>NC_137154.1:75420363-75887920 GCF_951394435.1 Stenella coeruleoalba
TAGAATGGGTCTCAAAGAATTAGTAGCATTTTAACAGATATGACTGGGAACACACAAAGTTGTGTTTCTGGGTCAGGAGATATGGAAGGAAGTAGTGAGAAATCGAACTGAAAAAGCAGACTGGGTCCAGAGCATAAAGTACATTAAATGTAGATAGTAATAAATAAAACAGTGGAACAGAACTGTGAAGCCCAAAAAGATTTAAGCATGTGAGAACCAATTATATAACAAAGGCAACATTCCAAAAATTGTCGGAAAAGGAGTTTTAAGGGTGCTAAAATAATTAGTTGCACTTCCTATTTCACATCAAAAACATGAATATAGTCCAGATGGATTAAAGATCCAACTGCTAAAAAATAATTTTTACAAAATGCTACCAGAAACGCTGAAGGAAATATGGACATAAACTTGGGTTTACAGACAATTTTACAAGAAAACAAAAATTCAGAAGTTATGAAGGAAACTACAAATATGTTTGTTTCTCCCAAAAATATTTATAAACTTGTATCACAGATACCATAATAAACTATCAATACACTGAGAAAGAATTTTTCTGAGAAACAAAGTCATAATAGCCCTAATACACAAAGAACTCTAAGAAATTAAACAATGCAAACAGGCAAATAGAAAAGTGAAAGAAATAATTGCAAAATAATATAAGCAAACAATTCACAGAAAAGCAGATTCAAACAGTCAATATAATTATGAAAAGATGTTCAACTTTCTTAGAGTCCAGAGAAATTTTAACAGAATGCCACTTTTAACCTTTCAATGCTGACAAAAATTAAACAGATTGATCACATAATGCGGTGGCAAAGATATGGGAAAACAGTCTCATATATTACTTATACGTGTGGAAACTGCTACTATATTATTGGAAAACAATCTGGCAGTACTTATTAAAATTAAAAATGTGCACGCCCTTTGATCTATCAATTCCACTTTTGTGAATGTTGTAGAAACTGAAAAGCAATGGTATATGATATATGTACAAGGTTGCTTATAGAAATATTATTTCTTAGTAGCAAAAAAAAAAAAGGAAAAAGGTTGGGACTATGCTGAATGTCTAAGTATAGGGGATGGTTGATTAAATTCTGATACATCTATACAAGGGAATAATATGCAGCTATTAGCCAGAATAAGTCAGGAGTTGCTCTTGGATTTGATATTTTATTAATAAAATAACTCATCATATGTGTTTATATATGCATTACTGCGACAAGGTGGGAAATTACTTGCTAACTGTATTTCTTTTTGCAGAAAGGAGATACTTGAAGGGGTGGGAGCCAAAAAAGTTCTTAATTCACTTTTCCTGACTCTTTTGTTCAACATTTGTAATAAGCATATATTATTTTGTAATTTATCCAAGTTATTTTTGCCATTTAAACAAATTTACAAAGTTACAAAAATAAAGTATAATATATATATGAATATATATATGTATGTAATATATATATATGTAAAATAGAGTCTCTGAATTGCTTTCCTGAAATACAAAAGAAAAGGAAACTATCCTCCGTGTAATCTAACTACTTACCAGACGATCCACATGGAAAGTGAAGTACATCAACCAGCACACCGTCCTTAATTGTGATGACACTTTATCGTACTCAGCCTATTAAGTGCTTAAATTACCAGATAACAGAATCTATGTTCTTAATAGTGGAAAGTGTATTAATGGTATTTTCCTTCCTTATTGTAGCCCAGTTCCAACAATCACATGGATGAAGGTTAATGGTTATATTCCTGGTAAAGCACGTCTGCGTAAATCTCAGGCAATACTGGAAATACCCAATGTGCAGCTGGACGATGCAGGCATATATGAATGCCGAGCTGAAAACTCACGTGGAAAAACTTCCTTTCGTGGACAATTACAAGTATACAGTAAGTGTTTTCAGCAAAAATGGATGCTCTAGTCCCAAGAGTCAAACTGAAAATACAAACTAATTTGAACTAAATATTGCTTGTTAGCTACATTAGAACATGAGTAATAATTTATAATCATGTTTCTTTTACATGGCAAAGCATCAGGTAAAATTACCCTATACACAGAACTGCTTTAAATTAAAAATGAATGGGAATTATAAGGTTCTTTGTACAACATAAAGAATTGATAACCTTAAAAATGAGATACGTTCCCAGCACCAAAGCTATCGTCTAAGTTACAAATCTTGTAACCTTTATTAACTTATTCTGCCCTTGGCCTGAATCAGAAGTCACAATTAATGCCCATGAACCAAATCCTACTTGTCTTTTTTCCTTGTAAATTTATTGGAACACAGCCTCACCCCTTTGTTTACATATTGCCTAGGTCAGCTTTTGCACTGATAAGGCAGAATTAAGTAATTGAGACTGAGATCAGCTGACTTGCAAAGCCTCAAATATTTGCTATCTCATTCTTTACAGGCAAAATTTGCTGCCCCTACTCTAAATTAATGCATCTGTATAATAAATGAACTTCACAGCCTACAAGTGTTTATATTGTCCAAAAATTTCAGAGATAACAAGTTATGTGTAAAATTGGGAAAATCTACTTCAAAAATATGTACAATATCATCTTTACTTCTATGAATCACAAATTGTACTTTTCATATTTACTACTTTTCATATTTGCTTTTATAATGTACATTATACATAAAGGGTAAGTGATAATACTCATATTTCTCAGATAAGGGCACTAAAAAACAGAGGAAAACTATAATGCAGAGCACTGATACAAGCAAATACAGATGTTTCCAATATGAAATTAAACAAATTTCATATTCAACTGAATCAGCCAGCAGCTATAACTGTCACTGTATCTCAAGGTCAGTTCTTCTAAAAAACTGAATGTTCTTCACAGGGACTTTAAAAAGTATTTTGAAATATTAATATCTGAATTCAACCAGTTTTCCTTTTCTTATTTGTAACAACTCCTTTAGAAATTGAGCACCCCAACCAACTTGACTATGCCATGCACATTTTGTTCATTCACTCATTAATTCAACTAATGTTTATTTAGTGGCTATTACTGCACTACATGCTAGTAATAGAGATCTGAAGGAGCTCTTGGTCCACTAGATCAGATGAAAAGCAAGCCCCACATAAGGCAGAGCATGCTTTCTGCTGTGATGAAAGCATGTGCAAAGGACTATGGGAGCACAGGGTCCACTGCATTCTACTGGGATGATTCAGGAAAACATTCCAGAGAATTTGTACTTTAAGGGATATCCCACCCACCAGTGGTCTGGCAGCCAGCTGGGTCAGGACCCAGCCTCTACCATCAGCAGGCTGGCCCCAGTCCGAGGACCCCCCAGGGCCACATAACCAGCTACCAACCAGTGGTCAGTGCCAGCCTTGTGTCACCAGGCCATGAAGCCAGCCATGCTGGGACCCAGGCACTCACTCCAGCAGGCCAGCAGCCACTGTATTAGGTAGGGCCAGACAGCAAATGAGGCAGAAATAAATTACATAGAGGCTAGAAAACAATTTTTAAAAATCAATGAAACTAAGAGCTGGTATTTTGAAAAGATAAACAAAGTTGATAAACCTTTAGCTAGACTCATCAAGAAAAAAGGGATCCCATATAAATTAAATCAGAAATGAAAGAGAAGTTACAGCCAACACCACAGTAATACAAAGATCATAAGAGATTACTACAAACAGTTATATTCCAATAAAATGGACAATGTAGAAGAAACAGATAAATTTCTGGAAATGTCCAATCTCCTAAGAATGAATCAGGAAGAAATAGAAAATATGAACAGACAAATTTCCAGTAATGAAATTGAATCAACAATTTAAAAAATAAAAAAGAAAAGAAAGCTTCCAGAAAACAAAAGTCCAGTACCAGATGGCCTCACATGTGAAATCTATCAAAAATTTAAAGAAGAGTTAACATCTATCTTTCTCAAACTATTCCAAAAATTTGCAGAGAAAGAAATGCTTCTGAATTCATTCTTCAAGGCCAATATCACCCTGATGCCAAAACCAGACAAAGATATCACACACATACACAAAATTTTAAGCTAATATCATTGATGAACATAGGTGTACATATCATCAACAAAATATTAGCAAATTGAATTCAACAATACATTAAAAGGATCATACACTCTGATCCACTGGGACTTACCCCAGGGATGCAAGGATGGTTCAACATCCACAAATCAATCAATATGATATACCACCTTAACAAATTAAACAATAAAACTCAAATGATCATCTCAATAGAAAAAGCTTTTGACAAAATTCAACATTCATTTATGATGAAAACTCAACAAAGTGGGTATAGAGGGAACATACCTCAACATGATAAAGGCTGTATATGACAATCCCACAGCTAACACCATACTCAATGTGGAAAGCTAAAAGTATTTTCTATCAGATCGGGAACAGGACAATGATGCCTACTCTTGCCATTTTTATTCAAAATAGTGTTGGAAGTCCTAGCCACAGCAATCAGACAAGAAAAAGAAATCCAAATTGGAAAAGAAGTAAAACTTTGCAAAAGACAGGATACTTTATAGATAAAATCCTAAAGACACCACTCCAAAACTATTACAGCTCATCAATGAATTCAATAAAATTGCAAGATACAAAATTAATATATAGAAATCTGTTGCATTTCTAAGTAAAAACTAACTGCAAACTCTCAGAAAGAAAAATTATGAAAACAATCCCATTTACCATCACATCAAAAAGAGTCAAATACCTAGGAATAAATTTAACTAAGGATTTAAAAGACCTATACGTGGAACATTATAAGACACTGATGAAAGAAATTGAACATAACACAAACAAATGGAAAAGTATAACATGCTCAAAGTTTGAAAGAATTAATATTGTTAAAATGACCATACTACCCAAGGCAATCTACAGATTCAATGCAACCCCTATCAAAATATCAAAGGCATTTTTTACAGAACTAGAACAAATAATTCTAAAATTTGTATGAAAACACAAAAGACCCCAAACAGCAAAAGCAATCTTGAGAAAGAAGAACCAAGCTGGCAGTATCACAATCCTTGATTTCAAACTATACTACAAAGCTCCAGTAATCAAAACACTACAGTACTGGCACAAAAACACACACCTAGATCAATGGAACAGAATAGAGAGCCCAGAAGTGAACCCACATGTATATGGTCAAGGCCGCTGAGCATGTGTGTCCGGAGCCTGTGCTCTGCAACAGGAGAGGCCACAACAGTGAGAGGCCCGTGTACCGCAAAAAAAAAAAAAAAAAAAAAAAAGAACTAAATCAAACTAAAAAGCCTTTGCACAGTAAAGGAAACTATCAAAAAGGTTGCCAACTGAGTAGGATATTTGCAAATGATACATCTGATAAGGAGTTATAAACCAAAATGTACAAAGAACTCATACAATTCAACATCAAAAAAACAAACAACCCAGTTAAAAAATGGGCAGAGGACCTGAATAGACACTTTTTCAAAGAAGATATGCATATAGCCAACAGGCACATGAAAAGATGTTCAACATCTCTAGTCATCGGGGAAATGCAAATCAAACCAACAATGAGCATCACCTCACACCTGTCAGAGTGGTTATTATCAAAAAACAACAAATAATTGTTGGTAAAGATGTGAAGAAAAGGGAACCCTCATGCACTGTTGGTGGGAATATAAATTGGTGTAGCCACTGCGGAAAACGGTATGGAGATTCCTCAAAAAATTAAAAAATAAAACTACCATATGATTCAACAATTCCACTCCTGGATATTTATTCAAAGAAATGTAAACAATAATTTGAAAATAAATATGCACCCCTATGTTTATTGCAGCATTATTTATAATAGCCAAGGTATGGAAGCAATCTGAATACTCATTTATAGATTAATGGATAAAAATGATGTGAGATTTTATATATATATATATATATATATATATATATATATATATATAGAAAAGATGGACTAATACTCAGCCTAAAAAAAAAGAATGAAATCTTGCCAACTGCAACAACAAGGGTAGACCTAGAGGGTATTATGCTAAGGGAAATACATCATAGAAAGACAAGTAGCATATGATTTCACTTATATGTGGAATCCAAAAAACAAAATAAATGAACAGACATAAAACAGAAACAGAGTCATAGGTACAGAGAACAAACAGGTGGTTGCCAGAGGGAAGAGGGGTGGAGGAATGAAAGAAATAGATGAGGGAGATTAAGAGGTACAAACTTAAAAAAAATATTTGACAATGGAGGAAAGACACTTTAACCATATCTTACAGATTTCATACAATTGCATTGTCATCTTTCTGATAAAGAAATTTTTCTCTGTTGTAATTTTGAAAGCTTATATATTTACATACATATTTATAATGCACTAGAATGCTAGTAAATATAGAACAATTTTATAGCAAATGAAATTTGAATTTACAAATTATTTTCCCAAAGCTATTCAGGTTCTATCAGAAAAGAAAAAGCAGAGCAGTTATTCAATAAACTGACATGTTTTAGTACTTCAATCCATGCTAAAGCTGCTTTAGTATTTGGAAGAAGTGATACCTCTAAGCCTTCTTTACTAAACAAGTTCCAGTGCTCTCCATGGGGAGAGTCTAGCCACTTACTGCAAAGTGGGTAAAACAACAAGATTTGCTTCACTTAGATTATCAGAACATTATCATTGCTATATTTTTTTACACAGGAAATAGAGTGCTGTGTGTAATGTAATGCTGTGTTTCTTCCAAACACCAATAGTTAATGCATAAGAATTTGTGAATATTCCATATGAATTTTGAGCTTGGTGAAGTATTTGAGAAATGAAATCACCCTTATTTAATGCCTAAACTCTTACAGCATACCCACACTGGGTAGCAAAACTGAATGATACTCAGTTAGACAGCGGGAGTCCTCTCCGATGGGAATGTAAGGCTACTGGAAAACCCAGACCCACATACCGTTGGCTGAAGAATGGAGTACCCCTCTTGCTTCAGGTACTGTTGGTAACCTTAGCCTGTTCCAGTGTAATTTTAGATGGATTTCACAAAGGATAAGCTATCTTCCTTTAGTCTTATTGAAAGCCATTTCTTACGTATCCCTTATGTTTGGAATGAGAAAAATAACATATATAAACAAGATTTTCTTTTAATTTTAATTGCCTTATTACTTTTTTGAGTAATATATCACTTCTTTAAACATTATTCTATCCTATAAATTCTTTCAAAAATATCAATGATTATCATAGATGTATTGCCATTTCCAGCAGACTTTTAGACATCATCTAGTTTATTGCTGTCACTTTGCAGATGATGGAGTTATCTCCAAGAAGTAAAGTGACTTGCCCAAGATCATATATCTAGTAAGAGGTGAGACTGAAAGAGAATCCTAGTCTTCTGTGTCCTGGGCACGTTCTTCACAACATCCTGCTACATATTGAAAAGTTTATTTTTAGTAAATCTATTGCATTCTTTTATTTTACTTTTTATTTTTTAACATCTTTATTGGAGTATAATTGCTTTACAATGGTGTGTTAGTTTCTGCTGTATAACAAAGTGAATCAGCTATACATTTACATATATCCCCATATCTCCTCCTTGTGTCTCCCTCCCACCCTCCCTATCCCACCCCTCTAGGTGGTCACAAAGCACCAAGTTGATCTCCCTGTGCTATGCAGCTGCTTCCCACTAGCTATCTATTTTACATTTGGTAGTGTATATATGTCCATGCCACTCTCTCACTTCATCCCAGCTTACCCTTCCCCCTTCCCGTGTCCTCAAAACAACTTAATATCTACTGAATTTGAGAATAAATCGGTTACTATTTAAAATAAGAATAATTGTTATAATTTCAGCTCTTTCCCTTGTCGTGGCCTTTCCAGGAAGGAGGACAAAAAGGGAATAGTTCACTATTTATGGACAAAAGAGAGAGAAAGTTTGAAATTCCAAACACAGCTTCTGCCCAGGTCCTGTCATTACCAAAGGATCTCGTCTGACATTTGCCTCTTTGGGCTTTGGTTTGCTCTTTTGTAAAATGAAGAGATTGGATCAGATCACCCCCACAGTCCCATTGAGCTCCTATATTCCCTTATTCTAAAACCAGTTAGTCCAAAACAGAACACAGTTACACAAAAAAACAGACACAAATAAAAAGAACAATAGAGCTGTTAAGGAAAACTGAGGGGGAGGGAGTGGGAATCCTGAGATACTGGTTCATTGCCTGTCTCTCTCTAATTCTCTGGGATATCAGGTAAACCTTGAGATGGGATCTGTGCTAGTTATATTTTCAACTGTCACATCCAAGTAAAGTGAATTCCACTGGCAGATAATAGTCTGTTAAGTGAATGGGTTAATTTTTAAAATGATGTCAAATTTCTTGGCATCTTCGTTGATAGGTAATCAAAGCACTGCTCACTAAAATTAAAAGAATGATTTGTTTGACATTAAGTAGATAAGACACCTGGTTGTTTAACAGCATTTTAAATTTAAAATTTGCTTGTCAAATGTGTTCTTGGCCTCAGTTTACCTCAGTTTGCTCATGCTCAATCCTCTGTTTCCTGTATTGTTTCATCTGACCAGTTTACATTTTCTGACCAATAGTTCTATACAGAATCCAGTTGCAAGGCAGTTTTTTGATTTGTGTTACTGTGTTGGGAAGTGAGAGAAAATGCAAATTTCTGACCGGATTAATGTAGTAAAGAGATTCTTGTGATGACCTGGTCTGTATTTAACCTTGATCCCATGTATATACAGTCTCGATCCTTCTACCATTTGAACTCCTGCTTCTCCTTTGTAAAATGAATTCAAATAAAAGCAGTATCAGCTGATTGTATTTCATAAGCTTAACTAGTATACCAAACAAAAGCAGCTTATTTTAAAAACATAACTAAAAGTAAAACTCATAACTACAGGAAAATATAGTAATAATTAGGTTTCTGACTGAGAAATAGTTGTATTTTACATAAGATGTTATATTAGAATAATGAACAGAAGATTTGTGTTCCTAAGTTGTCAAATAATGTTCAATTGCATTAATCAGAGGCTTTTCTGTCTTGATCTAGGAGAGAGTAACTGTAAAATCTCTATGATTTGTTCACTTGCTATATCTATTTTTTTTTTATTCCATTACAGAGTAGGGTTGAGATGGTTAATGGAGTATTGATGATCCACAATGTGAATCAATCAGATGCTGGAATGTATCAGTGTTTGGCTGAAAATAAATATGGAGCCATTTATGGGAGTGCTGAGCTGAAGATCCTAGGTATGCAATTTCTAAGTAAATAAAGAGGAAAAAAATGTTGCTTCTTTTCATGCTCTAATTCTTACTATACTGAAGGTTTATGATGTGATCGTAAAAACCTATTTTATGGTTTGAAAAGAAATACTATGTCTTGCTGATATGTATTTTTTAAGCTTGAGGAGACAAGTATACATGGTGTACAGTTTATCCCGTAACTTTCTATAAGATTTTCTCTAATTTTAGTTTTAACCCTAACAGGTTTATACAATATGTCTTTTCTATGGCATTAAAAAAAATCATATAAGAAAACTATGTTAACTTTCAAGGAAGAATGCTTTAAGGGTAGGGAATCAGAATGTAGGTTTTCAACACAGCAGCGCTTAATATTCTCCCAAGCAGCTCCTACCTACCAGTAGGGGTGTGGCTCCTGCAAGGTGGGACTCCTAAGTAAATCACCCTCTCTTGAAGTGTCATCAACCATTGCTACCCTTCCAGGTTGATGAAAGCCTTTCTGAGGCCAGGCCAGCAAGCTCCTAGTGTTACACTCTTGAGAATATAACCACAACACAAGCACTACTTCACTCTTTACTACAAGAAAAATTCAGTCCAGGGGAATAAGCTACCCAGATTGAGCATGGTTCAGTTTCTGGAATGGATTTTACTTTTTCCCACTCGCATGATTTTCTAAGCTTTTGTTCTGGGATGATTATAATACAAAGAGGGAGACTTAGATGGTCTTAATGCACCATCTCCCAAATGTGGCAGGAGCCTAAGTGTGCTTTGTACTTTCCACTGACTCAAAGTACAACATTAACAGAAACACCCAAGATCTCTGGAATCTGAAAATGCACCATTCACATATCAGCTGTGTGATAAATCAAAAACCATAAATCAAATTGAATAATGAATGTTTACATTTGAAATTTCTTCACATTATCACAAATCCATCCAAAATAGATATAGGAGTCCACGTTTCAATGTCGTACATACTAACCAATCAAATATTAATGTACTTTCCTGTCAGCTCATACTCCAACATTTCTGAATTAAAAAGCTGATTCAGCTTTCACCTAGTTAATGTTTTATCCAGAAACACTCTCAAATGTGTCCCTTTCTCATTCACCAGACATATTTTCAAAATTATGTTTAATAAGGTACATTCCCAGCAGGCAACCAAAAATATCACCTGCAATCTTCCTTTAAATTCCTTAACTTTTCTTTCAATTTTTTAATCCATCTCAATTGGTACCTTTTTTGTGTGTGTTGTGTCTTTTAATGTTGTGTGCCATGCATTATACCAATATGTGATGGACATAAAAAACTTATGAAATATTCATAAAATTGTCATATTGGTATAAATAAATGTCTCAGATACAGTAAACCTGTATACATATTTCCAGTTTCTCTTTAAGATTCAAAGGTGACTTTTTTTTTAATTTGTTTTTGTCTCTCTGTCACGTGTTGTTTTAGTCCAGCATTCTCAACCACAGCTACCTACTGGAATTTCCTGGGAAGTTTAATCAAAACTGTCTTAAAATGATCAGGCCTAGATGAATAATTGCAAACAATGAAATAAAATTTTAATTGAAATTTAAATAATTCAATTTCTTAAAAATATATTTCTTTTAAAACTACATTTAATTTTGTATACTATTAAAATAAAATATGCATTGAGACTCACAGATAGGAAATGGGCTACACAGGATTGCCTTCTATACAGATAACCTCCATTTTTCCAAAGGAAGCCCAAAATAGACTTCTGTGTCCAGCCCCTTCACCTTTTGTCCAAAGTGCTCATTAGTCTTTCACAATTAAAGTTGATAATCGTAATTAAAGCATCTCATTCTTTGAAACAGCCTTTGTCTCTGGGCCTCACAATTGTACGGAACTATCACCTGCTGATGGAAAGAAAAGCCAATAAGATAGCTACTAAATAATAATAAATTAAATTTCAAGTTAGTGCCTTTTACATGTGTAGATATCCTATGATTTTATTAGAAATGCATTCCAAAGATAAAGTTGCCAAATCTTGGTGAATCATCCATTAGAAGTTATTGTCATTGCTTGTGGTAGAACTAACCTTTTACTTTTCCACAGCTTCAGCTCCCACTTTTACACTGAATCAACTGAAGAAAACAATAATTATTACTAAAGACCAAGAAATCATCATAGAGTGCAAACCCCAAGGCTCTCCAAAACCAACCATCACTTGGAAGAAGGGAGACAAAGCAGTTAGAGAGAATAAAAGGTTAGAAGTCTATTTCATAATTCAAACTCTTAATATCAGACTTTTTCAATGCAGATGATACAAACAAAGTATATGTCTTGCCATAATTGTGAGATATATGTCATGAACTGACTGAACTATGGTTTTGTCTACATAGTGATTAAAAAAATATCAAATGATTTATAAAGAAAAAAGTTATACCTCAATATAGCCAGACTTCTTTGCTTCAGTGGTATTTCAGCACCAGTTGGGAATTTCACCAGGTTATGAAGAAAGCAAGCACTTTCATTAAGTTAGTAATTTTTGGTTTTCATTTGGGTCTGCCGATTTGAAGACCCACAAGTTATCTATGATAATTTTTAGAGATTGGACTCTCATTTCAATCTTAATATTAATAATAATATAAATATACCCTGGATCTTCTGGATAATCACTTTATGACAGAATACTTCCAAGTGAAATTTGTGCTGAAGTTTGCATTTTTGTTTTCAATCACACTGATGCAAAATACTATAGAATTATTTCAATTGCCACAGGCAAATGAGAAATGTTCAGAAAACTATTTAACGTGTAAAGGTTTGTCTTTGGTATGTAAAGCCAAAGGATACCACAGGAATACAAATGGGGAAAAGTGATGAGAGAATCAAATAGTTGCATGACAGTCTATATATGGCAAATTTGAAAGTCCCATTCTTTACCAATCATTATCATGTGGTGTTTTAGCTTTGGCAAAATATTATCCTCCATTCTGTTAAAATAATGTTGTGTATGTTGTTTTACAGTTTTGTTTTTCATTTGATCTATAAAGATAAGGAGTTTATGTTTTGTTTTATGTTTGGGTCTCTGTAAACATATAGCTAAAATAATTTAAGTCAGCATTAGGGGTCCATTTAAGCAATTCTTTAAGTAATTTTGGAATATTTTGAAATACTTGAAAAATTTCTTTAGAATATATATATATATATATTTTTTCCCATTCAATTCTGAGAAACACTGTTTTAAATTGCTTGTCTCTGATGAAATAATTTATGAATGATTGGATTCCGTCCAGGCCCAAGGACCTACACTGCCTGGAAAAGGTGATAACCTAGAATTGACATGGGTCATAATGGACATTTTGCTTTGAAAAAAATTTCTCTTTCTTAGTGGGGGTAGGGTTGGGCAGCAAATCACACACTGTGAGATCAGTGTTGCATTTCGTTGAATTGCCTTTGGTTGAATTACATATGGTCAAATTGAAGATTTTTGGATTATAACTCAGAAATATGAAAAAAAAACTGACACAAATCTTTCATTAAAGCAGAAGAAAATTAATTCATCATATACCAGTAAGAAAATATTTACATTGTTTGGTTACCATTTTTTCTGAACGTATTAAATTTTTTCATAATATCATCAAAATATATATGCCATATTAGTACAAGCCATTCCATTTGAAATGCATTACTTTGTTTTATGTTTGTGGATGGCATATCAGCTTTGTCTTATTTATTTCAGTTCACCATAGAATGTTCCTCATCAACTATTCATAGACATCACATTGAGTTTAAAAATGTGGCATCTCTTTTGTCAAAGCAAAAGTACTGAGAGAGGAACAGGATTATGTGTTTTCTATTACAACAAATATGAGCATAATAAATTTTTATTTTCCAGAAGTTAAAAAGTATAGTTTGTGAATTTTCCATTTTTCTTGCTCACTTTTCTATTCACTGCTAACCCCTTGGGTTAATGAGACAAATACAATGGCTTCAAACTCAGATCACTCAATTTTTCCAGATCTAAATATTTCTGGTCAAAGTGCTATTTAGGAAAAAGGCTGAAAGGTGTTTTTATTTAAGTAAAAGGAAGATTTGGACACAATTACTTAGCATTGTGTTACCCTGATATGTTTATATCATAATAGGTCTGTAAACTGGTTTAATTTAATAACAAAGATCAAAGATAATAGTGCATTTTTATTTTTTTGGCCGCATCTGCACGACATGCAAGATCTTAGTTCCCTGACTAAGGATTAAACCCGTGCCCCCTGCAGTGGAAGCAGAGTCTTAACCACTGGGCCACCAGGGAAGTCCCAAAAGGGCATTTTTATTCTTAAAAATTGACAGGAACACTTGCAAAATATAATTTTTAGTTGTGTACAATTTACTACCACACTGAGACTTCAGGTTTCACAAAGAATACAATCTAGTTGGGTATAAAAAATATAAATGTTCAAATATTAAAATAAGAGGCTAAAATTTAATTAACAATAGAAAGAATTCCACAAAGTAGTATAAGAAGACACACATAGATATTTGGACAACTACATTCTAAAAATATTAATGGAAACTTGAAACTTAAAATTTTAATTATATGTATTATACATTCTTTAAAATAGCATCTCAGTTACACATGACAACTTATTTCCTTACATATATTTTAGATCGTTTGTCTCTGTTACAAAGAACCTCAACCATTTGTAAGAATTGTAAATATAAGCTTAAGTGGAAAGGGAGATGTTAGAAAACTGTTAAGGCTTTGAAAAGTTTGGGTCATATGTATTTCACATGGGGCTACAGATTCAAATCATGGTTTATTTTGTTGTAATATAAGTATATTCACCATTCATGTGATCTTCATCAAGTATGTCCCCCACTCATGCAAACTACAACTGGAAAAAAAATGTGAAACGAATAGTTTTGCCCTTCATTCATAATCCTCACAGTTATTTGGTGTCTTTCCAAATTAAAGATTGAAACAGCAAATGGCAGTTTCCTACATGGGCAAATAAAGACTAGTATTACATTGGGGAAAAGGTTTTAAAGTAATAATATATCATAAGAGGAACATTTAAGTGTGAGAAACATATCCCAAAGCATAAAATTGTGTCCAGAGCAATAGCATAAAAATGTAATAAAAGCTTTTAATTGCAGAAAAATATGTTACCTAATCATCTGAAAACATGTCAGAAACTCAAAATGGTGAATTTGCATCTAGCATTAATTTCAATTTAACTCTAAACTGTAAATACAATGTTATAACAACTGGAGGTTAATAGTCAGTCATTTGTTTTATCAATAGAGTGTCAAACAATTTATTAGCTTACCTTTTCTGCCACATTTTCATGGAATGTTCCCAAATCCAGTTTCATTTTGTTTGTTTTGGGAGGGATACTTCAAAACACAGACTTCTTTGAATTTATCTGTTTCACTAAAGAAATACATAAACCATTATTCTAAAGTTTAAAATTTAGTAAGGAATAACTAGAACACAACATGAATCTTAGAAGAAATATGATTAACAAATAAGTTGTCTGATTATATATTACAAAATATTTCATTCATTTGGCCCTAAATGATACATCTAAAGTATGTAAGAAAATGGATTATATTAGAGTTTGTGAGTTGCTTGTAGTCATTTGTTGTTTATATTACAGAATGAGTTGTTTATATCAGAAAATGATCAGTATCAACTGCTGTTCAAACATTAAATCATATTATTACTAATAATGATGATAATTACTCATAAGTCTGTAGCATTTATAATTTACAGAGCACTTTAACATTGTGGGTAACAGAACCCAGTGTGTATAACAGGAAGACTATGAGTTTTCAACAAGTTACTTAATTTTCTTACTTATAAAATTGGAATCTAAAAGAGTAACTTTGTTAGGTTCTGAAAAATAAATGAAACTTTGTGTGTAAAATACATTGGCTGGTGTATGGCATTCAGTAAGTGCTCAATGAATGTTACCATGGTGACGAAGTTGTTGCTGCTGAAGTTGGCAGTGGTGGTGTCGGTGATGACGATGGTATCATCTGAGGCTTTGAATCTTTGCATACTGGTCTCAATTTTTGTTATCAATAGTTCTGAAAAACTTTAACACTTTCCTATCCTTTCTCTACCAATTAAGGGAAAGATACCTGAACTAAGTTATTATCTGGCATTAAAGGAGTCTTTGGGGCCTTCCATGTGACAAATTTGTTAATCTGTGTCCCTAAATTGACATTCTTTGTCCATCACACCCCAAACCTCCACTTCTTGGCATCTATTCCTGGTGTGGCCATTCTCACCAATCTTACCTACTCCTAGTTCAGTATCATTGAGATAATTTCTGAACTAGCAGGTTGAATAGTTGCTTGTTCCATGATCAGTATTTTAGGCCATGTGAATATACACATAGATAAATACACATGGGGAGTTAATGGAAATAGAGAAGAAGATTTTAAAACTATATTTATTTTTTTTTCTTTTAAGGAATCTCTTGGTTTTGCCCCATTGCTTTTAAAGATCACCAGCACATATCCACTTAAGTTCCTTTATCAATCATGTCCATTTTCATACTAAAAGGAATTTGCTCCAGGAGTACTAAGACATGAAACAGTCCATGGGGATTTTCTCCTCTAGTATACTTTCATTCAGAATGTTCTGCTTATCAAACTCATATTAGATTTTCACTTCAGCTCATTATTTCCATTACTTGGCCATTAACTTTTGTTAAAATATAATCACCCAGAGGCACTCCAGCTGTGCACAGATATTAAGCTTGCATTATTCCTTGTTCATTTCCTGTACTTTTTGTGGACAAAGACAATTTTGGCTGAAATGAAGAATACATAGTTTTTGGTAAAGGCATGATTTGTTTCCTTTCCATCTGCATGTATATAAACTGTTATTGCAATGCATAGAATATGCCATAACTGTTTTAAAAAATATTCACTATTATTGGAATAAGTACCAATTTTCATTTCTAGATGGGGGCGGTGGGTACCAGTTACAGAGATAATAGACTATAATTCAGATGGGTGCTAAAGAAACCCTGCATCCCAAAATATAAAAAGTATCCTATGGAGGGACAGTATTATAGCATAATTTTTCTTTTATGGGTCTATAATCTAAGGAAAGACTTGTCCAAAATCCCTTGTAATAATCCCCTCCTCACCAAAGGAGCTTCAGAACGGCAAAGTTTCCAACTTACTCATTTAACACGCACAGAAAAATCGCACTTGGAGTGCCCATTAGTTGACTTCTAGTGGGAATTCATGTTGTGTTTATTAGGCAACAATGATCAGGCTCACATACTGACTCACAGACATATGGAAAAATATATTCTTAGCACAAGCCCTGAAGGACACTGTTACTGAGGGGAAAGCAGGGTCTTCTTTCATTTTCTAAGGAAAAAGAGGAATTCATGGGTATAATTAAGGTCTTGTTTCTGTCCCTTTGTTTCCTTCTACATGCTGTGTCTGCTAATGAACAAGCTGTTTCGTTGTTTCTTCTGCGACAATGTCTTTTACATATTAAGAACATAAAACAATATAGACCTTAGGTGTCTTGCTTTTTTCAGGGTCTAAGAAATTGTATAATGAGGGAACATGAGCATTCATATATCAAGAATATATCAGTTGACTTCCTTTATTAATTAAAATCTATGTTTTCAAAGGAAATAAAATAAAATAGCATTTATCTAAGGGAAGAGAAGGTTAATAGCTGATTTCATAAGTTTTAATATGTGTGAACTGCTTGCAATCTACAATGTTTTATCTACAATGTTTATCAGGGACTGTGACATCCCCACCAAGCTTAAGGGGATGAGGAGGAAATGGCCTTACATTCATTATGGTGGTGTTAGGATGCTGACTTCCTGGTTTCAAAAGCTAACTGCAGAAGTTCCTGCCTAATTAACCTTCTCTTTAAAATGTTAGCAAAACACTAAAGAGGAAAAAATGCAAAGCCATAGGAGCATTGGAAATTAACCAATGTAGATGAACAAATTTTTGGCCTCTAGGAGGAATCATGCCTTCAAGTAAAAATGGGCTCAATTACGAAATGCTCAAGGGCTATTAAAACCTAGGTCCCTGAAACTACAACTAAATCAATATAAGAAATCAAAAGGGAGTCTTCCACTAACTGCCTTCCACCCTCCAAAATATTTTATCTTTAATTACACTGGACTCTCATAATTCCCCAAAGCAGGTTATTCATTTTCTCACCTTGTAAACTTTACACAAACTTCTCCCTTCTCTCTCCTCCCCTTCCTTGTAGCATGCTGGTCAACCTCAATAACACTTGAAATCCTAACTCAAAAGACAGAACTCTCTTCTTATGCTTTCTCACCATTGGAAATGCTCAAGTAGATACAATAATCAAGAAGTTGTAGTTAGTAGGAAGTTAGATAAATGATGTCACTCAACTTCTAACTTTTAATTTAGTTCCCAACATGTTGCAATTCACAACCCTCTGATTAGGTACTCTCATCTCTAATATACCAATTTTGAAACTTAAAGAGATTAAATGACTTGTTCAAGGTCATCCATCATAAAGCTGAGCTTTAAAAATCAGTCTGATGCTAGTCAATGATTCTGTGATAATCTTTAATAGTCAGTGACAATCTACATGGAGAATTGTGATTGAATTCCTTCTTAGTGTCCATGATGTTTCTGATAATTCTGATTCACCTTCCCTGTCTATACTCAAAAGCTGCATGAACAACTTCATAGGCAGTTTTCACACACACACACACACACACACACACATACACACACACACACACTCTGACAAATATTCAGAAAATCCTCCAAATAAAGAACTAAATTTGAATCTAACAAAAGCCTTCCAACAAAAGCCATGGAGCCAAACTAAAAACCAAGAGACACAGTGGTCAAAATTTCACCTTGCTTTTATTTTTTTCTTTCTCCATCTTACCTTATGATAAACTAGACCACATAGGTATTGATTGACAGTCCAGTTATAAGAAATATTATGTGTTCTTTAGTTTCAGTGACACATTGATCAATTGATCAAGTGTTATAGAAAAAATAATTCTAAAGGTGCCATTATTGTGATGTTTCTGGGCTGTGCTCAAATATTTTTCCCATTGTAGATCTCCCTTATTTTGAGGGATACCCAATATTTCTAAACTTGGTCTTCCTCAGACAATGAATAACCCCAAATTATTCAAATTTATTGAGTAACAACGTGCTCACACTACGACAAATAGTTGAATGGGAATGGAAGATCAAAAGAATTCTCACATTTTCAGATGATTCCATTTTCAAAAGTATGTTTAGATAACATAATAATGATCATGAATATTCAAATTAATGACATTCATTTAAAGACAAAACATGCATGTAAGAAAGCTTCAAATTATTTGTTCCTAACATTTCCCAAATTTAAGGTTGCAGAAAATCTAAATGTTTCTCTTCAAAGGTCTTCACACTTTTTTTCATGATCTCACCATCAGTTTGTTTCATTTCCACTTTTTAAAAAAATTGTTAAATATAACAAAACATGCCTCAGTTCCCAAGGGGAGGTAACACTGAGGAAGTCAATTAATTTAACCTGCAAATGACAACAAAATAATTCTGGCTCTGTTGTGCTATGAAAACCTCCAGTTTGTGGCTTTACATCTCTAGCTAATTACTAGTTTAGCCAATACTTCATAAATTCTACTTCTAATTATGGTTCATTTACCCCAGTTAGTATAAATTGCTGCACAAGTTCCTTAGTTATGCTCTCCACACAGGCACAACTTGAACAAATCATTAATTGCTAAAAGGTTTTTCTTTTCCAAAAGCCCCCCAGACTACAACGTTCAGCTTAATTTGTCCTTAATACAAACAACATCTAAAATACTTGGGAATTCAAGCATCTAAGTACATACTACTGACTGATCCTACTATCTCACCAAATGACTCTTCAGTGAATATAAAATAGTGAAAAGAGACGATTCCGGGGATGTTTAGAAAAAAAGTATTTTATGACAGACATTTTTAGCTTCCTCTGAGAGTTACAGAGTCACTTCTGTTCAGTTTTTGCATAAATCAGCATCTAATTTAACTATGGTTGACTCATAATGGGAATTAGTGGGCTGGTTACAAATTAGGGCATAGATACAATAACCTTGACAACAATGAAAAACAACCCGCAGATCATTTCTGTAAAAGATAGCATACACACATGTAATCATTAGCGTGCTTTCTTCTCTTTGCTCAAATAACAGAGTTATTTATCAGTTAAGGTTAGATAGATAGATGGATAGATTGATAGATAGATAAATAGATGATAGATAGAAAAATATAAGATGATCACTATGTTCTTAGTTGTATTTAGAGGTTTCAGGGTACCAATTTATTTTTGTTTGTCTCTCTTTTCAGTTGTAAATAGGAGCTCATGCCAAATTGCCGAGACACTGTTCTGTTTAATTCAATTTATTTTAGGGAAAACAAAACTTTATTCAACATATACTGAATGTAAAACACTATGCCGGTTCATACCAAAACAAGTAAGACAGAATCTCAACCCTCAAGGTGGCACCTGTTTAAAGGACAATAAAATTAACTCATAGATAATTATAAAACAGGATATTTAAGGTAATAATAACATAGGATTATTAACACAGGATCCTTAATAGATACTATTTAGGTAATATTAACAGGATAATTAAGACAACAATAAAAATAAATACCTTTTATTGAGAATTGGTTCTTTTATCTAGGCAGTACTTAATATCAGTCCTCAAAATAAGGTACCGTTTTAAGGGACATATAATCAACCTCATTTTAAATAGAGTTATTGACTCACAGAGAGATTGCCTAAAGCCACACACATAGTAAGTTACAGAGTCAGAAAGAAAGTCCAATTCTCATTGGAGCCAAACCACTTCTTGGTGTATTCCATTCTGTAAAAAAAACTTTTGCGATTTAAGAAAAGGAGAAAATGAAATCTGTATGGAAGATGAGGGAAAACTTGGATGAACCGCCATTTGAAATAGTCCTTAAATAGGATTTGACACATAGAGGTAGAATGTATTTTAGAAAGAGTTTAGAATTTGCAAAAACATAATCATGAATCCAGCACACTTTTGTGAAAAGTAAATACTATTATTTGGCCAAGGAATAGATTCTGTGTAAAAATGTAAATAAGCAGGAAAGATTGAATAGCTAAGGACAAATTGAGGAGAACTTAGAAAGACAAATTGAGTCTATGCTTAATTTAGTAGCCAAAGGGTAGTTTTTAAAAGCTCACATCTATTTTGGAATATTTACTTTTATTATACAGTTTTTTAAATTAAATT
This sequence comes from Stenella coeruleoalba, assembly GCF_951394435.1. NCBI lineage: Eukaryota > Metazoa > Chordata > Mammalia > Artiodactyla > Delphinidae > Stenella > Stenella coeruleoalba. Next base: position 75,440,826 of record NC_137154.1, read on the forward strand.
TAAGTTTTCTGTAACAGGAAAAAAAATATGCCCTAAATATTACACTAATCTTCCCAAAAGAAAAAAGATAAAATGATGACAAATATAAAATATGTAAATAAATATTATTTAAATATCTTGATTTTATCACTGAGTTGACAAGAAAGTTAGGAGGAAATGCTAAGGCCAAGATCTGAGCTTACCCTGGAGTCATGTGCCAAAACTGGCTTTTATCTCAAGGGCATTTACTGACCTTAATTTTTATGTGTTGCTGGGCCAAGGGGGAAGACAAAGCCCAGAGCATGCCCCCTATAAGACTGTCTCACAAGTGGCTACCCATGCAGAGTAAAAGTGACTTTAATACTAATCAACCTGCTCGGAAAAATCACAAGGAAAATCATGTCTTGTGTCTGAGTTCTGAATGGAGGGAGGAGTTCTTTCACTGAGGTTTTGTAATTAAGAGTCAGAAACCCTAAGGTATAGTACCTGGGCAGCCTGAAGAATTCAGTGTAAGAATGTAGTTAAGGTCGATCCCAACATGAAGTGAACCCAGACACTTAAGGTACAACAAAGAATTAAAGGTTATGAAAGTACCCATATGTAGGCAATTTTTGTTTTATATTGCCGTAAAAAACAATAATATTTTTTAATGTTACAAAATAAGAAAAAAATCAAAAACTCAAAAAGCATAACATGAGAGGGTATTTGGAGTTAAAGTGTTCCAAGATGCTTGAATTATTTGGAAACAGGTAAATATATTTATTAATTTTAGAATTTGCTAAGTTTAAGCATGTCTAAATTTCTAGTACAATGAATGAGAGGATTGAAATTAAGTGTGCTGTTTCCAAACTAGTTGAGGAAATAAATATAATGAAAATATTAACTAATTGATGAACAGAGGAGAATGAATATATATATACACGGACACATATGGCAAATGAGGGACAAATAGGAAGTATGAAATAAATTAGTAAAATAAACCCAAACATCAGGAATGACTAGAAATATTGAACTAAAATAAAAATCTGATAATCATATGTTTACAAGAGATATGCTTAAAGCATAAGGAAATAGGAAAGCTGGAAGTTAAAGAGTAGGAAAAGATTTATCAATTAAATAATAACCCCTCCCAAAACTTAACTCCATCCATATCATAAAAATAGACTATGAAAGAAGAAATATAAAGATGGTCATTATATAAAAAAAGCTTGAACTGATCAAGCAAACAATTTAAAGCCTGTACATCTCTTATAACTGCTTCAAAATATGCAAAATAAAAATTAACCATTTTATAAGAAAAAATAGGTGAATCATAGTAGGTGAATTTAACATATATTCCTTGTATTTCAGAACTTAGAGGAAAATTTATATCTTTAAGGCTTATATTAGAAAAGGAGAAAGCTGAAAATGAAAGAGTTAAGTGTCTATCTTAAGAATTTAGGAAAAGAACATGAAACTAAACTTACAGAAAGTAACAAGAAATTAATAAAAGCAAAAAATTAATTAAACTGCAAACAAATATCAAACATAATTTAAGGGTTGACCAAATATTGGTCCTTTCAACAGTCTAAGACAATTGGCACATCCCTAGTGATCAAGAACAAGAGAGAAGACATAAAAAAATTTAAGAGAAAAAATGAAAACATGAGCACAAATTTTGCAGACCAATTGAAAGCATAGTAAGAATATGAGGAAAAATTGAATGTCAACAAAGTTGTACGCTTAAATGAAAAGGAGAAATAAAACATAATTTCCCAACTAACTCAAGAAAAATTGGAAAATCCAAATAGTCAACTAATTATTATATTAATCGTTAAAAACCTTCACCTCTCCCACCACACTCAAACTCCAGGCCCAGATACTTTTACCTAAAAGTTCTACCAAACAAAGGATAAATGATTCCAATCTTACACAGTTGTTTTATAGTAGAGAAAAGAAGGAAAACAACCTAACTGAAGCTGACAAAGAGAGTATGAGAAGTAGAAATACAAACCAAGCCCTCTCATGATCATAGATGTAAAAATTCTAAACAAAATATTTGCAAATATAAAACAATAGAATCTAAAAAAGATACTACATGACCAATTTGGGTTTCACATAGGAAACCAAGTTGATTTAGCACGAGAAAATCAATTTATACAACTTACCGCATTAAGGATTAAACAAGAAAAATCTTATTGTCATCTCAATAGAGCAGAGAAAGCATTTGATGAAACATACCTGTTTATGATTTTTAAAAGTCTCTAGCATCTGGGAGGAGGTGCGGGGACATTCTAAACCTCTGAAGGTATCAACCATTCAATCAATAAACTAAGAATAGCAAAATATTAGAAGTATCCCTTTGAGACTGGGAAATAGACAAAAGTTTCTGCTATAGCCAAATTCAGCATTTTATTAGAGGTCCCAGTCAGCAAAACAGCATGCTTCTGGGATTAGTAATGTTCTAATTTTAAAATTTATATTTAGTTAAAATATACAATTTAATTTATCTATGGATGATAACTTTTCCAAAAATATAGTACAACCAGGACCCAGTATTCTAGAAGCTTCTTGTTTATTCCCTCTTTTCTGATGCCAGAGGAGCATTTTAAGTGTCATATTCTCAAAGGCTTTTTTGAAAGAAACTCCTTTTTAAGATTCCATGCAAAGCAGTTACAGAGACAAGTGGCTTGAGTTTGGGATTTTCCCATAGAAATTTAGATATTTTTGTACTCTTCATCACTGTGTGCACCAGCAGTGTCATTGGACTGAGATTACTAATAACAGTGATTTACTAAACACCCATTGTGTACCAAGCTATGTTGCTTAATACTTTATAGATGCTGTTTCTTTCAAAGATGTTTTCTATGTGTTGTGTGAACAAGTAAGTAGAAATGGAATAAGAGCAGACAATGTGAGAATGCCTGAGTATAGATCTGACTATATTGTTTGTGCTTTTTGAGAAAAATATATAAAATATTTATGGTTTACCTATTATTTTGTTTTTGGTACAACTGGTTTCTCTGCTGGAATGGATCATTTTGTACACAGTTTTCCCAGGGTATCGGAAGGTCATTGCTTTCAGAACCCTCTGCATGGATGCTCAAGACCCTTATATAAAATGGCTTGTACAGTTTGCCCTGCATATCTCTGTGTTCCACATCTATGGATTCAACCTTCTGTTGATCAGTCTTCTAGGTATGTGCCAGAAGATAGAGAGGGCTGGCTGTATATGCATATTCTTAAGCTTTTCTTTTAACATCTATTATAACATACTGGTTGACCTGTACATTATAAAATTCAATTTTAAAAAGAATTAAAGTACTGAAATAGTATTTAGGAAATCCTCGGTCTCACATTTCATTATAGTTCTTGGTAAGTAAATTAAAAATGAAAAACATTACTTATTTACTTGTTAGATGTTTGGTTGTACCCCAATTTTTTCATATACTCATTTTTTGATGATTTAATCATTATTGGAAAAAAAGAGAGAAGTGAACATCACCACTTGCTAGCTGTGTGAATTGATCAATAATAATAATTGGTAACATTTATTATGGGCTTACAGCAGGACAGGAATATGTGAAAGCATTACATATATTAGCTCATTCACTCTCACAAGGTTGGTTTTTGAATCCTTCCCATTTTACAGACAAAGAAATTGAACTCTACAAGCATGAAATAATTTGACAAGTCACACAGTTAGTATGGGGTCGATGGTGACAGGCTTCACATCTAGAAACCCCAGCCTCACTTATGCTCTTAAGCACTTAATAAAGAAATACCATCTCACATATACTGAGCTTGCCTAACTATCTTTCTAAGTCTCAGTTTTGTCATTTGTAAAGTGAAGCCAATGATAATTAACTAAGATTTTTGTGAGACTTTAAGATTTTGCATATTGACTTTTTTATTATTAAAGTATAGTTAATTTACAATGTTGTGTTAGTTTCAGGTGTACAACAAATTGATTCAATTTTCCATATATATATGTTTTTTTCTGATTCTTTTTCATTATAGGTTATTACAAGATATTGAATATAGTTCTCTATGCTATATAGTAGGTCCTTGTTTTTTGTATATTTTATATATAGTAGTATATATCTGGTAATCTCAAACTCCCAGTTTATCCCTCCCTTCTTTCCCCCTTGGTAACCATAAGTTTGTTTTCTATGTCTGTGATTCTATTTCTGTTTTGTAAAGTTCATTTGTATCACTTTTTAAGGTTCCACATATAAGTGATATCATATAATATTTGTCTTTTTTTGTCTGACTGACTTCACTTAGTATGATAATATATAGGTCCATCCATGTTGCTGCAAATGGAATTTCATTCTTTTTTATGGCTGGGCAATATTCCATTCTGTGTATGTGTGTGTGTGTGTGTGTGTGTGTGTGTGTGTGTGTGTGTGTGTGTGTGTGTATACATACATACATATCACATCTCTTCTTTATCCATTCATCTGTCAATGAGCATTTAAGTTACTTCCATGTCTTGACTATTGTAAATAGTGCTGCTATGAATATTGGAGTGCATGTATATTTTCAATTTAGACTTTTCGTCTTTTCCAGATATATGCCCAGGAGTGGGATTGCTGGATCATATAGCAATTTTATTTTTAGTTTTTTAAGGAAACTCCATACTGTTTTCCATAATGGCTGCACCAATTTACATTCCCACCAACTGTGTAGGAGGGCTCCCTTTTCTCCACACCCTCTCCAGCATTAATGATTTGTAGATTTTTTAATGATGGCCATTCTGGTGTGAGGTGATACCTCATTGCAGTTTTGACTTTCATTTCTCTAGTAATTAGCAATGATGAGCATTTTTTCATGTGCCTGTTGGCCATCTATACATCTTCTTTGGAGAATTATCTATTTAGGTCTTCTGCCCATTTTTTGATTGGGTTGTTTGTTTTTTTGATATTGAGCTGTATGAGCTGTTTGAATATTTTGGAAATTAATCCCTTGTCAGTTGCATTGTTTGTAAATATTTTCACCCATTCTGAGGGTTGTCTGTCTTGTTTATGTTTTCCTTTGCTGTGCAAAAGCTTTTAAGTTTAATTAGGTCCCATTTGTTTATTTTTGGTTTTGTTTTCATTATTCTAGGAGCCAGATCCAAAAAAATACTGCTGCAGTTTATGTCAAAGAGTGTTCTGTCTATGTTTTCCTCTAGGAGTTTTATAGTATTCACTCTTACATTTGGGTCTTTAATTCTTTTTTGAGTTTATTTTTTTATATGGTATTAGAGAATGTTCTAATTTCTTCTTTTACATGAACCTGTTCAGTTTTCCCAGCACCACTTATTGAAGAGACTGTCTTTTCTCCATTGTATATTCTTATCTCCTTTGTTATAGATTAATTAACCATAGGTGCATGGGTTTACTTCTGGGTTTTCTATCCTGTTCCATTGATATGTGTATATATATATATATATTTTTTTTTGGTGCTAGTGCCATACTGTTTTGTTACTGTAGCTTTGTAGTATAGTCCAAAGTCAGGGAGCATGATTCCTTCAAGTCCATTCTTCTTTCTCAGGATTGTTTTGGCTATTCAGGGTCTTTTGTGTTGCCTTACTAATTTTAAAATTTTTGGTTCTAGTTCTGTGAAAAATACTATTGGTAATTTGATAGGGATAGTATTGAATCTGTAGATTGCATTGGGTAGTATGGTCATTTTAACAATATTGATTCTTTCAGTGCAAGAACACGGTGTATCTTTCCATCTGTTTTGTCTTCAATTTCTTTCATCAGTATCTTATAGTTTTCAGAGTACAGGTCTTTTGTCTCCTTAGGTAGATTTATTCCTAGGTATTTTATTCTTTTTGAGCAGTGGTAAATGGGATTGTTTCCTTAATTTCTCTTTCTGAGAGTTCATTGTTAGTGTATAGAAATGCAACAAATTTCTGTATATCAATTTTGTATCCTGCAATATTACTGAATTCATTGATAAGCTCTAGTAATTTTCTGGTAGCATTTTTAGGATTATCTATGTATAGTACCATGTCATCTGCAAACAGTGACAGTCCTACTTCTTTTCCAATTTGGATTCCTTTTATTTGTTTTTCTTCTTAAGCTGTGTCTAACACCGGAAGATTCTCAGTAAATAGCAACCATTTGCCTTACTATCAATATCATTAACGACAGCAATAGTGGTCATGTCAGGGAGGGCAGGCATTATAATTAGCTTCTGGGAAGGAGTGAATCTTCACATTTTATCTTTGAATATTATCTTTAAAAATATGAATGAAAATTGATTCATTTATTTTGTCTTTAATATATCACCTATTTTTTATTTACATCTGTGCTCAATCATTAATAATTTCATGCTACAGAAATAAAATCTTCTGAACTGCTCAAAGTAGTTTTATCTCCCCAGCAATGCACAAAATCCACACTACATTGTCTAGCCTACCCTCTCAATAGCCTCTGAACTGGCTTCTCTTTATCTGCATTTGTACTAGCATTCTCTACCCAGCAACTAGAGTTTTCATTTAAAATATAACTTGAATCACGTCAGTTTACTTTTTAAAACTTTCCAATGCTCTCTCCTCTATTTAGAATAAAATTAAAACTTCATACCATGTCATGTGAGACCCTATATGAGCTGACTGCTGCCTTCTTCTTTCTCCACATCTCATTACTCCCCTTCCTCTTACTCAAAAAAGTCCAGCTCCACAGTCCTTCTTCCTGGTCTGTGCACGTACTACTTATTCCTGCCTCAGGGTAAGACACCTCCTATTTCCTCAGTTTGAAACACTATTGCCCCAGGGTGTTAGCACTATTGTGTCCTTATGTACATCTAAGTCTTGGGTTGAATGTTACCTTCTCAGAAGCATTCTTCACCCTCTATTTGTAATAGAACCTCCATCTCAATTATCCCTCTCATTTCACCTCATCTTGTGCTCTTCAAATCACTTACCACAATCTGAAATAATCTTGTTTGTTTATTTTATGTACTCTATAGTTATCTGTCTCCCTCCCTGGAATAGAATCTCTGGGAGGCAGCAACTGTGGTGGTTTGTTATTCAGTAGCCTCAGGGTCTAGAATGGTGCTCTGCACAGTATAGAAACTAATCAATACCTTTAAATAAATCTGTTGGAACAACACAGGAGCCCAAGTCCTCTGCAGTCTTACCTTTTGTCTCCATGACCCAGCCTCTCAAATGTGAGTGAAGATGGTAATATTTCAAGCTAAATTATTAAGGATATTATGAGGATTAGAGGAGACAGCATCATATAATACTCTAAATTTCTCTGAAGAAAGACATTATAATAGAGGAAGTGATAGTATATTATTATTCTATTCACATAAAGATCTGACACTTCTCTCTTAAATGGTAAAATTAAAATAGTGTGGGATTATATTAGGAATTTGTAAGAAGAACGGTCAGTTCAATTTGTTTTTTTAATTTAAGAAAATTAACTAAATGGAGTTGCATTTCCAAGATAGCTTCTTTTATGCTAGTTTAAAATCTGATTCTCTAGTCAACCCAGTTTACATGACTATCACTGGATTAAAAGTGGCAGCCATAAGGTGTGAGCTTTCCCATCTCTACCTCATTTACGCAGTGAAGCATCTGCAAAGCCTCTGTGGGTGGTTTAAATGCTAATATTCAGAAAAGCAGTCCTGGAAGCAAACACCAGCTGTATTTAAGGCCTGCATTTTCCTGGTGAATGTGTCTCTAGGGATGTAACTTTCCGGTGCCCAGACTTTTAAGCACCATCCATATTAAGCACAAATCAGAACACGTTTCACAAACCACTTAATACTGTTTAAACCTCACAGGTAAATCATTTTAACTAAATACTTTGATATAGCTTTGCTCTCCAAACTGTCCCTATCTGGTTTTAAACACTATTATGAAATTGTTTTAAAAATTTAGAGGGTGGCATACGATATTAGAGCTGTTATATCTATATAAATCATGTGTGTGGAATAAGACTGTGTTTTTCTCCCATACTGAGATCAACGCTTAAAATTTTATGTCATTGTCCTCTGTGTATGTGTGTGCTGGGGGTGCACCCACCTGTGCATCAATTTTTAGTGCAGTGATTTCCAACTTCCATTCTCTGGAAGTTGGTTAGGAGCCCTGATGCTTAATATGGAACTGAAACAAGATGTGTTCCTTAACTGTATAGGATGTAAATGGCATTTTGATCCTTAGTCATTAAGCTTCTTCCATCAAGCAGAGTTCTTGGGGTACACAGTTATGTTTGAAGGAAGAGACTCAGTCCCATCCTTCTGCCTCATTTTATGTGTCATTTACATGTATATGAGCCTCTTCAGCAGTGACATACAGTACCTGCCTCCTCACCCAGGGACCATCTCTGAGTTGAGTCCACATGTTTTGCAGCACTGAAGGGTTTGTTTACCTAAAGCCCATGGTGATTCATAGGAAAAGAGGAATGTCTCTTTCCTTCCCCTGGTTCAGGCCTCACAGAACCATCTTAGGTGCTGGCAGCCCTGTGTTCCCTCAGGTTTTTTCCAAACTATAGCATGTGTTTGTTGACGACTTCTGGAAGCTGCAGGCTTCTAAGTGCACACCTCCCTTTAAATTGTGCCTTTCATGAAAGTAGAGATAATAAAAGAAGTCTGATTTTTCTACTTCTTTCTGCAGTTTGTACAACCATAACTTGAGTTTGGGGGCACAATGAAGAACTCATGATCATTGCTCAATAATTTTTTTTCATAGTGGTTTAGTCATAAGGATTATACATAAATCTTATCAGGAATACAGAAGAATAGACCACTTCCCCTTGTAATTCTGATGCAGCGGAAATGGGGTGGGTCTACATGATCTAGAGTTTTTATTAGGGCATGGGTGATTTTCATAAGCAGGCAGGTTTAGAAACCACAACAGTTCAGGATTATCATTTTTCCTCAAACAGGGTGAACTGGACAGAGTTCTACTCTCCTGGTTTGTATCAAATAGTTCCAATTATGCAATTTATTCATAACTTATGTCAGGTTCTTTTGTTTACATGATATCAGATGCAATTAAGCTTTCTCAAATAATGGGGATTATTTGTATGGTAACATCTGGCAATGAGAGAGAAGCAGACACCATTCAGATAAAAAGGAACAAAAACAAGTAGGGAAGCCAGACCTCCAAGAGACTGAACTGAACAGTTATCCTGGATCAGGCAGAATCAGAAACATTATCAGCCCTGGTCCATGGACTTAACTCTAGTGTGCTCCTATTTGGACTAGAATCTTTCTCTTTCTCCACCTCTGTATCTCATTATGTGTCTTCTTGCTTCTCCTCCTGACCAGACTAGACCACTACTCACTCTCCCCTCTGAATCATATACTGAGAACATGACAACTCCAACCTATCTGCCTCTCCCACACCTGCTGCATAAATAACCATTTAGACTAAAGTGGTATTTTCAAATCTCTGTTATATTTCTCATGATCCTTGATTTCTAAAGAGTCAATCTATTTTTAAGCACTTTAAAACTTAGATTTAGTTTTATGAAATGTTTAAAGCATAGTTATTCTAATCACTGGAATAAAGACTCCATGGTGTGCTGGGAGGAAGGCGAGGTGATACGATGTTGTAGGTTCTGATGCATCTCTCTGCTAAGGGGTGTCCCTCACCTCCAGCTTCCCCACCATCCTCATCAAAGAGAGAGAGAGAGAGAGAGAGGTGGATAGGGGAGAGAGACAAAAAAAAAAAACTCTTCATCATTTGGCTTCATGTTTGTTTGACAACATATTTTTTATGGAAATTTATTGCTTACCTTGCATAAGTAGAAACACTAGTGTACATCAAGACTTATGTTTGGAAACCAATTTTTGTTTAAATCCCTCTTGGCAAATATATTTAAAAATTAATGAAGTAAAGCAAATATAAAACACTTTCATTTCAGTGACCCAAATATCAATTATTTTAGAAAAGCATCCATATCGTAGCAAGATTTCTCTAATCTGCTTATTAGATGAAAATATTCCATAAAGAACTAATAAACTTAAAGGATATAAAGTAAAAAGCAAGATTCCAACTTGGAGAATAGATATATACTATCAAAGTTTTCTTTCTGAAATTACAAAGTGTCTGAATTTACACTGAGCTTCCAACAGAACCCAGAATGTGTTTTGGGGTAGAAGCATCTAGAAATGTTTCTACAATTGTTCTTTATTTATTAAATATTCATAATGTGTTTGAAACCATCTAGTGCACACCCTTATTTACTTTCCTGGTGTCTAGAAGCGTTTGAATAAAGACAATATCATACACATCACAGTTGATGTTCATACTACATATGCAAATACATCTGCATAGGTAATTTCAAATTTGTCTCTCTTTTTTAAAAACTCATCTTAAGTAAGAGGCTTTACTTGAACTTTACAGGGTAAGATGATGTTTGTAGTGGTTTGACAAATGTGGTATTACTTTTTCAGCACACATTCTCCCCAGTCAATACTTTAGTCTCAAATTTAGGATCAGACCAGGTTTATATGTAAGCCTTTGTGTTTTAAACTACCAGGCTGTATTTCTGATGGCTTCTCAAGCTTGTAAGATAAAAAAAATTACAGAAAATACTTCAGTTGTTTTTTGTCCACATGTGTACCTTTGATGATATATTTAAACATTTCATCAGATAATATGTCTCAATAATCTTCTGGCAAAGAGCTATTGTCAATATCTTTATGTCCAGTTATAATAGCTCTCCTAAACTTTCATCAGAATGGTTCTGCCCCCCATTCAACAAGAACCAGGATATGAGGTAGAGGTCACAAATATCAACTATGATAGGACTGGGATTAACTATTGGTAGACAGGGCTGGCTTCATGTGTGCAGTTGCACAGAGCACCATACTTAGAAGGGTTCCATTCTTGGTTTGGTGTTTTGCTGTCACGAGATTGAAATTCTTAATGATTTTTTCAACAATGGGTCCTGTGTTTTTATTTTGCACTAGGTAACCAGTCCAGTCACTAGACTGTTTACTTGCTGTGTGGTCCCAAGCAAGTTATTTAATGTTTGTAAGCCTCATTTTCTGCATTTATAAGAAGGAGAGGCTAATCATATCTATTTCACAGATGCTCTCAGAATGTTTACTGCAGCACATGGTTCATGTTCAATACCCATTATGCATGCATTGACTGATGTACACTTCCATTCTGGGGTGGTTCTTTCACTTGGAGCTCTTGACATTGCCTAATGTGTAGACATCACCTACACATCATCCCTTGAAACCTGGTCTCTCTCCTACCTGGAGCTCTGTCACTATTCCCATCATTCTTCTACCAACCATAAGCTTTAAATAATAGTCCTCTGATCGATTGCTCTCCTAAGCCATATTAATCACCAAAATCTCTAAATCCCAACTACCATATCACTCTTGGACTATCTCAGCCTACTGACTTAAATCCAGTTTCCGATTTCACCTATACTAAAATGTAGGCTATGTATCCTACAATGAAAAATTAATATACCTAGAAAGTCATTTTCTGTCAGTATATTAGTCTGCTCTAAAACTTTTACTGGTCTCCCAGAGCAATAATTCCCTATCATTTTCCATGTAACTCTTTCTTGCTATGCAACTACATGGAGAGAGAAGGGAGAATGTAAATATAATTTACAAAAAAATATGCTTATTTGAAAGCAAATTAAAAATCTTCACAGTAGATGGGAACAGCTTCTTCAAGCTGCTAAAGTAAATGCAGTAGCCAGGGAAAAGCAGAGTGTCCAGGATGCTGTTTCCCCAGCCCAGAAATCCAGCTTTCCCCAAGGCTCAGCTCTTCACTTTATTCATTTTCAACACCAGGCTAATTCTCTAAGGAAATTAGAATTAACAAATTTTAACTGAAAGAAAAAAAAATAGATTATTTTCCTTTCACTGTTAGATATTATAGAAAGTCACTTTTTCTTAAGTCACTCTGTGGTGGGAAATACCTGTATAAATTGACTATATCATTATAACCTCAGTGCCTTCCATAATACTGAGGAAGCAGATGTACTTACAGATGGAAGGAATCTTGGATATCATTCAGTCCAACTTCCTCATTTTATAGATAATAAAAATAAGGATAAGAGAAGTAAAATAATTTGCCCAAATTCACTAACCTGCCTCTCCTAAATTTCAGCCAAGGGTCCTTCCCAAAATGCCATATTGCCCTTATATTATGAGAATCAAGTTTATTTTCCATGAGAACAAAGGAGGGTAGTGTTAAAAGGAAGAGGTTGACTGGATGCAGTGTCATTATGCCTATATGGAGGAATGTTAGTGAAAATGAAAAAAAGCCCACACAGAATAAAAGAAGTTATTCTTGGCAATTGACTGAAAGGAGAAGAAATCAAAGAAGCTTAAATGACAGCCAGATGAATAATGTGATAAGATAAATAAAATTTTGGTACTATGGAGATCAAAAGGAGGAATAAAGTATAGGGAATGAAAAATGATGTCTAGATTTAACATTCACCTGAAAATCATTTAGAAATCTTGAGATGAAAAGTTCTCTAGAAATAATAAATGTAGTGTTACTTAAATTTTTATGGACTGAGAGATTTATGCATTGTCAAAAGACGTCATTAAAAACAGCTATTCTTTTTTCATGTAATGAGACAGAATATACATTCTATATTGGGGGCAAAATTACACTTTCAGTCATTCCCATGTATTTTTCTTCAAGAGCAGTTCAATTGAAATTGTGAGTGAATATCAAAGGACAGAGTTGAACACTGTAAAAGAAATTTAATTGGGAAGCATGTAAAAAAATTCTTCCATTTGTCTCATTGTTAGAATTACCAACATTGTGTAAGAACTCGCTGAGCTAAAAGTCATCTTCTATTAAATGGACTGCGTATGCTCTTTCTGGCCCATTTGCATTAGTGTTTATTTAAGTATAGAGTGACTGCTGCATCATTTTAAAGCTTGAGTCCAATTACCCAGGGACATCACAGCATGAATTATAGCTATTATAAGCAAAGAGATTATGTGTCATCAGACTATAAAATGAGTACAATAGTATTTATCTTTAATTATATTCAAAGATGACATCAGGAGAAGTGATTACTTATATTATGTAGTTACAAATATCTATCATTACCCCTAACTTGCAGTATACTGCAAAATGTGAATAATATAAGGATCCCAGGGATATGATCTTTTCAGATAAGGGAGTCCTCCTCTGACTAAGATTCCCATATTCCCAACAGCTTTTTTTGTTGTGTTGTGTTGTTTTGGTCTGTTTCTTTGTATTTTAGAGTTACTCTTTTAAGTAAGAAACATTATTCCCAACCCTGGTCCTTACAATTCTCTGTGCTGGAATATAATCCATTTCCAATCAGATTAGTGTCCCTTGGCACCTCCTTTAGCTTGAATTTATAAGTAATCTTTTAGACCTATCTGTTGCTGTATAATAAACACACTTAAATACAGTGGCTTCAAATGATAGCCATTTATTATTGTTCAGCAGTTTTTTTGGGTCAAGTTGGGTGGTTATTCTGCTGGGTTTCCTCATTTGTCTGCACTTAGTTGCAGCTTGGGTCAGGGATTTTGCTGGTCTTAGTTGGCTTCTTACACATTTCTTGTAATATCTATCACATCTGTCTGGCGCAACTGGGCTGACTTAACTCTGACCTACATATTCTGCCATTTTCTATCAGATTAGCTAGGCTTGTTTGCCCAGTGGTGGGCAGGGTTCCAAGAGACTGAATGGAAATCTTGCAAGGTTTCTTAAAGCCAGCCTCAGAATGGATTTAGCATCACCTCGCTGCATTCTATTGGTCAAAGCAAGTCATAGAACCAGCCAGACTCAGAGTGGGAAATAGATAAGTGGAATGGACTCAAAGTCTCATTGCAAAACAGAATGGATAGAGAGAGGGGAATGTTTGCAGTCAGTTTTGTAAATAATGTATCACAGACCTAGAAGAGTTTCCACGGAGAATTTATTTTAATTAGTTTGATTAGGGTTAAAAAAACAAACAAACAAGAAACCAGTGAAGCCTTTCCAAAGTCAAATGACTGTGGCAAATTGATGGCAGAGTTAAAGTGACTAACCACCCTAGCTTGCCCAGAACTATGTCAGTTATAGAACTGAAAATCCCACATCCCAGACAAACTGTGATGAGTGGACACCCTAGACAAGGACTAGCATTTTCTGATTCCTAGTCCAGTCTTTTCTTCAACACACTGAAACTGGCCTAGGCACTTGACCTACGTGACCAAGTAGCTACTAGCATAAAAGCACCTACCCTATCACCTGCATCCTCCACTCACATACTTGCTTATGTTTAATTAGTTGGTTTGTTGGTTATACCCTGCTTTGTTCCAAGAGCATTTAAGCCATCTTACAAAGCACGGTATATCACAAGGTGATAATTATACAAACCTCTATCGCCATTCTTCAAATATGCCATGTACTTTAATGTTTCTGAATGTTTGTTCTTTCTGGTTTGTGCTTACTCTGTCCCTCTCTCTGTCTAGAATGGCCTTCACTTTTTGTTCTTTGCTAAAATCTTTCAATTTACAGTTCCCCATTACTTTCTCTGTGATGTCTCCCTCCACCTGAAGAATTAATCACTACCTCCTCTGTGCTCCCAGGATATTTGGCCCATATTTTGTTCACAGCACTTATCACATTATTCCTACCAAGTTATCTGATTACCTCACTTTATTGGGTTTTTCACCTTTTATCTCCTTTATTTAAAATAATCCACCATATCCAGTAGGCACTCAGTAATTTCTTTTGTTGTTATATTTTTTGAGTAAATAAATGAACAAACTATTTTCTTGGGGTTTACTGCAATATGAGGATTTTCTCTTTTGTCACTAAAATGCCCTTGATTGCTTTTGGCTTGTTTTTAGCTCCAGTTATGTATTTTATACATTTTTATCTTTTATCTCAGTGTAAATCCTGCCCTAAGCAACGCGGCTTTCCCTTTCTGATTTGTTGATTTTTAATTGGCTGTAGGTTCCAAAGCTAGGAAACTAGCTAGGAAACTAGCTCCAGTAATATTGTTTCTAACTCGTCACCAAATAAGGATTCAAAATAAAATCTCTGGTTAAAGGCTGAGAGACTTGAAAGTAATTGACCCAGATACACTGAGATGCAAATAGATTACAAAGCATAGAGCAGAGTTGGAAGAAATGCCTGCATTTTTGGAAGGAATGGAAAATGAAGAATTAAAGGCTGTGGAAAAAGAGAGGTGGGGAAATGTAGTTTCCCAGAGGTCAAAATAAAAGAATTTCAAGAAGAAAAGGGCTAAAGTTGTGCCAAATGTAGTAAAGAGGTCAAAACCTGAAGAAAATATTAAGTTAGGATTCATCAAAAATCTGATCATTGATAGGAGATATTTAAGGAACAGTTTTAGGAAAAACTATTGTTAAAATGTATGCTTTTATTATATATTTTATTTACCTGAGGTGATAAAATGTTTACTCAGGAAAGGAGAAATTTTTAACTACTGTCAGTGATCTTTGGTCATAGTATATAACTTTCCTCCCTTCTATATTACCAGCAATCTTAACATTAGCACCAGACATGGGATTAATTAAGAGACATGAATTCTATCTCTAACTAGTTGTGTGATTTTGGACAAAACATAGAGCAATCAAATCTTTAAGTTCTAAGGTCATTTTATTCTCATCCAAGAGAAGAATTCCCCTACAGCCTCCTTGGCAATTAATTTGTTTCACCTTTCTAGATGACAGCCCCATTGTCTCTAAAATAATACACTTGAAAGTATGGTTCTTAATTCTGATTAAATGAACTAGAAAATAAAGTCATTGAGTCAGATGCCTTCAACTCATATTCACCATAAATACTGTACAATATTTTAATCCATATTTTATGTTTAAAGTGAACATATTTTTTAATGTTAGTAAATGTTTAAAATCAATAAGTAAAGAGTAATCAGGATGGATACCTTCTTATTGTCCTCTAAACTTTACTTAAACTTAAGAGAAAGTTCTGTTAAAAAGTATTAATATTTGTATTGACACTTCAAATGAGTTGCAAATAAGTCCTTGCCAGCTTTCCTCCTGATTCTAGCATTTTGCCTAATTCTGATTTCACACATCAGTAAATTCTGAACAATCCGTGTCTTGGAGCGCATCATGCACTAATTTTCCTCTGACAACCTTGTAATGGGAATTTAAACACTTATTACATTTTTCTTATTAAACTAGAAAAAAAAAAAGTATTCCAAGTGTTTACAGCTCTCAAACCTTGCCTTACTGAGGTGAAGTTTGATGTAGCTATTTCCTTTTTCTTTGAAATCTCTTTTTTTTTTTTTTTTTTGCAGTACGCGGGCCTCTCACTGTTGTGGTCTTTCCCGTTGCGGAGCACAGGCTCCGGACGTGCAGGCTCAGCGGCCATGGCTCACGGGCCCAGCCATTCCGTGGCATGTGGGATCTTCCCAGACCAGGGCACAAACCCATGTCCCCTGCATCGGCAGGCGGACTCTCTACCACTGCGCCACCAGGGAAGCCCTGAAATCTCATTTTTAATAACACTATCCACACTTGGTACTGCATGTTTCATCTGTGAACTCATTCACCTTTGGAAGGAGTAGCCATAATCCTATAAAAATCCTATTTTGCTCCAGTCAGTGAGGGGTTGAAAAGTAGAGTCTATTTTAATTATTATATTCTACCTATCAGTGCCTGGATATGCTAGAAGGGACCTGGAAGTAATTATTATACTCTTAAGTTTTGGGGAAATTTCTACTAAAAAGTAAAAAGGTGTTTGTCCCTTGAGGAGCCCTTAATCACACTTAGCAACTTCCATAGGCTAATTATGATATTCTCTAACATATTTGCAAGGGGTTACAGAGATCTTTGACTTATACCAGATAAATAAAAAAGTATGAAATCATGAAGTAAATAGAACTTGTGTAACTCTTTTTAAGTCCCAGAATTTATTTTATATTTTATTCTTTTTGTCAAACAACTGGAAATCATGAAATTATCCACTTCTCACACATAACTTTAAAACAAAACAAACACAAAACTCTCAGACACAAGGTACAAAATGTCATGTTTAAAAGGAGTAGTTTTCAAGCATTAGAGTATAGTCAGATATAGGAGCAGGAAGTTCCAGAACAAATAGTCACATATAATAGCTTTTAGTGTTAAGTACTTGCTGGAAACCAAGTGTTGTACTAAACATTTTGCATATATCATATAAATTAATCCTGACCTCATTGAGGAAAGTTAGGAATGGTTACATCAATTTTACAGATATGGAAATGGAGATGAAGTT
The DNA here is from genome assembly GCF_951394435.1 of Stenella coeruleoalba. Taxonomy (NCBI): domain Eukaryota; kingdom Metazoa; phylum Chordata; class Mammalia; order Artiodactyla; family Delphinidae; genus Stenella; species Stenella coeruleoalba. The sequence goes on from NC_137154.1 coordinate 75,457,999, forward strand.
GCATAACTGGAAATTAAGTGGTAAAACTTGTTAATGGCAAAACTCAAATTCAGTGCTAGGTTGCCTGAAAAGCCTGTACACTTTTTAGAACATCATATAGCTTTGTCTGAGTAGGAATTCACCAGACAGACAAGGGAGAGAATACACTTAATTCAAAAACTGAAGCATAAATTGCCAAAGCACAGAAGCTTGAGGGAAGCTGGAGAACAGGATATGAAGGAGCAAGTTTGGGGTGAGGAGATCTGAGGATTGAAAGATTGGCAAGAACCTAATCTGAGGGTACTTAGATATCATGCTAAGGAGTTTGGGCATTATCTTGATGGCTAAGGTAAAACCATGGAAAATATTTACCCTAAATATATAGGAAGTTTATACAAATTGAAAATTAAAACACTAATACTTTGGAAGAAAAGCAAATAAAGCATATGAATAGCCAACTTAAAAGAGAAGAAATTAAAACAATCATGAATATACCTAAAAACAAGTCTCATGTCCATTATTATTCAGGAAAAATTAGATACCATTTACATTTACCAAATTAGAAAAAAAATTAAACCTTAGTGCTTAGTTGCTGGTGAGAATGGCATTGAGATAGGCCCTTTTATCTTGTTAGTGAGAAATTACATTGTTAACACATTGCTGCAAATGAAGCAAGATGACGGAGTAGAAGGATGTGCTCTTGCGAGAGCACGGGAATCACAAATAACTGCTGAACAATCATCGACAGAAAGACACCGGAACTCACCAAAAAAGATACCCCACATCCAAAGCCAAAGGAGCAGCCACAATGAGACGGTAGGAGGGGTGCAATCACAATAAAATTAAATCCCATAACTGCTGGGTGGGTGAAACTGGAGAACACTTGTACAACAGAAGTTTACTGATTGGAGTGAAGGTTCTGAGCCCCATGTCAGGCTTCCCAACCTATGGATCTGGCAGTGGGAGGAGGAATTCCTAGAGAATCAGACTTTGAAGGATAGCAGGATTTGATTGCAGGACTTTGACAGGAGTGGGGGAAACAGAGACTCCACTCTTGCAGGGCACACACAAAGTAATGTGTGCATGGGGACCCAGGGGAAGGAGCCAGGACCCCATAGGAGACTGAACCAGACCTACCTGTTAGTGTTGGAAGGTCTCCTGCAGAGGCAGGGTGCGATGGCTCTGTCACACCATGAGGACAAAGACACCAGCAGCAAAGTTCTGGGAAGTACTCCTTGGCATGAGCCCTCCCAGAGTCTGCCATTAGTCCCATCAAAGAGCCCCCATAGGCTCCAGTGTTGGGTCGCCTCAGGCCAATCAACCAACAGAGAGGGAACACAGCCCTACTTATCAGCAAAGTGGATTAAAATTTTACTGAGCTCTGCCTACCAGAGCAACAGCAAGCTATACACACCACCAGTCCCTCCCATCAGGAAATTTGAACAAGCCTCTTAGATAGCCTCATCCACCAGAGGGCAGACAGCAGAAGCTAGATAAACAACAATCCTGTAGCCTATGGAACAAAAACCACATTCACAGAAAGACAGACAACATGAAAAGGCAGAGGGCTATGTACCAGATGAAGGAACAAGATACAACCCCAGAAAAACTACTAAATGAAGTGAAGATAGGCAACCTTCCAGAAAAAGATTTCAGAATAATGATAGTGAAGATGATCCAGGATTTCAGAAAAACAATGGAGACAAAGATCGAGAAGATCCAAGAAATGTTTAACAAAGACCTAGAATAATTAAAGAACAAACAAGCAGAGATGAACAAGACAATAACTGAAATGAAAAATAAACTAGAAGGAATCAATAGCAAAATGACTGAGGCAGAAGAACAGATAAGTGACCTGGAAGACAGAAAGGTGGAATTCACTGCTGCAGAACAGAATAAAAAAAAAAAAAAATGAAAAGAAATGAGGACAGCCTAAGAGGCCTCTGGGACAACATTAAACACAACAACATTCAAATTGTAAGAGTTCCAGAAAGAGAAGAGAGAGAGAAAGGACCAGAGAAAATATTTGAAGAGATTATAGTTGTAAACTTCCCTAACATGAGAAAGGAAATAGACCCGCAAGTCCAGGAACCACAGAGAGTCCCACACAGGATAAACACAAGGAGAAACACGCCAAGACACATAGTAATCAAATTGGCAAAATTAGAGACAAAGAAAAATTATTGAAAACATCAAGGGAAAAATGACAACATACAAAGGAACTCCCATAAGGTTAGCAGCTGATTTCTCAGCAGACAATCCACAAGCCAGAAGTGAGTGGCATGACATATTTAAAGTGATGAAAGGGAAGAACCTACAACCAAGATTACTCTACCCAGCAAGGATCTAATTGAGATTCGATGGAGAAATCAAAAGCTTTACAGACAAACAAAAGCTAAAAGAATTCAGCCCTCAAACCAGCTCTACAACAAATGCTAAAGGAACTTCTTTAAGTGGGAAACAAGAGAAGAAAAGAACCTACAAAAACAAACCCAAAATAATTAAGAAAATGGTAATAGGAACATACATAGAGATAATTACCCTAAACGTGAATGGATTAAATGCTCCAACCAAAAGACACAGGCTTGCTGAATGGATACAAAAACAGGACCCATATATGTGCTGTCTACAAGAGACCCACTTCAGACCTAGGGACACATACAGACTGAAAGTGAGGGGATGGAGAGATATTCCATGCAAATGGAAATCAAAAGAAAGCTGGAGTAGCAATACTCATATCAGATAAAATAGAATTTATAATAAAGAATGTTACAAGAGACAAGGAAGGACACTACATAATGATCAAGAGATCAATCCAAGAAAAAGATATAACAATTATAAATATATATGCACCCAAGATAGGAGCACCTCAATACATAAGGCAACTGCTAACAGCTATAAAAGAGGAAATCGACCGTAACACAATAATAGTGGGAGAATTTAACATCTCACTTACACGAATGGACAGATCATCCAAACAGAAAATTAATAAGTGAAACAGAAGCTTTAAATGACACAATGGGCCAGATAGATTTAATTGATATTTATAGGACATTCTATCCAAAAACAGCAGATTACACTTCCTTCTCAAGTGTGCATGGAACATTCTCCAGAACAGATCACTTCTTGGGTCACAAATGAAGCCTCAGTAAACTGAAATCATATCAAGCATTTTTTCTGACCACAACACTATGAGATTAGAACTGAATTACAGGGAAAAAAAGGTAAAAAAAAAAAAAAACAGACACATGGAGGCTAAAAAATACATTACTAAATAAACAAGAGATCACTGAAGAAATCAAAGAGGAAATCAAAAAATACATAGAGATGAATGACAATGAAAACATGACCATCCAAAACCTATGGGATTCAGCAAAAGCAGTTCTAAGAGGGAAGTTTATAACAATACAAGCTTACTTCAAGAAAGAAAAAACGTCTCAAATAAACAATCTAAAGGAACACCTACTAGAGAAAGAAGAACAAACAAAACACAAAATTAGCAGAAGGAAAGAAATCATAAAGATCAGAGCAGAAATAAATGAAATAGAAACAAAGAAAATAAAAGCAAAGATCAATAAAATTGAGAGCTTGTTCTTTTGAGAAGATAAACAAAATTATTAAACCATTAGCCAGACTCATCAAGAAAATGAGGGAGAAGACTCAAATCAATAAAATTAGAAATGAAAAAGGAGAAGTTACAACAGACACTGCAGAAGTACAAAGCATCCAAAAGACTACTACAAGCAACTCTATGCCCATAAAATGGACACCTGGAAGAAATGGATAAATCCTTATAAAGGTGTAACCTTCCAAGACTGAATCAGGAAGAAATAGAAAATATGAACAGACCAATCACAAGTAATGAAATTGAAACTGTGATTCAAAATCTTCCAACAAACAAAAGTCCAGGACCAGATGGCTTCACAGGTGAATTCTATCAAACATTTAGAGAAGAGCTAACACCCGTCCTTCTCAAACTCTTCCAAAAAGTTGCAGAGGAGGAACACTCCCAAAGTCATTCTATGATGCCACCATCACCCTGATACCAAAACCAGACAAAGGTACTACAAAAAAAGAAAATTACAGACCAATATAACTAATGAATATAGATGCAAAAATCCTCAACAAAATACTAGCAAATGGAATCCAACAACACATTAACAGGATCATACACCATGATCAAGTGAGATTTATTCCAGGGATGCAAGGATTCTTCAATATATGCAAACCAATCAATGTGATATGCCATATTAACAAATTGAAGAAGAAAAAGCCATATGATCATCTCAATAGATGCAGAAAAAGCTTTAGACAAAATTCAACACCCATTTATGATAAAATCTATCCAGAAAGTGGGCATAGAGGGAACCTACCTCAACATAACAAAAGGCCATATATGACAAACCCATAGCAAACATCATTCACAATGGTAAAAAACTGAAAGAATTTCCTCTAAAGTCAGGAACAAAGCAAGCATGTCCACTCTCACCACTATTATTCACATAGTTTTGGAAGTCCTAGCCATGGCAATCAGAGAAGAAAAATAAATAAAAGGAATACAAATTGGAAAAGAAGAAGTAAAACTCTCACTGTTTGCAGATGTCATGATACTATACATAAAGAATCCTAAAGATGCTACCAGAAAACTACTAGAGCTAATCAATGAATTTGGTAAAGTTGCAGGATACAAAATTAATGCATTGAAATATCTTTCATTCCTATACATTAATGATGAAACGTCTGAAAGAGAAATTAAGGAAACACTCCCATTTACCATTGCAACAAAAAGAATAAAATACCAAAGAATAAACCTACCTAGGGAGAAAAAAGAGCTGTATGCAGAAAATTATAAGACACTCATGAAAGAAATTAAAGATTACACAAACAGATGGAGAGATATATTATGTTCTTGGATTGGAAGAATCAATATTGTGAAAATGACTATACTACCCAAAGCAATCTACAAATTCAATGCAATCCCTATCAAATTACCAAAAGCATGTTTTACAGAACAAGAAAAAAAAATCTTAAAATTTGTATGGAGACACAAAACACCCCAAGTAGCCAAAGCAGTCTTGAGGGAAATAAATGGAGCTGAAAGAATTAGACTCCCTGACTTCAGACTATACTACAAAGCTACAGTAATCAAGACAATATGGTACTGACACAAAAACAGAAATATAGATCAATAGAACAGTATAGAAAGCCCAGAGATAAACCCACACACCTATGATCAACTAATCTATGACAAAGGAGGCAAGAATATACAATGGAGAAAAGACAGTCTCTTCAATAAGTGGTGCTGGGAAAACTGGGCAGCTACATGTAAAAGAATGAAATTAGAACACTCCCTAACACCATACACAAAAATAAACTCAAAATTGATTAGAGACCTAAATGTAAGACTGGACACTATAAAACTCTTGGAGGAAAACATAGAAATAACACTCTTTGACATAAATCACAGCAAGATCTTTTTTGATCCACCTCCTAGAATAATGGAAATAAAAACAAAAATAAACAAATGGGACCTAATGAAACTTCAAAGCTTTTGCACAGTAAAGGAAACTGCAAACAAGATGAAAAGACATCCCTTAGAATGGGAGAAAATATTTGCAAACAAATCAACAGACAAAGGGTTAATCTCCAAAATATATAAACAGCTCATGCAGCTCAACATTAAAAAACAAACAACCCAATCCAAAAATGGGCAGAAGACCTAAATAGCCATTTCTCCAAAGAAGACAGATAGATGGCCAAGAAGCACATGAAAAGCTGCTCAACATCACTAATTATTAGAGAAATGCAAATCCAAACTACAATGAGGTATCACCTCACACCAGTTAGAATGAGCATCATCAGAAAATGTACAAATAAGAAATGCTGGAGAGGGTGTGGAGAAAAGGGAACCCTCTTGCATGTTGGTGGGAATGTAAATTGATACAGCCACTATGGAGAACAGAACACTATGGAGAACAGTATTTTAAAATCTAAAAATAGAATTACCATATGACTCTGCAAACCCACTACTGGGTGTATACCCAGAAAAAACCATAATTCAAAAAGACACATGCACCCCAATATTCATTGCAGCACTATTTACAATATCCAGGTCATGGAAGCAACCTAAATATGCCCATCATCTGACGAATCGATAAAGAAGATATGGTACATATGTACAATGGAATATTACTCAGCCATAGAAAGGAACAAAATTGGGTCATTTGTAGAGACATGGATGAATCTAGAGACTGTCATACATAGTGAAGTAAGTCAGAAAGAGAAAAACAAATATCGTATATTAATGCATATATGTGGAACCTAGAAAAATGGTACAGATGAACTGGTTTGCAGAGCCGAAATTGAGACACAGATGTAGAGAACAAACGTATGGACAGTAAGGGGGGAAAATGGGGTGGCAGAAGTGGGATGAATTGGGAGACTGGGATTGACATATATACACTAATATGTATAAAATGGGTAACTAATAAGAATCTGCTATATAAAAAAATAAATAAAATTTAAAAATTAAAAAAAAGAATAAATGCACATATGGGTATCAAAATAAATCTGGTATATTCAAAAACCAAAAGAAAAAATAATTGCTTGAATTAGCAATATGTATCTATTTGTATCCCAACAATTTTCCTTCTAGGAATTCATCCCTGAGAGCACAAACCAGGTTTTATTTCAGTGTTTATTGAAGTATTATTCATTATAGGAAAAAGTGGAACAACTAGATGCCCAAGAATAGGGAGATGATTGAATAAAATTATGTGATTGTTCGGCCATTACACTCACGTTTTTTGAAATACATTTAAAACAGAGACAGTTAACTGGAATTATAAAGCTCTAATTGGTTCTTGCACATATTTTGTTTAGTTTTCACATTGTTTTTAGAAAAAAAATAAGTAACATTTAAAAATCAGGAAATTCTTCATAAAATTTAGATTCCCCCCCTTATTTATTTATTTATTTTGAACAGTTTAAAGACCCAACATGGCCACAATTGGCAGATCTGTGTAGTGGCAGTGGCTTTTTTCTTTCAATAGGTCATGATCTCCCAGTTCACCAAAAAACTTTTTGACTCCCTGTTGTTTCAAACACAATTATGCCTGGTAGTTTTACATTTTTTTTAAACTTTATTCACGTGGCCTCATAGGAATTTCTTCATAATATAAGTTTATATGAAAGAAACAGAATTTAAAAACTGTATTTGAAATGTGTATAATTTCAGATATATATGAGGGAAACAATAGCAAAATATTAACAGGAATAATCCTTAGATGAAGATACAGTTGACTTTAGACAGATTAGGTGGATGGATAGATAGATGATAGATAGATAGATAGATAACCAACCTTAGGTGTTTTCCTTTGAGAAGAATGGGTAGGTGATAGTATCTATCAGGATAGTTTGATCCCTCCATTATTACATCTTACCTCTACTAGTTTCATATCTGAATCTGGTAGTATTACTCTCTTTCTAATTAAGAGATCTATGGTATCGTTCTACAAACATATATTTTCCTCCAGCCTTTTTGTCATATGCAATTCTTCTTCACTATACTTGCATCCTATAATCTTCATGCTATATCTTATATAAACTAGAAGTAGAGCCGCTATTTAACATAGGCAATAATAAGAAGAGAAGGATGCATGCTGCTGTACCCCAGTGATAAAAGCAGGGCAGTGAAGAGTTAGTTTTGATATAACACATTCTTTGTATCTTGCACTAATTTAGGCAGATATCGATCCCATCACAACTAGAAAGGCACGTTTCATAATATCTGTTTTGCATTAAGGAAACTAACACTCTGGGGTTAACTTATCCAAAGGGGTTACTTGAGCCAAAAGGGTTTCATAAGTTTGCCCAGGGTATTCACAAGCTTGCTGCTAAAGGGTTGAGATAGGATTGGAACTCAGGGGTTATTTGACTTCAAACTCCTGCTACTTCCATCACATCCCTGTCATGAAGAAGATTCCAAGCAGCAGAATACCTAGCTTTAGCTGGTGCTTCTAGAAGAGATGCATGAGCTGAGGCCGCGAGCAGAGAATATGTTGCATGTGTGTGGCCAGAGACATAGTGCTTCATTTACAAGCAAGAGGCAAATGCTGACCTCTCTGAGATTATCAGCAAATCAAAGAATCCTTTGGATGGCTGTCTTCTGGAACACCTTGTATACCTCATAGAAACGGACCTCAAAGTGTCATCTTGGCGTATGCATCTCCTCAAGTATGCCCGCAAAGTCAGAAGCGTTTACAGGTACAAACCTCTACCAGAAAGAAAAGAAACGTACCATAAAATGACCACAAACAGAAGACTTTACCTACTGAATCATCTGTTGTTCTGAGTCTGCATTCCATGAATATCCAGGAGTTTATTCTTTACCTGGCCTCCTTCCTTCTTCGTCTTTTTTTAAATTTTTTTTTCTTTTATTTAAATTAGGTACGTTATATTAGCTTCAAGTGCACAACATAATGGTTACATATTCGTATACATTGCAAACTGATCACCACGATAAATCTGGTTAACATCCATCACCATATATAGTTACAGTTTTTTTTCTTATGATGAGGACTTAAGATCCACTCCCTTAGCAGCGTTCAAATATGCACTACAATATTATTCACTATAGTTACCATGCTATACATTACATTCCAAGACTTATTTATTTTGTAACTGGAAGCTTGTACCTTTGGCCCCCTTCACCCATTTCACCCACCCCCCACTTCCTACGTCTGGCAACCACAAATCTGTTCTCTGTATTTATAAGCTTGTTTTTCTTTTGTTTTTGTTTAGATTCCAATTATAAGTGACATCATACTGTATTTGTCTTTCGCTGTCTGACTTATTTCACTTAGCATAACGTAATGCTAAGGGCCCGTTCATGTTGTTACTAATGGTAAGATTTAATTATTTTTATGGCTGAATAGTATTCTATTGTGTGTGTGTGTGTGTGTGTGTGTGTGTGTGTGTGTGTATCACATCTTCTTTATCCATTCATCCATTTAGGATACTTAGGTTATTTCCTTATCTTGGCTATTATAAACAATGCTGCAATGAATGAGAGTGCATATATCTTTTTCAATTAGTGTTTTCATTTTCTTCAGATTAATACCCAGAAGTGGACCTGCTAGATCATATGGTAGTTCTAATTTTAATTTTTTTGAGGAAATGCCATACTGTTTTCCATAGTGGCTGCACCAGTTTACATTCCCACCAATAGTGTATGAAGGCTCCTTTTTCTCCACATTCTCACCAATATTTGTGGTTTCTTGTCTTTTTGATAGTAGCCATTATAACAATTGTGGGTGATAGCTCATCGTGATTTTAATTTGTATTTCCCTGAAAAGAAGGAAGGAATATAGCATTCTTTCATGTTCCTGTAGGCCATCTGTATGTCTTCTTTGGAATAATGTCTATTTTGTCCTTTGCTCATTTTTTTTTTATTGGATTGCTTGGTGTTTTGCTATGAGTTGTATGAGTTTTTAAATACACTTTAGATATTAACCTCTTATCAGATATACGATCTGCAAATATATTATCCTATTCAGTAGGCTGCCTTTTCATCTTGTTAATGATTTCCTTTACTGTACAGAAGCTTTTTAGTTTCATGTAGTCCCACTTGCTTATTTTTGCTTTGTTGCCTTCACTTTTCAAGATTTCTTCTTCTTTTTCCTCCTCCCGATTGTACTCATCCACCAGGTCCCCTCCCTTCAGACCTCTCAGCCCCTTAGCTGGTTCCAATTCAAGACAAAAATCCCCACAGCCAGGACTTTATGTTTCCAAGCAGTGCCCAAGGATCCACACAATAACCAATTATTGTTCTTAAAGGCAAATCTGTGAGACATTCAGATTCTTCAAAGGGAAACATCTCTATGTCAAACAATCCTTTCCCTCACAATATTGCCCACCTTTTATAGATTTTGATGTTAAGTGTGCTAACAAAGTGTATTATTTAATGGAACACTAGCTACATAAAAGTTTAGCCCTCAAGTCACAAGGCTTACATCAATGAATATGATTTCAGCTCATATAAAGTTCAAACCAGTGTTGCTGATCAGAAGGCAGCTCTTCCACAAATGGTAATTCACAGGCTCAGGCCCCTTGCAAGTTGTGCCACAGCCATCCTTACATCCAGCTACAAAAAAGAAAGTGGCATGGGAAGTTTGAATAAGCCACACCTGGAATGGGAGCTTTCACATCTACTCACTGGCACTGGCCACACCTAACTGCCAGGAAATCAGACAATAAGGGCCACCAAGTGGCACGACATTGTATAAAATATATTCTTAGTCAGAATATACCATCTAACTGGGTGCCCAGGAAAAGAAGGAGAGACGTTTGCTAGAGATAGGTTGACTTTGCAACACAAAATTTTGTTTGTTTCAAAAGCCTTATCAAGACTCTCTTTCCTCAGGTTTGGGGCATTTTACAAGGGTGGGGAAGGGAGTGTCTGGAGGGGAATAGGGAGGAGAGGGGGAAAAGAAGAGATGGAGAACACTCATCAATATTGAAACAGTGGCATATACACTAGAATCCCTTTATAAAGTAAATTTGCAGTTTAAATTGGACATTATATTGGTAAAACCATCATATAACATGGTAAAGATGGAGTCCATCACTGCCTTGAAAATGTAAAAATAAAATGTATTTGTTTGGATGATGATAAGACTATCCAGAATCGACAACAGGCATTTGTATATTTGCCTGTGAAATCACCTTAAATTGTCTGTTTCTTGGGACAAGATGAGGAAATGATAATGGCTTCCATCTCTCTAACAGAGAACATCATAAGGTGATACAGTATTTATATAAAATGGTGTCCCCACCTGGACAACAGGAAATCAACTGTAGTCAGAGGCACATGAAATATTCTGCATCACATCTTACTTTCATGGGAGTTCTCTGAGCACCATTGAAAGTCAGTCACTCTGAAAGCAATTTAATATTTAGGCAGTTGAAAGACATACTAACTACCATCATATCTATTTATGCTTAAGGCTAAAAGTTCAAAAAATAAATAAATTCACCCAGATTTAGTAGATTTGGAAAGTGGATTTAGTGGATTTGGATTTACTATTTTCGGAACATAGCTTAAACATTAATAAAGTAGACTAATAATAAGCTTAGACTAATAAAAGTATCCCCAAGACCACTTTTCCCTCACTCCTTGCTGACACACTTGTCAGTAAATTATGTTTTATTTCCTTCATGCCAGGTATCCTGTAGATTTTGAGGAAAATAAAGATCCCTAGTGTAAAATACAAGTTTCTGATAGTAGATAAATTCTTATTTATTAAAAATAATTTCTTTCTTAGCATGAGGTCAATAGACAATGAAAAAAATTTATGCTATAAACAATATTAAAGTATGCTAATTATGACACTTCCAGCAAACCCCATAGTGCAATGGATTATAGAATAAAAGGCTTATTTCCAGATGCTGCAACTATAGTTTTATCCTTTTTTACCTAAACATTTTGGTGATTCTTAAAATCAGGGCAAAGTACAATAGAATTAAATGTCTGAGAACCACATTGACAACCGATTTTGAGAACTGAACTGTAGGCTAATTAAAACAAACAAGCAAGAAAGTCACTTTATTATATAGGCAGATTGAAATGGGACTCTATAGTAATTGGATAGCTGATAATTGCACTTCTTTTCCTCTCCATTACCATGTATTCATCATTTAACAAATTCTTAAGGAAAACTTTTGTATAAAACAATAGAGTTTATAGAAGTGAAGTCTTCATTTTCAAAGACCTAAGTATCTATCTACCTATCCATCTATCTACATATATATATATATATATATATATATATTTCAACATGTAAGCTAAGTACATATATATATATATATATGTGTGTATGTGCTTTTAATGTCAAATTATTCCAAAATGGTAATATTATTAATACATACTTTATAGGAAGCAAAGTTTGTTTTGAGTGAAACCTGGAAAGCTGAGTAAGATTGCCTAAACAGAGAATAGTGGGGAGACCTCTACTTGTTAAGAAAAAGCCTAAGTAAAGTTATTAAAGGACATTCTGAGCAGATGGGCTTGACTGTGGTGGAAGATTTGTGTAGGAATAAAGGAGTGAAAAGATTAGAAAAATAGGTCGGGGTCACACTAGGGGGAATGCTGTAGGCCAGACTGAGGACTGCATTTCATGTAAGATGAGAGATACAGGGAACAGGGAGATACTATAGGATTTTCAGCAATGTCTAACAAATGTTATTGAGCTTGAATAGAAGTCAATGGGGTTAGTGCTGTATAGCAAAAGGAATACATAAAATGCAATAGACAACTGGTTTTATGAAGACATCACCAAACAGCTACATGTGGGATAGACAGAGTGGAGAGAGATTGGAGGTAGAAAGCTGATGCAATAATTCAGATGTGTGGTGGGCAATGTAGTTGGCAGGAAGTATCAGAAGAAAAAGTCAAATGAGAGAGACACATATTTATATCACAAAGCTCCAATGAATTAATAAATCCATATATTATTTCAACTCTTTACATATGCAGTGTTTCTTAGTTATATCAAGACCTGTAAAAAAACAAACAGCCTGAGTATGAAAGTTAAACTTTGAGACAGTTCTCCTGAGTCCCTATCATATGGTCTCATATGTGCTCTCCTTGACTCCACTGTTACATATTTTCATAACACTTTATATTTTTCTTTTGTAGCACTTATTACCATTTTGATTAATTAATGTTTACATTACCTTGAATGAAAAGTGGTTGACCCCACAACTAGTCTACAAACTCTGTAAAAGTGCAGACAACGTACATATTCTCACCATTGTATCTAACACTTTAAAGTTTAATAATTTTTGATTGGTGATCTATTGTGATTTAGAGGACCAGAGTCACTTGGCAGCATATCAGCTCTACGTTTCTTGCATAAATTTATCATAGGCAGAACTGGCTCTAGGGAAAAAAATGCAAAATCATTGTGAAGACTTCTTCCCCTTTTGTAATGATATTCCAACACCCTTGACCAAATTCTTATCCCCAGCTTCCAGCACTTTCATGCCACTAAGGTCTTCTCTCCTCACTAAAGAAAAGCCTATAGAATTAAATCACACATAATACTAGGATTGTTTGCCTTTTAAAGATCCCCAAATAATGCAATAGATGACTAGATGATGGTAGCAGGGACATGCCTCAGGCATCCACTCCTGCCACCCATCCATGCAGCTATTGTTCCACTTATGTAGCAGAACTATATTCCTGGCTATTTTCTCTCCTACTGTTTTTTCTTCCTTATAATAAAATAAAAATTACTAACTAACCTTACCTCAGTAATTCCTTGTAAATATGAAAGCGTAAAAGATGGTCTGTATTTCAACTTATATTTCAGATAGATTTTACTCCTTGAATGAGCATTCAGAACGAAAGGCAAAATGTAGCAAGAGCACAGTTTACCGATGCAGCGTATAAGAAAAAATATGGTAAAGATCTGCTTTCTTTATCTTTATGATGGGACCTAAGGAATTCATCTTATGTTTGTTTTCAGCTTTGGAGTCAGCTCATTCATTTCCATTTTCTAGCTGTCTATCTATATAGAAAGATAGAGCATAAGCTGAACAGAATTTTCTCTGTAAATCCTAGACATTTAAGAAATAATGCTGAAATTTTATCATTTAAGTAAATTATATTAAGGTGATCAGTTTATAAAGGATCATTACTTGAATGTAAACATCCCTGAAGATACATGTAGCATTATAAGTGCAGTTATAAGGAGTTCTACCCAAATTGATATTTTTCAATAATATAGGATGCCTATTTTTCATGATACAGGCTTAAACTATTTTCTGAATGTTTAAAAAGCAAAATGTATCCTGGTTCATCATGAGAACGTGAGCTTAGATATGGGTTTTCCCACTAGATATTATAAAGTACATTACAGACAGAAAAACACAGAACAATCTATTTATAAACCATATAATGTACACAAAAGTGCTCTTAATCTAATTTGTGATCCATGCCAGAGGCTATAATTTTCTACAGTAGGATAAAAATGACTTATATTTGTTCATAAAGAGTATGTTGAAGGGCTCCGTATTTAAGTAAGTGTCCAATGACAAATCTGATTGCCCTGCTTGCATCTTCAGAATCAGAGATCGCTAGAAGGCACAGGGTCAGGGGAACCATTTACCACGGTGATAGTGAAATGTGGGATTGATGTCGCTTCAATCTGGAATGTTTTATTTGAAGATGCTTAGTCTCTGGGAGCATCAACAATGACATTTTATTATCTTTCAGCATGTGTGCAAATACTCTTGAAGGTTCAGCAGCCCACTGAGTATTGAATTAAAGAGGGGATTTCAAGCCATATCCTTGACTAGAATATAGCTCTTCCCAAAGTGTCAATGTGAAAAATGTAAAGTCAAAGTAAGTTTGTAACCCTAAATTTCTGCATAACAGAACGTGGTTACATAGATGTACCAAGGGAGAGAGAAAGAAAAATACATTATATTTATATGTAAGACCTGTCAATAGCAACACTGGTTATAAATGACACCTGAGGTTAGTTATTTTGAGGGTGCAAAGGGGGAAGTTTAGACCAGTCTTTTTCCACTTAAGTGATTTTTGTTGGACCAAGTGGTTACTGTTTAAAAACTGGTACCATTTTCAGTTAAATTATTCAATTAATAATTCACTTTAGAAAGTGGTAAAATTACAAGGACAGAGAGACTGAATAAAACAGACTGATGAGGCAACATCTCAAAAAGACAGAAAGGATGAAAGGCATATGTCAGCCAACCAAGTTATCTTTGTGATCCAGAGGCATGGCAAAGAGATAGATTTGTCCCTGAAGCAGTCTTCAGAATGAAAAGATACGTTCATAAAGAGAGTTTAACATCCCCAACCTTCTTCTAGTATTCATTATCTCCTTAAAAGAAGAGACAATAATAGTTTTTCTGTTTACCTCCTGCAACGTCATTTTATCTTTTTCTTTCTTGACTTGCCTTTTATTTATGAATTAAGTAGTTTCCTACCTTATCTCTTTCTCTTATTTTTATACAAAGTTGTATAGAGAAATATTGCCTAAAATGCTGCATTTCCCCCCTGTGATAGTCATTCTGGATGTTCATAAATATTCAGACTCTGTCTTCAGCCCATGATGGGACTGTACCTCCCTGCTGACTTGGAATTAGGTTCAGCCATGTGACTTGCTTTGACCAATGAAATGCGGGTGGAAGCTGCTGTGTCACTTTTGGAGAGGAGCTTTAATAGACTTAATAGCTTTAAAAAGACTGTTTTGCCATGTTCTCATCCTCTCTGCTACCAAAATAGACAGGAGCCAATCCAACAGCCAAGGTCATGAGGTTAAAACAATGAAAAATAGGGCCACCAGCTGACCTTCAATGTACATGCTCAGGAGTGACAGGGGAAAGGCCTGGTGTGCTTTATATATAATGAGATTTAGAGTTTGTTACTGCAGCCTAGTGCATATCATTGGTGATAAACACACTGATGTAATGAAGAGTAGAAGAATATATGCATGAACAGTAGAGAAATTCTATTTTAAGACATGAATTTGTGATACATATTACTAGACACCACAAATGCAACAAGCATCTCTGAATTGTCTTAGTTCCTTCTAAATTATTCCAGTTTTAGAAATGAAATATTTTGATACCTGTTCAGAGAAGTGTTAGGCTACTTGTTACAATTAACTTCTTTGTATGGCATTATGTAACTCTGGCAATCACATTTTCATTCCTCATAACTAGGGTAATAGAAACATGAGAGGATAGAATATAGACAGAATGCATCTTTCTTTACTTGAAATCATTTGACTCATTTTGAGATTGATCAAATGGCACAATTAAGTCTAAAGATAAAGCACAAGTGAAAGTTTCAAACCTATGGTTATGACATAATTTCAAGCTGAATGTAAAAGAATATAATTAAGGAAGAAAAGAGTTCCTTTATGACACAGATCATTCACTAACACCTTCCCTTAACGATACTCTGACTGCAAAATTAAGAGCACCATGATGCTCAAGTGATATATCTACCTCAAAAAGACAGCAAAATCAAAACAGCCGTGTAACAGAACTTTTTGATCACCTCCATGTTAGTCATTAGAGAAAAACATGGAGGACCAAATTCTTCATTTAACCTGATTTAAATCATTTATTATTGAAGTCAAATCTCATCCTCTCTCCAGTGCTATCCAATCAATCTTTGTGATCAGAGCAAATGTTCTATATTTGCTCTGCTCAATACAGTAGCACTTGGAGTGTGGCTAAGTGCCACCGAGAACCTGAATTTGTAGTTTTATTTAAATTGAAATAGCCTGTGTAGCTAATGGCTACCATATCAACAGTGCAGCCTGTACCTCCATGTAACCTGAAAGTAAGGTTGAGTCTTCAAGGTCACAAATAAATTTTGGAAGGGACCAACACCAAACTCTTAACATTCAGAACCTCAGCACCTTCCATTAAGATTACTAAAGGGGATGAGGCAGCACAATGAAAGGAGGCTTTGCTACTAGAGAAGTGTTATATTGCAAATAACAATACTAATTATCTCTTGCTTCCTGAAATTGCTTTGGGTCTAGAATTTAAACTGTGAACATAAATTTTCTCCACTTCTTTTTAATCCAAACAGGCCATGTCCCTGTCAGAAAACAAATTCCAATAGTCGTATTACAATTTTTTGCACACCTAACATCACTATAAATGTTTCAAATTATTTTTACTTCAAATAAAAATTATATCAGTTCCCCAGGTTTTGCTTCTATGCAAGTTCAAAGGTTTCCATTTATGTACAGTTGGGGGGTTTAATTTTTTTAATTTTTAGCATTTGTGTAGCATTGTGTCATCACCAAATGAACATCATATATTTCTGAAACTTACCATTTCCATACCTCCCAAATTTTCAAGTAGAGCCAGTTGAGGTACATCTACCCATCTACCCTCTAGTTGATCTTGGATACATATATATATATATATATATATATATATATATATATATATATATATATACATACATACATAGATCTATATATATGTATGTATGTAGTTTATTTACAATATTGTGTTAGTTTCAGATGTACAGCAAAGTGATTCAGTTATGTACATATTTTTCTGATTATTTTCCATTAGAGGTATTATAAGATATTGAATATAATTCCCTATATTATACAGTAAATCCTTGTTGCTTATCTATTTTATGTATAGTAGTTTATGTATGTTAAGCCTATACTCCTAATTTATCCCTCTCCACCCTTCCCTTTCCCCTTTGGTAACCATAAATTTGTTTGCTGTTCCTGATCTGTTTGGGATCACCATCAAGGTGAGTATCTACCCTATTCTTCCATTAAAATGTTGAAGGATAGGTAAAAGTGTTTGATCTTTGGGTATACATCCAAGGTTTTATGTTTTAGAATTTAAAACAAATTTCTAGTTTGTGATGCATGGTATCACATCAAAATTAGACATCGTTATACTTGTGAGGCAATACCAAAATTTTATTGAAAACACAACATTCAGATAAAACTTTTTTTCTTGATTAATTATTGTTGTGGGTAAGCACAAAGAAAGATTTTGGCAATTCGTAATCATTAATTCTAGACCTGCAGGCTGTAATTGATCTGGCACTAAGACACATTTGCCAATATCAGTCCAATCTTACTTATGCGTATTTGGATCCTATTCCAAAGTGTCAGTTTTATGAGATAGTCAAAGCAGTTTGTGGCAGGGAGAGTTTTTAAATATTTTTTTCTTAATCTCCACCTGAAATAACTTGATGCTTTAAAAATCCTATCACGTGTTAAATTTTTATTTTGTCTCTTTTTTATAGAATTTTGATTTGACAGAATGTCACATTAACTAGAAACTGTCAGTGGCTCCCTCAATGCCCATTGTTTAAACTACTTAATATAATGTGTAGAAAGTTCTTTAAACTTGGGGCCAACCTTACTTTTCAACCCCCTCTTACAGCAGTTCCATCCTTTTGCCCAGAATTTACTTGTCAGTTCTGAAAATTTTTCTGTTCCAACTGTTGAAAGAAATATATCTATTTCCCCAAATATCAAATTTCCTCTCATCTTTTAAGACTAAGTTTATAAATCATTCACTCATTTATTCAACAATTAGATAATAATTATTTGCTATGGGCCAGGCAGTATGCTTAGTGCTGTATAAATTAATTCACTTAATCCTCACAATTGCTGTATAAAACATATTAATGATTTTGTGATTTCACAAAGACAGATGAGGACTCCTCATCCTTTGGTTCCACCTTCCAAAGAGCCAACCCACTCCACCCACCATTCTGACCAGCTGGGCAAGCTCTCCAGATATCGTGTCTCCATTATTGGACAGCACTCACATCATCAGCTTCCATTACCAGTCAGTTCCTCTAGGACCTCTCTTCTTCAGTGGTCAAGTCTCAAAGTAGAAACAAGTGAACCTCATAGACTGAAATAGATTTAGAGTAGGAAAGAAAGCTCTGATTAACAATGGCACAAATCTGTTTTCATCCTGAAAATCCCAGTTGAAATTTAGGTCATTTTATTAGCAAAATGACTTTGGTTACTGCTGTGCCTTTTGTATACAATAATTACAAGCTGGTCTTTTCATTCCAATCAACTATTAAGGCTACTTGAAGAATAGATATTATAATTTGTATTTTGCTCACATCACAGTTAGTGGCAGAAAACATTTATTAAGTGACTACTATAAGTACAAGGGCATCAGCAATTTATATATATATATATATATATATATATATATATATATATATATATACACACATATAAAACTTGATTAACAAAAAAGAAATCAGAAGTCTTGAAAGAGTACTGTTTTGAGAGGATTAACAAAAAAGAAATCAGAAGTCTTGAAATAGTGCTGTTTTGAGAGGAGAAATTGAGAAGTATGTTTTGAGACATGTTATTTCTGGACTGATACAGCAGATCTAACAAATGGTGATGCCCAGCAGATATAAGCGTAACAGAAGGATGGGAGCCAGAGACATAGCATGCTCTATCTCGTTTTTGTTTTTTGTTTTTTTCTCAAAAATGCCAGGAAACTGTAAAAATTTACTGTTATAACCAGTAATGTTTTGGTAGAAGATTAATGCTTTTAAAATATAACATAATTTTTAAATCATATAATTTTAGTAGAACTTGAGAACTTGTTCTTTCTTTATACATGATTTAAAACTATTATTTAAATGGAAAACTGGACATTGTATTAAGATAATATTATAAAGTATTTTTTGTTTTTGAAACTCAGAAGCCAAGAAATCTATCCATAGATAGGTCAGTCAGTGAGGTTTTCATGGAGAAGAACCTGGTTCTACATTCACATTTTACCTCAAGCCATTCATATGAAAAATTCAGGCCAATGGCTACCAGAGAGATGAGAGAATGTGTTGGAAGGATCTGTTGCAACTGATTACCACTTTTGAAAGGGAACGACCTCTCCTTATCTTCCATTCTTCTAGTGCCCTAAGATAGTCCCTCAGACAGTATAACAATAAACACTCCTGGCATCAGACCCAAACTTGGACTCCAGGAATGGACAGTTTTTTTTTTTTTTCCATGGATAATTCTTATATCAAAAAGTCACATATGGGATCCATCAGAACCAGCAAGCAGAGGAAACAATGTAAGAGCATTGGTCCCCCTAATTGTTGGGTCAGTAGAAGTCATCCATAATTCATTCAACATACAACAGTTTTATGTAAAAGAGAAAGCACATTGTACATTTTACATTGCTGGGAGAGAAACTAAGGTTATTAATGAACCATTTAAATAAAAAGAAGTCACCCCTGTATTTATGATATAATTGCAACTTGTAAATATCCCATGAAGCATAAGAGATTTCTTATCAAATAAAAAATTAAGTTTGATGGTTATAACTTGGATTTGGAAGAGTGCAAACATACATAATATATTCAGATATCACTGGCTTGTATACCAGAGTGAATTAGAAAAAAAAAGAATTTGTTATGAACTTGGTTACCTGAGAGGAGGAAAAAGAGAGTAAACCCACTTTTTTTCCTGGGAATGAATAAAAACAGCTTCTGAGAGCCAAGTAGAAAGTATAATTGCCTATTACAAGTTTACTTTTCTCTATATAATAGTAAAATTATATCTATATTTTATTATTCTTATTCTATTATTCTTGACAAATCTCATCTTTGGAAGGCAAGTCTTATTTTATATGTGGATTTTGCACATTTCTTCTCGCAAGTTTGAATTGCTGATAGAAAGTAAAATATAAGACTTAAGGTAACTTTAAAGAGAGTGTTGGCCTACAGCAGAGAGAATGAAATACTGAATAACAGCTTTCAAGAAGCTCTTTTGGGATAATAATGCAAATGGATTTGGCTGCCTTGAAAGTACTTTACAGGCGGCAGGTGAGGAAATTCTCAGCTTCCTTGAATTTTTTCCAGTAAATGTGTCCATCAAAGACACATGATCAGCACCACTTGCTTGTCTTGGATTGTATTCAGGAAAAAATAAAAAGTAAGAGGATTCTGTGATAAGCACATGCTTGTTTTCTCCTGGCCGAGGAACTGCTGTCTTCTGAAGAGATTTTAGGCAAGAACATAGTGTGCCTGTTAGAATCACTACACACCATTGCCTTAAGCATTTTGGGAGTGAGCTTCCAGGACCTGGGTTCTAGTAGGTCTTGATCTGGCATAAGCACCAACTTGCTTTGTGACCTTGAGTAAGTCACTTCCCCGAACTTCCATTACTTGTCCTGCAAAACGAACAAGATAAATAACGCTCTTCCCAAATGACATGTGTTATGATAATACTGTCTTATTTATATCATAGAATTCTGCTATGAAAAGAAAAATACCAACCCACAAAACCTATGAAGTGTCCTGACCTGATACTATCTATTATAAAACAGTGTTCCTGAGAGTATAACATGAAATAGTATGTCTAAACTGTCTGACCCCTAGCATGTGTTCCACGAACATTAATCTCTTTGCCCCAGGGTCAGTCCCAGTATCTCACTCCAGTAAAATCTTCTCTACCATCTGAAAATCTCTTTGTGCCAGGTATAACAGCTGCCACTATGATTACTAGGGTTGAAATAAAAGGATTTATGAGTACCAGAGTCTAAAATGATTATTGGAAAAATAAGTTCACTAACTTTTGCAGGACATTTTTTTAAAAGAAAGGCATTCTATTTCAACACTCTGTTATGTTGCATTTATACTTAACACAACATCTATTAGTTATTCAGTAAGTGAATATTATTCACTTGGATAAATGAATGAATGAATCATTTGAATAGAGTGTGTCTCCACTCTAGCATTAATATATAATATATTTCAGGCTGTGTGTTTCATTAGACTACATATGAGAACCAGACTCTCTGTGATATTGATTTGGACTGTGTAAGAGAATCCTGTTGTGGAGTCAATATGAACTGGGGGAATTAGTCTAACTTGTTGAAACTCAGAGGCTTTTTTCCCCATCCACGTAATGGGCATAATAATACCTAAGTTACAGAGGTTTGTCAAAACTGAAGATAATATCTCACATGGCAAAGCTATGATATGAACTAATGTGGTAATTACCTTTAACATTTGTATTACTTTGAGAATATAGTGTGGCTTTCAAAAAAACTACTTCAATTTATTTATGTAACTATATCTCTGATTGTAGGCTTTTGAGAGATTGCAGGAGATTCTCTCACTATGGTTAGGCTGAACTGTTACTCACTATAGCAGAATGAAATCTGCTGACCTCCACTCTGATTCTGAATTTCTTGCGATCAACAGAAAACAAGATGAGAAGGGCCATAAAAGCTGGTGTAAAGGCATTACTGCTTATTACACTCTAGTATCTTTTAACCATGCCTATCTGTTATAATTTTGTGATAGACAAAAGGAAATGCTATTGATATAAAATGCAAATGACTATATGAGTCAATAATAATTTGCTGGGTACAAACTATTCAATAATAGGGAATTGATTTGAAACCAGGAAGCATTTTCAACTTTTCTATTGTCTTCAGCTATGCTAAGTTAATGAGGATTTGTAACTGTTTTGAATTTTAACTAATACATCTTTTTCATTTGGAAGCTGATTTTATTTCAGTGTCATATTTTATGGTTTGCAAAATTACCTAACCACATAAAAGTTGACAGAATTGACAGTAATCAAAGGCTTTGGAATACAATAAGCCATTTTAATAGGTAGAATGTGTTTTGCCTTTCCAAGAATATCTGTCTTGTCTTTAAATGTTTCTTATGTATAATCATTAAGAACTTCTATTTCAAAATTGTAAAATGGACATGGAAATAGCTTTTAGTAACTAAAAAGCATTATTCATATATGACTATTTTTATTTTTCAAATTACATCGTTTACCTAGAAAAAAATTCAAAAAGCTGTGGCTAGCATTTTAAATCTCTATTTCACAGAAATTTTCTACACTAACCATATCAGAGTGTGATAGACTTTCTCTGAATTTCACTCACCAAGTAACACATATACCACAGAATGATCTATTGTGGAAAAAAAAAAAAAAAGAAAGTGGCACAAGAACCCTCTCTAAAGAGATTAAACTGTTATTTGGCTCGGTTCGGAACTGGCCAATAGCATGAACACAGTATTGCTCGATTCTCAGGGACAAACAGGTTAAGTTAGAAACACATATTACTACAAAAGAGAAAAAAGTTTGATTTGTCCATGGTTATTCATTTACATTTCTCCTTGGGGGTCCCTAAGAAGCAAATGATATGCAAACAGCTGCAAGATTGTTGTTATGCTCTTGTTGCTATTTGTTGATTGCTATTTACATGTAAATTACTACTTAGAAAAGTACAACTTCTTCTCTTCACCAGTAACCAGACAACAGAACAGTTCTTACTAAGCTGTCCAAGATTGATTTCTCAAGAATACTTCCTAAAGGAATCATTCTTTACTTTTCACTTCTGCATTTTCTAAGAAAATAAATTTTGGAATGAATGAAATAAAAGGGAACAGCCTCACCCTGGTTCTGAGGCAGTGTCTATATAATAAACAATTTTAGAAGAATATGTGGAAGAATACGTAAGAGTAAATTTCTTGCTGTGAAGATTGATTTTTTTCAGAATGGAAAGGAAAAGAAAACCATGAAGCTAGAAAAGATGCTTAAAGACAGATGAGAATATATCAAAGATAAAGTTGATTTATCTCCAGATTTTATCTCTGGATCAAGCTAGATGAAATTCCTCTACACCTTTAATGTGTTCATGCCTGAAGATTGTCCTGAAAGTAAACTGCCATGAATTAAGCAAATAAATATTTTTAAAAGTTCTGCATGTTATGTCAATTAACACTTTGATGCTTTTTTGACAAAATGAGAGTTCTTTAATTTGAAAATATGAATACTGATATATTCACAAGTGGAGCATACTCTATATTCAGTTATGCAAGTTTTTCACCTAATATAATATCAAGGCTCATTTTCCATATTAATTTATATAACCACTGCAAAGTTCTAATGTCTGTATAATATCTCCTTTTATGCCTGTACTATTACTTACTTAACCAGTCCTCTATTTTAAAATGTACATTATTTTCATTTTTCACTATTTAGGCCATTTTGAGATGGAAATACTTAAGCATTTACTTTTGCCTTACTTGTCCAGTTACTCTCTTAGAATTGGAACTTCTGCATTAAACAATATGTATGTGATTGAGGGTTTTTATACATATTGACAAGTTGCTCTCCAGGGAAGTTGATCAAATTTATACCACCATGATGAGTGTAAGAGAGTATCAGTTAGTCCAATTGGTTCCATTGAAACTGATCAAAGTGTCAGTAGCCTAGCTAAAGAATGACTTTTTCTTCCTCCAATTTCATGTTTCAGAACATTTTAATCAACACAAAGGAGTTCAAGCTGGATTAGTACAGTCAAGAAAAAGAGAAAAATGGAAAATACATGATTCCACAGAAAAATCATAACCCATTTAATTCAGGGATCAGTCTGGCTTTTCAATACTGGTATATCAATGACTATAAACCATAGATCTAGGGGGAGAGAAAATCAAAATTTAAGAATACTCGAAATAATGTGAAAACAAGGCTTATTCTCAAGTACTCTTTATAGAGTTTGTAGATTTGACTGATTTGTTATTGGTTTGGATGTAGAGTGGCAGAGAAATAAAGTGCATTATTCAAAAATATAAACTTGATTCCAAGGTAATAGTTTAAGGACCAAAATATTATATAAATAGCTTTATAGAGATATATTCCTACATTATTTTTATTCTTACACTCACAGTTTTTTTGCATTTTAACATTTGTAAAATGGAATATCTCCTCCTACCCATCCCACCCTCCACCCCCTGTTAGAAAATATATTTGCTTAAAACTGATCACTATTGCTTCAATAAGCTCTTTTCCCAGCACACCCAGGCCCAGTGTTAGATGAGGAATAAGTTAGGCAGAGATACAGTCACAACTTGGGGTTTTTTGCTTTACCTTCTCTTCTTCACCCATTTGTCTGTCTTCCTAGATCTGTGTTGAAGGATTGTTGCATATTTCACTGAGTGAATCTGATAGTCCAAAGATGGGAGATACCCCACTGTGCAGTACATACAATGTGGAATCTATGGATTTTTATGTAGATACCATCAAGAGACACTTCTTAAAAAGTACATATTTTTCTCTCAGTCACTTTTTAAAGTTAATGTGCTCTTATTTGTTACTTTACTTAATCCACAATCCAGTGAATACACTACAGGATAGCCAAGAATTCAGTTCACCGTGGCCTTCCTGAATAAATTTTATGAGGCCCATTCCTTAATTTAGCTTCTAGCATAGTTGGAGACTAAAAGTAGAATCTCCAGCTCTTGCCCTGGGTTGTTTTCTCCTGAGAAATATATTCACCTTTGTCTCATATTTCAGAAGTTTGACAGAACTAACTATCCAACTTTAAAGTTTGTGAAATAGTATTAAGTAAATCAGTCTATCACAATTTCTACCCTTTAAACATGAAATGTTTTTGCCACAAGATTTTTCTATTACTATTAGATGAAAATCAGCACTTCCCTTTACATCTCTATATATCAAGCCTTAATATTTCATGCAGAGAGAGGAATCAAATTTATAAATAATACATCTCAACCTCTTAGGTGGAATAATATGAATATAGTGACTTGTCATGCTAATCACAAATGTAATGTAATGCACTTTCATGTCAGATGCTCTTTGATGCTATTTAACTGATTAAAGTGCCAATAATCCTTTTAACTATTGAAATTAATCATCATCACTAATTTAAAAATTTTTCCCTAAATTTTTAATTTTACAATTAGTCAGCCAAATTCCTAAGGCACATGGAAATCATTTTTGTACTCTAATATAGAATGGGTAATTGAAGAAAATTTTGGAACTGGAGATGCTTTGAGGGACAGAAAAGATATTAGGCACAGAAAGGTGTCCATCTCTAAGAGTATTAATATTCAAAGTTAATAACAATGAGTGATTGAAATGTAATTAAAATGGTTCATTGGATTGTAAACTGATTAGAAAAGTGTCTCTAAATAAAAGTGAATTAATCAATATTTATTAGTACCCACTAGGGTAAAAGTAGTTTTAAAATTATTTGCTATAAGAAAAAAATTAAAGTCTGGAAATTACTATGTCATCACCAGCTTAATTTGAATCAACAGTGAAGAGCTATTAAGTAATAAAGGAGAATTTCTCCAGGACATATCAAAGTGGGCTTATAAACTGCTATCATCTGAATGTTTGTGTCCCCCCTCAAAATTTGTATGTTGAAAGCCTAATGCTCAAGGTGATGTTATAAGGAGGTGGGGGCTTTTGAGAGATGATTAGATCATGAAGGCGGAGTCTTCCTGAAGGGAATTAGTGCCCTTATAAAAGAGGCCTCAGAGAGCTCTTGAGCCCTCTTTCTGTTATGTGAGGACACAGTGAGAATTCTGTAACCCAGGGCCTTCACCCGACCATGCTGGCACTCTCACCTTGGACTCAACCTCCAGAACTGTAAGAAATATATTTCTGTTGTTTATAAGCCACCTGAGTATTTTGTTATAGCAGCCCAAAGGGACTAAGATATAATTCAAAAACCCATTGCCCTTTTTATAATAAAGCCAATATTTATTGAATATTTATCATGCACCAGGTACTATGCTAAGTACTTTATGTGCAATGTCTTGTTTAATTCCCTCAGGAACCTTCTGAGATCAATGCTATTATTGTCCTCATATTGAAGATAGAAAAACTGATCCTCAGAATTGTAAAATAGCTTAAGGTCACACATGAAGCAAGCGATAGATGTAGGATTATGAGTCAAAATTTTCTGACTCTAAAGCCCATACTCTTGAAAATCGGACCTTGAAACATTGGTAAATGTAGAATTCACATCCCCTTTCCTGTTGTATTCAAAATATACATTTTTTTTCTATAGATAAGAGCCATTTTACATAAATTAAATAAAAGGACAAAGGCTTGTAAATATGTGTCAAGAAAATTATTATAGACCCTGGCAGAGAAGTCAGAGAACAGAGAAAGTTAAATAGCATGAAATGAAAAGGTAAAAAAGAAATAAAGATGAGAGAGAAGAGGAAGCCACTGGGGAAATCTTTAGAGATATCTGATAAGATCCAAGTCAGAGAGACTCCTGGCTCTGAACCCTGGGAAGAAAAGCAGCTAATTTGGGTACATCACTCATCTGTACAATATATTATATTGTGATTTAGACTGAATGCAACAATAGTACTTGTAATATTAACTAAAGAGGAACTGTAATCCTCACTTTTCAAGGGTCCTGAAAAAAAATAGTAATAAATCTGAGAATGTGATTAAACAGGGTGAGATCATGGAAAGAAACCCATGACCATAGGACACAGACTAGAGATGCATCAGGGTTAAGAAATGACACTGTGTACCAATAAGTTGCTCACTTGGGTTCATAACCCAAGGTTCTTCGTGTGCTAATAAAGTAACTCTTACACTGTAAACCAGTGGTTCTCACACTTTAGCATGCAGAGAAGTCACTTGGACAACTTGTTAAAATACAAGACTTCTGGGCCCCATTCCCAGCATTTCTGATTCTGTAGGTCCGGGCCCCAAGAATTTGCATGTCTAACAGGTTCCTAGATGATTACAAATGCTGCTGGCCTGGGAAACCACTGCTCTAAACAGCTGGTTAAGTGTTGCTATTGCTGAGGATGCAAGATAAGAAATGCTAGAGAATACAGTGGGAAATGTTGTTCCCCACTCCCTCATTTATGCAGACCTCCCTTCCAGATGTTAGAAGTGGTAATAACAGTCCTTCCTTGAAAGCAGTCATAATTTTCTGCTTGACAATCCTCTGGTTATCATCATAGTTTGCTATGTTATTTTGCTTGGAACATAAAGTAACCTACCTTACATGAAGGGTTAGTCATGTAATTGAACAGCCAGAAAGATTTGTGTTAGTTGTGGCAGAAGTTTCACTCCCTGGAAGTTATTGAGATCAAGATAAATAACCATTTTTCTAAAATATATTACCTGAAATTCTATCTGAGTCATGGAAGGAGAAAGCTAGATGAATCTTAATGGTCCTTAAATAGACTTTAGTATGGTAGAAATGATGGCCACTCTCAGACCTAGGCACTCTTCTCTTATATTCTCTCTGCAAGTGATCTCTGTTACATCAATTATCATCTATGCATCAGCCACTCAAAATATGTATCTCCAATCTAAACATCCACTCTGAGTTCCAGACCCAATTGTCTGTCTCCACTTGGCTGGCTATCTCACTTTAACAAACCTAAACCTGAACTCATAATCTCAACTTCATTCCTAAACTGACTCTTCTGTTCTTACTATATTCGTAAAGAAAGCACCATATTTTCATATGCTTAAAGCATAAATTTAAAAGACATCCTTTATACTTCCATTCTTATTTTCCACCACATCTAATCAATCAGTAACTCCAGTTTATTCTCCTTCCTATAGCTCTTTCATGACTGTAGTAAGCAGGAAAATAGATCCCCCAAAATAAACAGGTTCTAATCCCTTGAATCCGTAGGTACATTACATTACATGGCAAAGGGCTGCAGATAGGAATGAGATTATGAGTCAGTGGATCTTAAATTAGGGAACATGTCCTTGGATTATCCCTGTGGGCACAATACAATCACAAGTGTCCTTAAAAATAGAAGACATATTAACAGTAACCAAGACATGGGAGCAACCTAAGTGTCCATCAACAGGTGAATGAAAAAAGATGTGGCATATATATACACAGTGGAATATTACTCAACCATAAAAAGAATGAAATATTGCCATTTTCAGCAACAATTGATGGACCTAGAGAATATTATACTTAGTGAGGTCAAAGACAAATATTATATATAACTTATATGTGAAATCTAAAAAAAAAAATACAAATGAATCTATGTACAAAACAAACAAACAAAAAAAAACCTCACAGACATAGAAAACAAATTTATGGTCCAAATGGGGAAAGGGAGATGAGGAAGGATAAATTAAGAGTATGGGGTTAAGAGATATACACCACAATATATAAAATAAATAAAACATTTAGAGAAGACCTAACACCTACTGTTCTCAAATTCTTCCAAAATATATCATAGGGAGGAACACTCCCATACTCATTCTATGAGGCCACCATCACCCTGATACCAAAACCAGACAAAGATGTCACAAAGAAAGAAAATTACAGGCCAATATCACTGATGAACATAGATGCAAAAATCCTCAAAAAAATACTAGTAAACAGAATCCAACAGCACATTAAAAGGATCATACACCATGATCAAGTGGGGTTTATCCCAGGAATGCAAGGATTCTTCAATATATGTAAATCAACCAATGTGATACACCATATTAACAAACTGAAGGAGAAAAAACATATGATCATCTTAATCAATGCAGAAAAAGCTATTGAAAAAATTCAATACGCATTTATGATAAAAACCCTGCAGAAAGTAGGCATAGAGGGAACTTTCCTCAACATAACAAAGGCCATATATGACAAACCCACAGCCAACATCATACTCAATGGTGAAAAACTGAAACCATTTCCACTAAGATCAGGAACATGACAAGGTTGCCCACTCTCACCACTATTCTTCCAACATAGTTTTGGAAGTTTTATCCACAGCAATCAGAGAAGAAAAAAAATAAATAAAAGGAATCCAAATCAGAAAACAAGAAGTAAAGCTGGCACTGTTTGCAGATGACATGATACTATACATAGAGAATCCTAAAGATGCTACCAGAAAACTACTAGAGCTAATCAATGAATTTGGTAAAGTAGAAGGATACAAAACTAATGCACAGAAATCTCTAGCATTCCTATGCACTAATGATGAAAAATCTGAAAATGAAATTAAGAAAACACTCCCATTTACCATTGCAACAAAAAGAATAAAATATCCAGGAATAAACCTACCTAAAGAGACAAAAGGCCTGTATGGAGAAAATTATAAGACACTGATGAAATAAATTAAAGATGATACAAATAGATAGAGAGATATACCATGTTCTGGGATTGGAAGAATCAACATTGCAAAAATGACTATATTACCCGAAGCAATCTACAGATTCAATGCAATCCTTATCAAACTACCACTGGCATTTTTCACAGAACTAGAACAAAAAATTTCACAATTTTTATGGAAACACAAAAGACCCCAAATAGCCAAAGCAATCTTGAGAACAAAAAACGGAGCTGGAGGAATCAGGCTCCCTGACTTTAGACTATACTACAAAACTACAGTAATCAAGACAGTATGGTACTGGCAGAAAAACAGAAATATAGATCAATGGAACAAGATAGAAAGCCCATAGATAAACCTACACACATATGGTCACCTTATCTTTGATAAAGGAGGTAAGAATATACAGTGGAGAAAAGACAGTCTCTTCAGTAAGTGGTGCTGGGAAAACTAGACAGCTATATGTAAATGTATGAAATTAGAACACTCCCTAGCACCATACACAAAAATAAACTCAAAATGGATTAAAGACCATTTTAATCAAAATGTCATGCCATACACTATCAAAGTCTTAGAGGAAAACATAGGCAGAACACTCTATGACATAAATCACAGCAAGATCCTTTTTGACCCATCTCCTAGAGAAATGGAAATAAAAACAAAAATAAAGAAATGGGACCTAATGAAACTTAAGAGCTTTTGCACAGCAAAGGAAACCATAAACAAGACCAAAAGACAACCCTCAGAATGAGAGAAAATATTTGCAAATGAAACAAATGACAAAGGATTAATCTCTAAAATTTACAAGCAGCTCATGCAGCTCAATATCAAAGAAACAAACAACCCAATCCAAAAATGGCAGAAGACCTAAATAGACATTTCTCCAAAGAAAATATACAGATTGCCAACAAACACATGAAAGAATGCTCAACGTCATTAATCATTAGAGAAATGCAAATCAAAACTACAATGAGGTATCACCTCACACTGGTCAGAATGGCCATCATCAAAAAATCTAGAAACAATCAATGCTGGAGAGGGTGTGGAGAAAAGGAAAACTCTTGCACTGTTGGCGGGAATGTAAATTGATACAGCCACTATGGAGAACAGTATGGAGGTGCCTTAGAAAACTACAAATAGAACTACCATATGACCCAGCAATCCCAGCACTGGGCATATACCCTGAGAAAACCATAATTCAAAAAGAGTCATGTACGAAAATATTCATTACAGTTCTATTTACGATAGCCAGGACATGGAAGTAACCTAAGTGTCCATCATCGGATGAATGGATAAAAAAGATGTGGCACATATATACAACATATTACATATATAGTAGAATGGCACAGAGAGATATAACTTTGCTCACTTTAAAAATAGAGGAAGGGAGCCTAAAGCCTCTAGAAGCTTGAACGGGCAAGGAAACTGTAATGGCATCAGGTTCCTTCCTGCCTAGGATGCTTAATAAACTATCCTCTCTTTTTAGAATACTCCTCCTCCCACCTAGATAATTCTTATTTGGCTACCAGCTCTCATATAAAATATTACTTGCCCAGAGAAGAAATTCTCTAAATTTGAATCAGGCTAGGTTGGACCCCCCTCCCCATGGGCACTCTAGTACTATTCTCTAGTTATCCATTATAGCACTTGCTACAATTTGAATTAATATTTATGTAACAATTTGTTCAAGACATATGTGTTCCCAAATAGACTATAAGCACTAGGAAATCTGAGGCCAGTGAATATATCTTTCTTGTTTGTTATTATATCTTAGTAACTTGCAGAGTACCTGGGATCAAGTCGGTTCTCAGAAAATATCTGTGAATCAGCAAAAAACTAAATACATGTATCTATGTAGGAGTTTGGGGTGTATGGGTGGAATTGCAAAATATGCTGATGGAGAGTCATGCTATTATAATGTCGCTGTACCCCTGTTGGTTGGCCTTTTTTTCTATTCTCAGCTGGAAATTTGCTAGAAACTTACAAGATGTATTTTCTTTTCTTTTCTTTTCTTTTTGTGGTACACGGTCCACTCACTGCCGTGGCCTCTCCCGTTGTGGAGCACAGGCTCCGGACACACAGGCTCAGCGGCCATGGCTCACGGGCCCAGCCGCTCCGCGGCATGTGGGATCCTCCCGGACCGAGGCACGAACCTGCGTCCCCTGCATCGGCAGGCGGACTCTCAACCACTGCGCCACCAGGGAAGCCCCAAGATGTATTTTCAATGTGGATTTTTCTTAATCCTGACCAACTGACCAGTAAAAGTCCCAATCCATGAGAGTCATTTTCCATTCTACAACCATTTTTCTTGATTCCATTTTTGTACTTATGCACAGACACTCATCAGATCAAAATTCCCTTGAAGACAGAAAAGCGATTGCAATCACAAATAAAACTGCAGTTGCTTAGAAGTATTACCAAAGCTCATTTTCATCAGGCCTTCCAAAGAGTGACATAAATATATAGCTCTCCAAGCATGAATATTTTCTGAATTTCTTGGGAGCTACAGAAGTTCTTTTGCCCCTATATAGGCATTTAAATTTACCAGTGGAAAAAACTACCCCACCCACAAAAAACCCAAACAGTTGAAGACCGTGAAGTTGCAAATCACGGGATATTACCATATTGCTGAAGAAAATACCACAGTTCAGATCCTCATCCTTTTCTCATAATCACATACCACACCTACAATTAGGATGTATCAAAAAAAGAATCCTATATTCCACCTCTGAAATTTATATATTTATTTTTATATGTGTATTTTATATATATATATATTTATATTTATTTATATGTGATTGATACAATTTTCCAAAACAAAAATCCTAAAAGTAACTCATGAATTGAAAATATAATTTTCACAGATGTTGTCCCGTTGGTTCAGAACAGGGCCAAGGATAAAGAATTTCTTCTTGGGCAGGGGTGCGGGGAGGGTGGAAGAGGAAGTACCACACATACAATACATAACACACATCCAAACCCACACTTTCTTATTGACATTTGCATTTTCCTTAAAGAAAACAATGAACAATAAAGCTTATGTGCAATATATATATACTCATGATGGAATACTTCTCAGCCAAATCTTGCCATTTGCAACAACATGGATGGGCTTTGAGGGCATTACTCAAAGTGAAATAAATCAGATCTAGAATGACAAATACTGTATGATTTTACTCATATGTGGAATATTAAAAAAAAAAGACAAAAAAGAAAGGAACAAAGAAAACAAAATAGATACAGAGAACAGATTAGTGGTTTCCAGAGGGGAGGAAGGGTAGGCGGAGTGAATGGGTAAAGGAGTCAACTGTATTATGAGGGACTGAAGTTAAACTTTTGCTGGTGAGCATGCTTTAGTGTATACAGAAGTGCAAATATAATGTACGCATGAAAATTATATAATGTTTAAAACTGTTACCTCAATTAAAAATTTAAAAATAAAGCTTAAAATACAAACATCTCTGAGTCATAGTCATTCAAAAGATTGTATTGTATGTTTCATCCATTTTATTCCTTCATTCATTCACATATCTATTCAATACATTTTTTGAATGGCAACGGTATGCTAGACACTATGTTAGGTATTAGAGATACAGCAGCAAACACAACAGAATTCCTGCCCTCATGTATCTTTAAATAAAACTATAACAGAACAGAATAGAATTTAATATGTGAATAGTGCTAAACCTAAGAATAAGAACACTTCAGGCAAAGGGAACAGTATGTGTAAAAGCAGTGAGATGGGAAAGAGTTTGGCATGGGGAGCCAGGGTCAAAGTATCTAGTGGCAAAAGAAGAAACAACCAAGGTCTTATCATGCAGGGCTTTGCAGGGCAGGTGTGGCTGGGTGAACTAAGGTTCTTCCAGAACTGTGCTGGATGACACATAGAGAGTGCTTTGAGAGTTAAGATCAATGCTTACTCAGCTTTCTAATAACTCTGTAATCATGAGTTATTTACCTCCCTCCTGGACCTGTTTCCTAATCTTTAAAAACAGTACCCATTACTATGGTCTGAATGTTTGTGTCCCCCCAAAATTCACATTTTGAAAATCTAATGCCCAAGGTGATGGTATTAGGAAGTGGACCATTTGATAGTGATTAAGTCATGATGATGGAGGTGTCATGAATGGGATTAGTACCCTTGTAAAAGGCTAGCTCACCCCTTCTGCCATGTGAGGATACAAGAAGTCAGAGGTCTGCAATCTGGAAGATGGCCTTCACTAGAACCTGACCATGCTGGCATCCTGATCTTGGAATTCTAACCCTCAGAACTGTGAGCAATCAATCTCTGCTGTTTATAAGCCCTCAGTCTATAGTATTTTATTTAGCAGCCCAAATGGTCCAAGGCACCCACTTAATAAAATTATTGTGAGAATTAAATAAAAAGTGATAATTGATGTAGCACATCTCTATGGAGCCTGCCTGGCACATATTAAAAGCACAATATGTGGTAGGTGCTGGTAGTGATAGGGGAGTGCTAATAGTGGGGCAGTAGAGTGGTAAATGTACTACAAGTTGAAGAAATAGAATCAGCTGCTTTTGCCTATTTAATGTTTTCTCTGAATTTTGGAGTTTTTAAAATATAGTTTTTTGACATTCATACTTTATTTTTACATAAAGATTTCATGGATTGATCCATTATGCACATTCTTATAATAAACTTGCAAGTGAAGACATTTTTAGCAATTTGCATGAATCATATATCCTTTGAGAAAACCATGTAACATTATGCTTAAATTTTGTGTAACTAAGCAATAAAATCCCCAAATGTTTCATATTTACTTTTTATAACTGAAACCAAGTGATGTTCTGTTATTAATGCACCAAAGAGTCTAATACTGAAGAAAGAGGACCATTTTTCAAAGAAGGCATTTTGCTTGAAAACAACCTACTTGCCTTGATAAATCTAATATTTATGAATACCCCAATTTTTACTTTAAATATGGAGCAGAACCAGTGTTTTTGATTTATCCTTCCTTTGCAAATACAGAAGCAACCCATATATTTTTATTTTTCACTATTAATTTTCTATAGGCTTATTATAGACTTTATGTACTATAAATTAATCACCTTTATAAAATAATAGAAGTGTATTTTATTATTAATTTTAATTGTATTATAAAATGGACAACATAAATGAAAGATGTTTGGAAACTCTTCAGTAATTTCTCAATTATGGCCACATAGATTAAAAGAAATTATATACACTGAGGTTTATGTGCCGTTATTGGCAATAATCTTAATGATGAATAGCAACCTACATATGAAGTTAATGGCCAGTTCAACCCCTGTCACCCTTCACACAGACTGTCTGCTCTTAGATATTCCCTACACAAAATGTACTGTCACCAACAGATATGGAAAGAATTGCCAACGTCAGAGGATTAACTGTTTCATTTAGGAGGTCCAGCTGGCTAATGGGATTCACTTTGGTTTGTTGTCAAATTCAGCCTAACATATTTAATTTTTCTTCCCTTGAAAATATTGTTTTTCATAGAGATTCTGCACACATAATGCCAATGAAAATGGTACAGTAAAAAGCTGAAAAATCCACACTCCCTGTTTATCTCTAACAACGCAGACAGCTACAAAGAAAATATCATCATACTTTTGCATAGAGAATATATTTATAAGAGCTTATGGGACCCAGGATGGATAATTTGACCATGATACAGTTCACCAAAAATCATTTAAAATTATAAATGTGGTCACAAAGCCCCTCCTTCCTTCATTTCTTTCGTACATATTTATTCAGCTACTCTTTGTTCTCAGCAGCAATGAGCTTGTTCCCTTTACTTTGTAATCTGGGAGGAGAGAAATAATTTGGCCCTCTGTTAGTGATATTAGTTCCATTGGGAAGTTATCAAGGGCATGTAATCAGCTATTTGCTGGTAACTGGAGTTAAAAATTGAACAATTCAATTTTGTACCTAATTTCAAAGGTGATTCTCCCTCAAATTCAATTTATAATTTCATTTGATTTTGATTATTTTTTAATGACACCAAAGATGGATTCATAGATAAGAGTACCACCAAAGCAAAAGTTGGTCTAGAGGGTGAAATGTCAGAAAATAACAAAGGATTGCCAGGATAGAAATCAGAAAGCTAAATAGAAAAGTGAGATAAAAACTGCTAAAGACACAAATGATATTTTTAACTCCCTAAATGTATCAACAAAAAAGATAAAGGAAATATGTCTTTTCAGAGATGATAGAAAAGAAGAGCTCATAGCTGCTTCCAATAATTCACTTACATACAAAACTGAACTTATTGAGCATGACTTTTCTTTTTAAACTCAGTTTTTACCAAAATAAATGAAATGTGAACTTGGAAGGGCAAGCTATCAACCCTCCATAATCTGTTTAGAGAATCCCTTTTTCTTCTATGTTCCCCTTAAAGGGTGGTATTCCCTCATAAAAATTCAGCCTCTGCATCTTATTGGCTATTTGTCCTTGAGCAAATTAACTTTTCCAAGCCTCTGTTTCACAGTACTATGAAGTGGGTGGTGGAGATTTCATGAGGTAATGAATATAAAGTGCCTATGCCAGTCCCTGGCATATGGCTAAATGTTTAATAAATGATAAATTGTAATTTTATTTTATTAAAAAGTACCTGTTTATCAGTCAATTGACTTCATTGGAATAGAAATTCCTGTAAGTCAAGGGCCATCTGTTATTCATATTTGTATCCTTAACCTGTACTGGTACATTGAAGCTACTCATAAAATGTTTGTGCAACAAAACTGCACATTCTGATCATCCATCAGCCTGAAATGCCCTTACCAACACCTGCTGATTTGCCTAACTTTGACTTAATTTTCAAGATCCAGTTTAAATGACTTTTCCCCAGAAAAGCTTTCCCATGGCCTCATGTCCACCTACCCAACACAAGCAAAGTGAGTTGCCTCTCCTACTGTATTTCAATAGTATTTTATTTTCTACACTTTTCCAAATATGAGGATATTGCAATTATTTGTTTATGTTGCCCCCCCAACCTACTCATCTCTTTGTAGTTAGTACTTAATACAGTGTCTGACACAGAGAGAATTCTCAATACATACTGGTTTAATTAATTGTTCATTGGTTCATTGATTCATTTTTTACTTTTATTGTAAAAATTAATTACTGTATTTTCTCTAGGGGTACTAAAGACATAAAGAGACAACATGGTTCAAGTTTTAATGAGGAATATGTATGTTTCCATGTTGAATACAAGTTCTTATGTTATGTTGGATAGACGAGAGAAAAAATTATTTAAATCGCCCAGATAAAACATGTGCTTCTTACCAAAATGTTGTGAGGACTAAGCTTGATCATTTTTCTAATTCCCTTCCATTGCTAATCTTCTCTATTAAACAAGCAACATATTTATTAAGCACCTACTACTTACTCAGCACAGGCAAATGTGGCTCGTTATCTTAAAAAAAGAGTAAACTTGCGCATGAATATTACCCTTACTACTGCTTTTTAACATTGGTTACAGTTTCACTGGGCTCTTTTCTGACTAATATGGTTAATATCACACTTGCAGTTGCTGGTGTTGTTTCATAATTTTTTTTCTCTCATTTAAGTTCATAAACTCAAATAATACCAGCAATCTCTTGTTCCAGTTGGTTCCAATCATAACTTACAGGCTGGTTCTAAATAATGGTCCCTCATCCACTTTGTTAGATATATCTCTGCTGTTCCCTGAGTTAGCTCTAGCCTCATCTCTGCTTGTAATTTATTGAATACTGGTATGTGACATTATTTGTCACCTTTATCTGGAATTTCAGTATATGTTCAGGGCATATAAAAATGATACTCTTCACCTATAGATTATTCAAAAGAATAGTCTTTTGCTGAATTAGGAAAATAGATGTGGCTAAATCATCCATAGCTCAATAAAGATCAGATTAAACCCAGGATTGTCAAAGTAAAGATACAAAATAACAACCATCATTATAATACTGGCCTTAGGAATTTGAGATACCTTACCCTTGAATATGGTATTCAAGATCTGCATTTCAATTCGTCTATTCAATATGAATGGAAATAAAATTTCTTCATATATCACTCCTTATGACAGTGGCATTTCCCCATCTTCTTTAAAGATCACATATTCATCTGTATTTGTACTTAGAGCCTGCCAAAAGTCTGGTTTATGCCAGTTCTTTTGCTTTTCTCTCAATTTACTTTGAAAAAGTAAAATGAACTTTGTTCTACTTCTATCGAGGTTTATATAATTCTGAAGAAAACTAATTTACATGTGCAGTCTTCTTTTATTCTTTTCTGTTATTTTTATGATTCTCATTAATCAATCTAATGATAAATTATATCAAAAAATAACATATAAGTTAATACTTTTTACTGCCTGGACAGTCACAGGTATGTTTTCAGCTCTTTTAAAACTCCTTCCAAAGAAAGATAAGAGGATGATCACTTGTTCAATCAAACAAAATGTATATCTTTTAAACCAGGAGAGATTTATGTTGACTGACACTTTTCAGTTATCAAAGGCATGAAATTAACATGTTCCTGGTTTGCTAAACTTAAAAAAATATTGAGCAATACACAGAAACAAACAATTGGGAGAACAAGAGAAATGTTTTTTTCATCTTTCCATCCTTATTTAGGTTGTATACCAAGAAGGGCCTATGGCGATGTGACTCCATGTTTAAACCTGAAAGAAAAAGTGAAGAAATTAAAAATGAATACAGATATTCTGATCAAGTTAACACTTTTACTAATATATATATTTCCTTACACATATAAATATATATAATATATAATTAAAATATATATTCCAGTAAAAATGACATAAAATATATATGACACATAAAAGATTTTGAGTGGAGAAACTTTATGTTTTACTAAAGATTTCCCTATTTTCCATTTTGCTTTTATATATAGGCATACCTCATCTTATTGCTCTTTGCTATATTTATGCTTTGCAGAGATTGTATTTTTTACAAATTGAAGTTTTGTGGCAACCTTGCATTGAGCAAGTCTATCAGTGTTATTCTTTCAACAGCATTTTCTCACTTTCTCACTTCTGACTCTGTGTCATATTTTAGGTATTCTCTCAATATATCAAACATTTTCATTATTATCATATTTGTTATGGTGCTCTGAGGTAAGTGATCTTTGCTGTTACTATTGTAATTGTTTTGGAGCACCATGAACCTCATCCAAATAAGACTGCAAACTTAATTGATAAATGTTATGTATGTTCTGACTGCTCCACCGACCTGCCATTCCCCTGTCTCTCTCCCTTTCCTTGAGCCTCTCTATGCCCTGAGACACAACAATAATGAAATGGCTTCTAAGTGTTCAAGTGAAAGGAAGAATTGCACGTTTCTCACTTTAAATCAAAAGCTAGAAATGATTAAGCTTAGTGAGGAAGGCATGTCAAAAGGCAAGGTAGTCTGAAATCTAGGCATATTGTGTCAAACAGTTAACCAAGTTGTAAATGCAAAGGGAAAGTTCTTCAAGGAAACTGAAAGTGAACACATGAATAATAAGAAAGTGAAACAGCCTTATTACTGATATGGAGAACAGAAGATCAAACCAACCAGAACATTTCCTTAAGCCAAAGTCTAATCCAGAGCATTCTATGAAAGCTTCCATTCTATGAAAGCTGAGACAGATGAAGAAGCTGCAGAAGAAAAGTCTGAAGCCAACAGAGATTAGTTCATGAAGTTTGAGGAAGGAAGCCTTGTCCACAACATAAATGTGAAAGGTGAAGCAGTAAGTACTGATATAGAAGCTGCAGCAACTTTTCCTGGACATCTAGCTAAGATAATTAATAAAAATGGCTCCACTAGCTGACTGATTTTCAGTGTAGATGAAACAGCCTTCTATTGAAAGAAAATGCCATCTAGGATCTTCATAGCTAGAGAGAAGTCAATGCCTGGCTACAAAGCTTCAAAGGACAGGCTGACTCTCTTGTTAGGGTCTATTAAAACTAGTGATTCAGTTGAAGCCAGTGCTCATTTACCATTCTGAAAATCCTGGGACTCTTAAGAATTAGGCTAAATCTGCTCTTCCTGTGCTCTATAAGTGGAATAACAAAGACTGGATAACAGCATATCTGTTTACAACATATTTTACTGAATAGTGTAAAGCCCACTGTTGAGACCAGCTGCTCAGAAAAGATTCCTTTCATAATATCACTGCTCATTGACAAGGCACTTGGTCACCCAAGAGCTCTGATGAAGATGTACAATGAAATGTTTGCTATTTTCATGCCTGCTAATACAACATTTATTCTGCAGCACATGGACCAAAGGATAATTTCAACTTCAAGCCTTATTCTTTAAAAAATGCATTTCATAAAACTATGCCATAGAAGGATCTGAGCAAGTAATGTAAATTGAAAACCTTCTGGAAAGATTTACCATTCTAGATTCCATTAAGAACATTTGTGATTAGTGGGATGAGCTCAAAATATCAGCATTAACATGAGTTTGGAAGCAGTGGATTTCAGCCCTCATGGATGACTTTGAGGGGTTCAAGAATTTAGTGACAGAAGTAACTGCAGAGGTCGTAGAAATGGCAAGAGAGCTAATTTAGAAGTGGAGCCCTAAGATGTGTCTGAATTGCTGCAATTTCGTGATAAAAATTTAATGGATGAGGAACTGATTCTTATGGATAAGCAAATAAATTGTTTTCTTGAGATGGAATGTACTCCGAATTAAGATGCTGTGAAGATTGTTGAAACGATAGCAAAGGATTTAGAATATCACATAAACTTAGTTAATAAAGCAACAACTGGGTTTGAGAGGTTTGACTCCAATTTTTAAAGATCTTCTACTGTGGGTAATCAAAGAGCACTGCATGCTACCAAGAAATCATTCATGAAAGAAAAAGTAAATTAATATGGCAAACTTCATTGCTGTCTTATTTTAAGAAATTGCAAAAAAAAAGTGTTATTATGGAATTATATAAAATCACGTATGTGAAACTTTTGAGAATTGTAAAGCACTCTAGAATTTAAAGAATTTTTCATTCAATAAAAAAAATTTAAAGAAAAGAAACTGCCACAGCCAACCTTCAGCAACCACCACCATGATCAGTCAGCAGCCATCAACTTCAAGGCAAGATACTCCACCAGCCAAAAAATACTCCATTTGCTAAAGACTCAGATGATGGTTAACATTTTTTAGCAATAAAGTATTGTTAAATTAAGGTATGTACATTGTTTTTTTTTTAGATATAGTGCTATTACACACTTAATAGTCTACAATATAGTATAAACATAACTTTTATATGCACTGGGAAATAAAAAAAAACATTCATGTGACTCACTTAATTGGGATATTCTCCTTATTGTGGTGGTCTGGAATAGAACCCACAATAGCTCCTAGGCTTGCCTGTATAAAGCACTATCTCAACACATATGTATACCAGGGAAGTTATATAAAATAAAAATTAAATTTCCATTTAAATATTCAGGCTGCCATACCTTTATGGGAAGCTTAGATTGTGAAATTCCTCATGTGAACTAATAAACTCACAGAGTTTCAAGTATAAATTTCATTTCAAACCAGAAACATTAGAAACTTTTCACTCACTTATTCATTTGTTTAAAAAGTATATCTTTTGAACACCCAAGTACTATTCTAAATACTGAAACTCTCCTGGGGAATAAAGCAAATAATTACATAATAAATACATTCTCATCTGAAATATTCAGATGATTAAATCAAAAGACGAGAATCTTTTTCTGGTTCAATAACTATCTCAGTTTATCCATCTAGTGTTTCTTAAATAAAATCTTCCTCATTCAAACAATATATTTATATGAATGAAGTGTCCTGGAGTAGAAATTGCAAACCTGGAATCTAGTCACTTACTGGGAACTTGGGCAAATCACTTTATCTCTATGAGCTTCAGTTCCACTGATAAATGGAAACAATTAATTGAAATACACTGTGAAAACCATTTTAACAAAAGTATGCAAAAAAAAATGGTATGAGTGTAAAGAGAGCAAAGCAGTGCCTGTATTTGTAGTAATTATTTTGCAAATAGTATGAAGGATGGATTTAAGAGTTGGGAAGAGAGCCAAATACCAGTTAAAAGGGTATTATAAATATCTAGGTGACAAATAATGAGTCCCTAAACATTGACACTAGCAGTGAACTTGAAGAATAAAAGACTGACTTGAGGAATATTGAAGAGGTAGAATTGGGACTTCCCTGGTGGTGCAGTGGTTAAGAATCCACCTGCCAATGCAGGGGACATGGGTTTGATCCCTGGTTCAGGAAGATGCCACAGAGCGACTAAGCCTGTGCACCACAACTACTGAGCCTGCACTCTAGAGCCCACGAACCACAACTACTGAAGCTAGTGAGACTAGCGCCTGTGCTCTGCAACAAGAGAAACCACCGCAATGAGAAGCCTGCACGCCGCAGCGAAGAGTAGCCCCTGCTGTCTGCAACTAGAGAAAGCCTGCGCACAGCAATGAAGACCCAACACAGCCAAAAAATAATTAATTAATTATTTTTTAAAAAAGAGTGAGTACTTGATTTGTAAAAAAAAAAAAAAAAGTAGAATTAACAGAACTTGGTTGATAAACTGTATTATGGAAAGTGAGATTAGGGAGAGATAGTTATGCAGGTTCAGATTGGATTGGGGTGCCATTACCTAAGGAAGAAATAGGAAAGAAAATAAAATATGAGAGATATGAAGGAGAGCAGGCTAGGGAGGGATTTGATTTATGGGTGAATTTGAAATACCCATCTGTAAAAATCTTGTAGTCAATTGGTTATACATAGGTCTGGCTCTAAGGGAAAAAGATGGTGCTGATGATAAACATTTCTGAGTTGTTATTCATTCATTCAATAAATATTTATGGAGTGTTCACTATCAGACAGGTATTTTTCTCAATGGTGGGAACTCAGCAGTGAATAAAGTCTCAAACAATTTATATTTTATTGGAAGAACCCATACCAAAATGTTTAAAAGTGTGCAATTTGTCAGATGGTGTTAAATATAATGAAGAGAAAATAAAGCAGGGTAAATGGAATAAAGAGTGCCAGAAAATAGGGGTAAACATTTCTAATTCATATAATATAATTTAAAACGCCCTGCTCATCTGATAAACAGCAAAGAGATTAGTGTGACGAATGTTGAGTGAGTGAAAG
Organism: Stenella coeruleoalba; assembly: GCF_951394435.1. NCBI lineage: Eukaryota > Metazoa > Chordata > Mammalia > Artiodactyla > Delphinidae > Stenella > Stenella coeruleoalba. The sequence goes on from NC_137154.1 coordinate 75,500,570, forward strand.
GAAGTGTGATGGAAGATGTGGCTACGGTGATAGTAAGAGGCCAGAATACATAGATTCTTACCACTCACTGAAGTACTTTGGTTGTCACTATGAGTGAGACTAGAAACCTTTGGAGAGGTTGAGGAAAGAAGCATGATTTGACTTATTTTCTAAAGGATTGTTATGACTTCTGTGTAAAAAATGAGCAGCTGTAGTGTGTAATGGTAGAAGGAGGGAGACAGATTAGGATGCTACTGTATACATTTAGGCAAACAAAAGTCTGGCTTGGACCAGAGTGTTTGGTAGTAGAGTTAGTGAGAAGTGGTATGTTTTGAAGATAGAAAGGACAGGATTTTCTAACTGATCGAAATTGAAGCATCAGAGAAAGAATGTGGCTCTAAGATGTTAACTTGAAAAAACTGGAAGAACTAGGAGAATGGATTGGTCCTTACTCCTTACTGAACCAGAAAGATTGCAGAATAAGTAAGTTTGGGAGCCTGGGGAATTTAAATGAGAACCCTATGCAAATAAAAATATCTAAATACAGTTGGATATCTGAGATGGTAACAGGAATGAACTAGGGCCAGAGATTTGGAGTCTTCAACATATAAATTGTAATTAAATCCATGAGACTTGATTAGCTCATCATGGAGTAAGTGTTGGTGCAACAGAGTTTTTAGAAGTAGAGCACTTCAAAATTTGGAGGTCTTCAAATAAAGAAAGAATCAGAAAAAGAAAGTAGGCACAGCCATTTAAGTTGGAGAAAGAGATAGCAGAGGTCAAGAAAAGAAAGTGATACCTCGTGTAAATGATGCTGGTACATTAAAGTGAAATGAGGACAGAGACTTGACTCTAAAACTTTAGTAACATGTAATTCAATGGTAACTTGACAGGAGCAGTTATAGTGTTGGAGACAAAAGTATGATTGGAGCAGTTTCAAACAAGAATGAGGGCTTCCCTGGTGGCCCAGTGGTTGAGAGTCCGCCTGCCGATGCAGGGGACACGGGTCCGTGTCCCAGTCCGGGAAGATCCCACATGCCGCGGAGAGGCTGGGCCCGTGAGCCATGGCCGCTGAGCCTGCGTGTCCGGAGCCTGTGCTCCGCAACGGGAGAGGCCACAACAGTGAGAGGCCTGCGTACCGCAAAAAAAAAAAGAAAAATAAAAAAAAAAAGAATGAGAGGAGAATTATTAGGGAAAGCAAGTACAGATCTTTCTTGATTTATGATGGAGTTACATCCTGATAAACCCATAGTAAGTTGAAAATATCCCAAGTCGAAAATGCTTGTAGTACACCTAACCTACCAAACATCATAGTTTAGCCTGGCCTGCCTTAAATGTGCTCAGAACACTTGCATTAGTCTACACGTGGGCAAAATCATCTAACACAAAGCCTATTTTATAATAAAGTGTTGAAAATTTCATGTAATTTATTGCTTGCTGTACTAGGGGTACAGAATGCTTTTAAGCGTATAGGTTGTTTACCCGCGTAATGATGTGGTTGAGCAGTGGCTGCTGTTGCCCAGAGTCAGAGAGTGCTGTACTGCATACCACTAGCCTGGAGAAGATCAAAATGCGAGATCTGAAGTACGGTTTCTACTGAATGCATATCATTTTTACACCATTGTAAAGTTGAAAAAGCATAAGTTGAAAAAATCATGGGTATAATACTCAATAATTTGTAATAACCTATAAGGGAAAATAATTTGAAAAAAATAGATAAATATGGATGTATAACTGAATCACTTTGCTGTACACCTGAAACTAACACAACATTGTAAATCAACTCTATTTCAATAAAAATAATAATTAAATAAAGAAAAATTGTTAAGTTGGGGAACATCTGTAACAGAGTTTTCTGAAGGAGTTTTAAACAGGAAGGGAAAGAAACTGATGGTTACACAGGAGTAGGAAAGAATTATTGAAGCAATGCTCTTGAGTATGTGGTGGCCCACTAATCATGTTGAAGTAGGTAATAGTACCTACTTCATAGAGTTCCTGTGAAGAATAAATGCAATTATGCATGTAAAGGGCATAGCAATAAAACTGACACTTAATACCAAATAAATATTAGCTATTGTCAATGTTATCATTCAGGACAAGACAATTTGTGTTCCAATCACCAATCACACGTGTCCTTATTGAATCACACATGTGCTTATTGAAAAGAGCATGCACTGGGATGGCATTTTCAGACCTCTGGCCCATTTGCTGATGATGGGTTTAAACTTCTGAAGAGTAACTCTTACCCTAGGAAGTATCTGTGTGATGCATGGGAGGCATGTGTTTGTATTTAGATGGAAAGTGTGACTTGACAGGAGCCTCCTGGGAGTCATCACTGCCTAATAGGCTTTCTTAATGACCAGTCAATTAAGAACTTGTATTTGCAAAGTGCTTTGCCATCATTGCTTTTCTTTCAATTCTCTGAGCCATTACTATCATCTTACTGATGAAACAGATAGAGGAAGCCTTATTGACTTGCTTTTGGCTATACGGTCGGTCTGTAATTTCAGGCTCTCTTGGGATTTGGATCTCAAGAAGCCTGCCATTCTAAGAAAACAGGGTTAGGCTCTCTCAGTAGATAAGTACTCAAGAGACAGGGAAACTGTAGGTAGTCTGATCACAAACCACGAGAGGCCATAAGGGCTTTTGGTCTGTAAAACAGTTCTGTGATTGTCCCCAGATCACTCTATTCATAACCTTTCTCTAACAATCATGATTTGCTCATTAAATTATTGGCCAGTATCAGAATCAGACACCCTGGAGTAGAAGGGTTTTAATACATGAGTTATTCCAGCACAAGCATCATAAGACCTAATCTTTAAGTAAAAAGGAAGAAATGTCCTTTACCTCCTCTGCAAACATAGTAAATACAGTGGTGCAGATAGAAACATAGTCATTTTGTAGCCCATATAGGGGGTTTTTGGTTCCTTATAAGAGAAAGAGCTAATAGTAATGTTTAAAGGTTCAGAATTTGGAACTTGCTTAAGAGTGACTCTATTACAATTTTCTTCTCACATAAATGTCTTTCATTAAATACTGGAAGAAAATAGCCCCAAGTGTAGACAGTGATTATATCTAGATGGAGAATTGTTTAAGACCTCTATTTTCTTCTATGCACATTTTAATTTCCATATATATTATACTGAATATACAGCACTTCTAAATTTTGTAAGCAGGAATACATACATGCAACCTTTAAATATTCTTTATGTTTTATTATTTTTATTATCAGAAGGGCAGAAACTGTAATTATGGATATACAGATTCTCCTGGGAAACATTCCCTCGTTATTTGAAGTTTTGGTCTCTACTCTTGTATCTCAGCTTTGTAATGACAAAATAAGGTTTATGTCAGTTTGTTACAAATTTTGCTGTTCAAAATAAACATGTCACAGAATATGGAATAGTAATTCCTTAGTAGATCCTTTAGTAGATCATATTCAATGTGGAAAATACCATGATATACTTAGAAAGACTGTTTGATCATTTTATGTACAAGATAAATTCATTTTTCCTAATATATTTTTACCTTTAGGCTAATATGAAGGAATATAAAGGTAGCTCTATACTACATTCTACACTATACAATGTGCAAAATAAGATGTAAGATATGGTCTCTATCCTCACCATTGCCTATAATCTAGGTCTTCCTCATGTTTTGCTGGGCTATTTCAGTAACTCTTTAAATAATCTCCCTAGTAGAATATTGCTATAGTATTTGAAACCTAAACATGAGTATGTCTTTAAAAGTCTTATAATCTCTCCCTCCCTACAGAGTAAAGTCTAATCTTTTTAGCATGATAAACAAGATCTTCTCCGATCAGTCCCATTTTTTCATCTGCATCTTTTGCCAGCCCATCTCAAAATTAGCTCTGGAGCAAGGCAGGACTTCTGGAACTCCTAGTCCATATTTCCCAATTGTTTAAAACCTGGAGGGAAGGAGGTATGTGTTTGGTACCCTCAAAACATCCCCTGGCATTTTAAGCTCAAAGTACATTCTGCTAAATGGAAGAGGCTGGTACACCAAGAGACAAAAGCAAGATTAATGGTTGATTGAATTCACCCCCAAATGGGATTTGTATATGAGGTATAATTAAATGAGAGACAGACAAGGGTGTGTTTACAAAAAAGTGATTGTAATGGATGACCATAAAATTAAAGTTGAGAGAGGAGGAATGTGAGGAAATAAAGGTGGCAGGGAATGTGAGAAGGTGGTGGAATCAGTGTATTGTAGATATCTACGCATTTCAAAAAAGTGTAGGAATTTTAGAGTGATTGAGCTGGAAGGATAAGAAATGGTGCTCAGAGGGTTGTTTGCCTGAAATTGAAATTATGGGGACCAATAGCCCCTAGAGGATTACGGTAATGAAGATTACTGTAATGAGCCCAGAGTGCAAGCCATCTAATGAGCACCACTTTTAAGAACGTTGCTTAAACTGGATTTATTCCTCACTGGGCAAGCTACTTGGTAAAAATAATTGCACAATTCTAAATGGTTTCCCCATATTAATTTAAGCAGATGTTACCAACTTAGTTTTGGATGCCTAAAGTATTTTGAAATACCTTCAAACTCATTATAATAGGTTTAGGTATCTCTTAGCTTCCTGGGTATAATATGTCTTTATTCCTATATGAAAAGTGCTTGGCAGGTGGTTAAATCCAGCCCTCTGGCCTGGCTCTGTTTAATAATATCTTTAAGTCATTATTCTCTCCTGAGCCTGTGTGCTGTTTTTTTCTGAAACTCATAACCCTTCACAATATGACTTTAACCACATATCCTTTAGCCACAATTTTATTCCTGGAGGAAATGAGCAATCTTTAGCCTTGACCCTCTAAGTGGAATCACCAATCAAGCTTCTACTGCTCTCTGCCCTGGCTGTGACAGGGCCGCCAGCCTGAATCGTTGCGACTTCTACAGCTACTCATTTATATTTTTCTCCTCCTTAACCCCGAAGGTTTCTTTTCACTTGGTGCTGTTTTTCAGGTGAAGTTCATGCAACAGGGCTCAGTGTACTGTGTGAAGTTACAAGGTAGCATTATCAGAAGTAGAGATACAGATGCCTTAATGTGAGCTACTTAAAGCTGGAAGGTTAATTACTGGCAGAGCCGGACCTGGATTTTGGGTCTCTGACTCCCTGTTCCAAGCAGTTTTGAATGTATTTACTGCCAAAAAACAAAACAAACAACAACAACAACACACACACACACACACACACACACACACAAACCAGCTAAACAAAAAGTACTTACCCATGGGCACAGAGAAGTGATCCTAACGTCAGTGTGTTCCTGAAGAAGACTGACAGAGCTCTAATGAAAGTGCCCAGTGTATGATCGATATATATCTATTGATTGAAAAGAATTGATTTATCATTCCCTGAGACGTTCACACAGTGAAAACTGCATTTTTAGTCCCTTTGCCTAAATGCATCTGAATGTCTTCAATACTTATAAATACCTGTCAGAAGTTTTTGCACTGCTTTAACTAATGTTCATCCATTATTATTATTGTTATTTTTATTAATTACTATTTTAAAATGACTGCTCTGTATGCATAATGCCATCTATAATCCAAAACCCTTCAAAGTAGGTTACAACATTCCTGTTTTACCGATGAGGAAACTGAGGTTCAGAAAGTTAAGTAATCTGCCAAAGGTCAGACAGAAACTAAGGATTTATTACATCCTCCTGCATGTGCATGCTTTTCCCAAAGAACGAGATTGCTGTCATGAAGAAGATATTGTGGATTGTTTTTATACATAAAGTATTAATTTTTAATGTCTTACCACAAAAAATATTCTCATAAAAATGAGCACCAAAAAAAGTCATAAAAATGTAATTTTCCATTCCATCTGATTTATGAGAAACAATAAGGGGCCAGGGCAACTGAGCAAACATTCTAAAATTAGAATCCAACTAGAATTTCCAGTAATCAAACTCTAATCAGCAAAATTGTTTACATATCTGTTTTATTTTATACAGGATTTCAGCCTTAGCATTATTAGATAGTAAATCTGCACAATCAGTTAAAAACAATCATTTTCTCAGAATTGCAGACTAAATTAAATGTTACTTGTGACTTCCTGGATAATAAAAATAATGTTATTTTCCTGGATTATAAGTATTTTTAAAATATTCATTTTTAAACAAAAAGTTATGTAACATCTTTGGTAATATTCATTTAAAATTTTCAAAATTCCATTTATTTAATCAAATATAAGGCAATGCTGCTATTTATCATCTTACCCCCAAATTGGTCAAAATATGTAAATCAGATTTAATTCCTTTGATCCACCTTATATTCATTGTTTAAAAGAAATGATAAAGATTTCCAAACTCTATAGACAATTATAAAAGCAAAGTGGCTTTACTATCAATCAAATCGTATAAATACTAACCTTTCTTCCTTGACCGATAGATACATCGGTTTTACACATGAAAAATGGGCACACAATTTTAATGGTGTAAAAAGTGTTTGTTGAAGAAAACCTATGCCAACATATTTTACCTGGTATCAACAGTCACTGTATTTTCTAGTATCAAACTATTTTAAAGATCCTAACCAATAATTTGATAATGATATATAAATTAGATTAGTTTATGCTAACTTTTGGTCAAATATGGAAGAACGGTAGCAAGTAATAAATATTACTTCTAGTGCATGTAGATTTAAAACCTGTCAGGTACATGTCTAGTTAACATTGAAATGTTTATCTGCCACTGAACTAAGCACTATTTAGCAATCTGATTATATTTTAAAATAGCAATTTTACTATATTTGTTAAATGAACCTTACCATGAGTTTCTTAATTTGCATATTAGTTGAAGCAGGATTAAAAAAATAATTGTCTTCATAATGACATATTGCTAGTATATAATATAGTATAAAGAATGCATGAGTGAAAGAACAAAACTCTCATTATTTTTGTGTTATATATTTGCCTATACTGAAAACCAAAAGAATATATAGATACATTTTTAGAAATAAGAGAGTTTAGCATGATAGTACTTCTATATAATAGTAAAAACAAATAGTTGCAAAATAAAAATGTTTTAAATGGATTCCATTAATACAAAAAATAAAATATATAAAATATATTTATATATTTTATATATTCAATATATAAAAAATCTTGAACTCACTATTAAATCTAATTAAAATTGGCAAGACTTTATTGTAGGAAAATAATATTTTTTCCAAAGGCAATAAAGATGTTCCAAATAAATGTGATATACCATGTTCATGAATCAAAAAACTCAATTTGTTAAAGATAACAATTCCAGTAAATATCTTAATCATATTTTAATATTGGTCGTGGATTTTTGCTTTTGTGGAACTTGACAAGCAAATTCTAAAAATTATATGAAAGTACAAAAAGTCAAGAACTGTAAAGATTCACATGAACAAAAAGAAAAAGGAGAAGAACATGCCTCGTAAAATATAATGACCACTATAATACAGTCTTATTCTTACAAGGTTATAGAATTTAGATAATCAAATCCTGACACAAATTAGCTTATAGACAAAAGAAACAGAATAGAGAGAGATTAAAACAGAGCTGTATATTTATGGGTACTTAAGGCAGAGGAGACATTGCACATCAGTTGAAAATTGAAAACCATGTAGAAAAACAAGAAATTTTATCCCTACCTCACATCATATTAAAAAATATATTCAGGTGAATTAAAGCCCTAAATACATAACATTTTATAAGATAATATAGGAGAATATCTTCATGACCTTAGAGTAGATAGGAATTTCTTAAAAAAAAAAAAAGATTGAAAGGGAGTGGGAAGCAACCATTGAGGAAGATTGATTTTTAAAAAATATGTTTTAAAATTATGCAATTTGTTCTTCAAAATATACCATAAAGAGCGTCAAGGCAAACCTTAGAGTGGAACAAGATATTTAGATATTTCAAACACACAGCTAAAAAAAATCTTTTATCCAGACTTAATACCAAACAAATAAACAAAAAACAAAACAATAAAAAAACAAACAAAGTAGAAAAACTGGAAAAGTCCTGAACAGGCTTTTGACAAAAGAGGAACTCCAAGGGGAAAAAGTGCTCAATATGATTAGTATCAGGAAAATGCAGATCTAAAAATAACATAGTATGATATCCTTATATATCCTCCAAGTTAGGAAAAATTTTAATAATCCGACATTACCAAGTTACAATGGAGCAAAGGGAAATCTTAAACCTGCTGAAGAGATTGTATATTTTCAGTACTCTTGAAATAATATCATTATGTAGCAAGGATGCCTATACCCAAGAATTTTGCCATTCTGTTTCTGTGTAGATAACTAATCTCTTACACATGTGCATCAGGAGATAAATACATTATTCATAGAAACACTGTTTGTAATAGAGAAAACGAAAAATGACCTAAATGTCCATCAACAATGAAATAATAAATAAACTACAGTATATCCAGATAGTGAAATGCCCCTCAACAATGCAAATTAGTGGACTACAGTTATATCCCACAATTTAGATGAATCACTTAAGCATAATATTAAATGAAAAGAGCAAGAAACAAAAAAGTATATATACTGTGATTTTATAAAATTAAAAAATGGGCAAAACTAAACCATATTGTTAAAAAATGCATATATAGATGTTAAAACTAAAAGAAAAGCCAGAGAATGATCATTGCCAAAGTCAGAATGCTGGGTATGGCTGTGATCATGGTGGGCCATGCAGTGTAGTTTTGGAAGTATTGGCAATACTTTAGTTCCTGACCTGAATAATCGTTAACATAAGCGTTCACTTCATAATTTTTCTTTAAGGTGTACAAAATGGTTTATGCACCGTTCTCTTTGATATAGTATAACTAATTTTTTTATTATTATTTAAAATGTCTACCTTTCACCAAAAGCACTCTACTACTGATAAATCACCTAGGTTGTAGACTGCCCATGTGAGTATGGCTTTTTACACTTTTACTGCCATTTAGCTTTTTTTTTCTTGAACTTTTTTTCTTATTGCAGAAGAAACCTTGTGACAAAGGTCATTAGGTTTCCTTTCTAAAGATAATGGGTTGACAGTATAGTACACACAAGTTAATGCTTATTCCAGTGAACTTGCTGAATATTTGTAGTATTTCTTGGGTTCAAAAGACCTCTTGGATAAACATAATTTGGAGTGATGGGCAGATCTATGGGGCACTATTACTTCAGGCAGGATTTTTTAAGTACTCTGAATGCACTCACTTTATCACAACATGCATATTTCTAAGAGATAAAGAAAGATGATTATTTAAGGCCTCCAGTAGAAATGAAGTTTCATTGAGCATGGGGGAGGGGAGAAGAGGGTGGGGAAAGAAATTTAGGCTTATCATCACCCTTTAAGAAAGACAATCACTATCACAAATATGAACATCAGAAATGTGACAGAAACAAATGAGACAAGTAAAGTGGTCAAACATGCTATTCCATTTATTGTTTTCTAAAGGAACAAATTTGTTTTTATCCTTAATATCAATAGTAATAAGATCTTTGAATATAATGCATGTTTCTTGATAACGGCCTTTTTGTCTCCAGTGGCTAAGTAAGAATTCACCTTTCATCAGAAAAGATAAATGGTACTTAACCTGCTTTGCAATCAGAGTACCCAATAACTCAGTTCCTTCACAGAATGCTAAATGAGTTTTTATTCTCACTCAAAACAACCAAGGGAGTGTAAATAAGACACAAGTTCATTATTGTCTTCATGCCTCCTACCACTTTAATAATGTGCTAATGTATTAAATTTAAAAGCAATATTATTTGTAGAGCATTTGACAGAAATTGCCTTCTAAAAGTTCTGTACTAAGCTTTGTTATTTTGACAAGTTGAAAACAAAACACAAAACAGATATCTAGCTTAGAATTTAACTAGACACATCCTTTGTTAAAATTAATTTGAAGAATTTTGAATTAAGGTTGAGACACAATAGCTAATAAAAATAAGGAATTGAGATATAAGCCATCTCATAAAGATTATCTATTTATTACATTTATAATTGTTTATATTATTTACATTAAAATTGTTTATTTTTTAATATTGTGTCACTCAATACAGAGCACTCTCATTGAAATGTTAGTGGTTTAAATGAATGTTTTATACAGTAAAGCAATATGTTTGATGATACAGATATTCTGGATAGATAAAGATATAGATAAGTATGAAAATATTTCTTGGAGAAAGAATTCCCCTGGACATTATTACTACTAATACTTATCAGGCAACTATCATCCTAACATCAACAAATACAAAATGCAACTTCCTGCATTATTGCCTTAAAATTTACTTTCAATACCACAGGTCCTGAAATCAATCTCCTGGCCTGTTGCCTACCCCATATTTCTTATTTCTCCAGGCCTTGTTTCCTTATCTGAGTTAATTTACTTACCCTCCAACCAAAGAACCTCTTCTCCAGCTCATTGATTATTTCACTTTCTCTCATTTAGTTTTCTCTGGTTGAAATAGTTTGCCTCCCTAGGACCTTCTATTATTCTGAAGAATATTTTCAAGTGAAAATAGTCATGATAATTAAAATTTATTTTTATGAACCAGACACCGCAAGAAGTATTTCATATACTTTATGTCATTTATTCTTCAAAATAAAGTGAGGGTTGTTATTATCATTCTTTTTCACTGATGAAACAACTGAGGCTTAGAGAAGTTGCATAAATTATCCAAGATCAAAATGCTATCTAACTCAAATCCACACTCCTAACCAAAAGACTAAGTTTAGAAGATCCTCTAGGGCTAGAACTAGCCTACTTCTGTTATCCTAATCTAACAGATTGCTGTGCTCATTGCTGTGACTCTCTGTAGATCCTTATTTCAATTTTATATATATTGATATACTTTTTTCAGTTATTTTCTATTATAGGTTATTAAAAGACATTGAATATAGTTCCCGGTGCTATGCAGTAAATCCTTGTTGCTCACCTATTTTATGTGTAGTAGTTTGTATCTGTTAATCCCATACAGTACTCCTAAATTATCCTCTCCCCTCTTCTTTTCTCCATTGGTAACTGTAAATTTGTTTTCTATGTCTGTTAGTCTATTTCTATTTTGTAAATAACTTCACTTGTACTACTTTTTAGATTTCACATATAAGTGATATCATGTAATATTTGTCTTTCTCTGATTTACCTCACTAAGTGTAATATTCTCTAGGCCCATCGACATTGCTTCAAATGGCAATATTTCATTCATTTTTATGGCTGAGTAATATTCCCTATCCAATTTTAAATCATGAGCTTGAGAGATTAAGTTTGTGTGGTTCTCTATGTCCAACACTTGGCACTGATGGCAAACACAATCAAAGCTAAAAATCCACTTCTGAATATAATGAATATAAGGATAGGGCAAAGTATCAATTAATAATTTTAATGTTATTCTGTATTTTTCAATTTTTTGACTCTTACTCTGTCTTTAGATTATTATTTGCTGTATCTTTGCTCTAAATTAAAATACAATCTTATTTAAAGTGGTAGCTATATCTTCTTTATTCTATATACCATTCCTCATATCACACTGGACCAATGAATAAATGGGAAAAATAATCCATATTTTAGTTATACCTAGATAAATTTGAAAAACATGGAGAGCATAGTATAAATGAGAAATCCAAGTGAGGTCCCCAAATAAATGTCAAGAATATCCATTTCCCTATTCTTATTTTCTATAATTTATGATACTATAAATTATAAATTATGGAAAAAATGATAATACTTTTGATAAAAATAAAATTAACTGGATAATATGATTTTTGTAGAAATGTATCAGAAAACCAATAGGTAGCAGTGGCAAGAGCATAGTATTTAGCCAGAAGATTCTGGGGTGTTTTGTATTATCTAGTTACTTGCCTGCACAAGTCACTTAATTTTTCCAACTAATTTGTAAAGGAATCTGGTAATCTCTAATATACCACAAGTTTAAGAATCAAGTGAGATATTGTACATGAAATTAAGTCATAAAACCACAAAATGTATAAATGTGCATTTTTATTTTATAATTGTTTAAGCAATCTACATTCAATCTCAGCTTCTAGCTGGGTTTCAGCCAAAGAGTAGCCTAATAAAGCAAATCTGTAGGAAGAGGAATGGGGTAAATGATGAAGTGATGAGGGTCAGTAAGGTTGGTGGCAGCAGGATTGGAAGAAATTTAAAGAGGCAATATGAGGCAAATGAAAATTCTACATACTATAGGATTCCAACCGCCTGATGAAAAGGCAAAATGATGGAGGTGGTAAAAATATTAGTGGCTGCTAGAGGTTAGGGGAGTAGTAGGGATGAATAGGCAGAATACGGAGCATTTTCAGGGCAATAAAACTACTCTGTACAATGTTACAGTCTTGGGTACATTACACATTTCTCAAAATCAATAGAATGTACAATACCCAGAGTGAACCCTAATGTTAACTATGGGTGATAATGATGTGTCAATGTAGGTTCATTAACTGTAACAAATTTACCACTGTGGTGTGGGATGTTGATAGTAGGGGAGGTGCTATGTGTGGGGACAGGGGGTATAGGTGACTTTTTGTACTTTCCACTCACTTTTGCTGTGAACCTAAAACTGCTCTAAAAATAAAGCTTATTAATTTTTTTTAAAAAAAGCAATGTGAGAGACATTGTGAAAGAATCTGAGACTCAGATTCTCATCTCACAGAAACAAATAATTAGTGTTACAAACAATCTGGTAAAAAATAGTACACCAAAATAAGAGCCTAAAGATCTCAGCCCTTTGATCTGTTATGAAGCTGTAACTCCCCAGAACCTAGATCAGTATCTGGCACATAGAATATACTTAATACATATTTTTGAATGAATGAATAAATGAGTAAACGAATGCAACATACTTCCCTCATTGAGTTGTTGTATCAAATGAGATAATGTATCAAAAGTACTTTGTGAACCATAAAGAAATAAGATATATGAAAATGCTATTAACAAACAGGAAGTCCATTTTTAGGCTTATTATTAAAGAGTGTCAACAAAGCTTTCCAACAATTAAGTGGGTTATTTTCAAACTACTGAGTTCCTTATCCCTCAAAACATTTAAACAGTGACATTGAATGACCCTTTATCATATAAACACTAAAAGTAACTCTTACTGTGAGTACAAGGGTGAATGCATGAAGTCCCACATAATTTTAAGATTCTACAATTCCTTCATGAATAATAGCCGACATTTATTTATTGAATGTTTATTGGGTGTTAGACCCAATGCTAATCAATTTTCATTCCCTCTCAATCCTTAAGGTAATCCTTAGAGATAGATAATGCTATATCCACAAAACAAAGGCTCAAAAGAACGTGTCTACATTACGGATTAGGAAGTAATTAGGGAAGGATTTGAACCCAGATTTATCTAACTCCTGAGCCTTCACTTGAAAGTCTTTATCATTACATTGCACTGTCTCATAAAATTATCCATGTCTCCTTGACGCATTGCTGAAATCTTTGCTCCAATTTTCTTTCTAAATGACTGTCAGTAGCTGTTTGGTGATTCAAGTCTATTTCATCAGTCCTACCAAATCAAAAGTAGCATTTCTGATTTCATTAATTTCTCTAGCTAAAAAATGGTATATGATGCAGAAAAAGAAGCAAAAAATTATAGTATGATTTTTGGAGTTAAAAAATGAATACTGGGCTTCCCTGGTGGCGCAGTAGTTGAGAGTCCGCCTGCCGATGCAGGGGACACGGGTTCGTGCCCCAGTCCGGTAAGATCCCACATGCCGCGGAGCGGCTGGGTCCGTAAGCCATGGCTGCTGAGCCTGCATGTCCGGAACCTATGCTCCACAACGGGAGAGGCCACAACAGTGGGAGGCCCGTGTACTGCAAAAAAAAAAAAAAAAACTTTTTTCTTTAAAAGGTGTCACTAACACTTGATATTCTAGCAGTACTGTTGAAGACTATGAAATCAATTAGAGAATCAGGCCTCATCTGACCAGACATTATTATAAACCTTACAATAATAATATTTATGTAGATGATTGCTACCTAGGCATATGGATACGTTTCATGTAAAAAAAAAAAGAAGAGGAAAATCTTTCAGACAAACATTTAATTACCAATCCTAAATTTTAAAGAAGCATATTCCACAAATATGTGCTTCAGGATAATATGGAAATAATTCTGCTGTTCATTTCATATTGCTCAAGGTAAGGTAAGTTCTGTCCATCCTAACTGTATTTGGCCTCCATATAATGAAGTTCATTCTAACTTAGGCTATTTCTCCCTGACCCTTGGTAATTATGCCAAGAACACTTTTTTAAATTAACCCATGCTCACCCAAAGACTCATTTAAGCAAAAAAATATAAGAATATTTTAGAATTTAGTGAAAAACAGTTTTGTCCTCCTTCGAGTTGAGTCTATCATCTAACCCAGAACAGGCAATAAAGAAGAGTAGTTACTAGCTTTGTGCCAATGACCTACATTTGTGTACACTTGTCTAATGTTATCTTGAAAAAACAGCTTGCCTGATGGATCCCATATTTGGTCAGATATCTAAATTATAAACAATGATCTTCCTCCTTGGGTTTTCTGAATGGGTTCTCTTAGTTATAGAATCATATAATGTTCAGAACTGAAAGAGTCATTAGAAACCACCTAGACTAACTCCCTCATTTTACAGGTGAAATGACTTATTTAACGGCAAACAATCAATGGAGCAGAAGAGTTAGGCCCCAAGTGTCTCAATTCCAACTTTTCTTCCTATTCATGTTTCATAGAGGAGTTCCTAATTATGCTGCAATGTAAATTCATGACATTTTCATCTTTATAAAGTGGCATTGCCTGCCCCAACTTCCAACCCTTGCCTCTAAACTGCAATTAAAATAGTACACCAAGGTAGATATTCATCAAAATGAATCAAGAGAAAATAATATTAAATTAATATGTATGTAATCTTCTTTTATTGTGCTCTTAGAGTGTGATTAAGACATATCTCATGTGTAAGAGATAGTAGACTTTGTTTAAAAACAAGCCTTTAAGTTTTCAGTATTTCTTAAGCCTCATTTTAAGAGTAGCAGAAAAAAAGATGAAGTGACCAATACAATGCATTTAAAGCAAGGCAAAATAGGAGATATTTTCTTAAGAATATTCATTCATGCAATTATTTATTCACTCAGCAAATACTCTTTTGCAACTTAATCTGAGCCAATCTCCATGTCAGACATGAGGGATACAAAGAATAACACAAATAAACTTGGAACTATGTTCATGGAACTTATAGTAGGGTAGCAGGCCTCAAATAAATATTACATTAATTAATAAATAATAACAAATTGGGTTAAGGAATTTACTTTTCTTTCTGAAGAATAGAAATCTGATCCAATGCATGTGTGTAACAAAATAAACAGACAAGGCCAGGGGTAGTCAGAGAGGGCTTCTCAAAGGAAGTGACACTTAAACAAAGAACGAAGGATAGGTATCAGTTAACTAGCCAAAAGGAAGATAGTGATAGTGGAGTTATAGAGCATTCTAGACCCCAAGGTTTGTTGCTGGCACTAGTGTGCTACATTTTTCCATTCAAGGAACAGAAAGATATCTATTGAGAACTTTATCCAAAGAAATTATTTCTCCTCATCTGTGTAGCATGAAACAATGCCTGACACGTGCTAGATGCTCAACAAATATTTAAGTGAAGAAAGAATGAAGAGCACTTGTTAGTATAAGACTATGAAATTCAATTGGTAGCTGAGCTTTCTCTGAGTCCAGAGGTACCAAGATTGCTCTAAAAATAGCAAGAAAAACTGAACTGCCTTGTTTAAAGATGCCAAAAGTAAAGATGTGCTTTTGAATGGCCGTTCTCCAACCGAAACACCTGACCAGAACTATGAAATGTTAAAAAATTATTCATATTATTTCAGTCAATTTTATGATATTATATAAACAGTATTTATTTTAAGTACATGAATGACCCCTATTTTGTCTTCCAGCTAAAGTGAATACCATTTAAGTAATTAGATCTGTATTCACATCTCCGATTATTCTCACTGAAAGCAAAATATACTTTTTCTTTTTCTTCCATGGTAGGTTAGATCTAAAATTTCTAGCTAATCTACTTAAATGTTTCCATCAATACAAACATTTACCTCTCTTATCTTTACTTGGTGCACTTCATTCATCCTGGCCTTCTCACTGTCCCTAGGCCCAAACTCACTGTAGTCTCAGGGTCTTTGTACCTGTTATTCCCTCTAACAAAAATATTCTCCCAGATTCTGAATGTCATGACTGCCTCCTTCTTATCATTTAGAGCTCAGCTTAATGTTACTATATTAAAAGATCTGCCCAAGAGAATATGACTCAGGTATGCGAATATGGCACAGTGCCTGGCCCATAGCAAGCACTCCACAAATAATAACTATTATTATTTTTAATGTTAAATAGCAAATGCCAGCTGAATGCCTTCTATTACTCTTGGCATGGTAATGGCCACTTTATTCATTTCTAATGCTTACTACTACCACATCAATATTAGCATCCCTGATTTTACAAATGACTTATTCAGAGAGATTAAATTGCTTGCCCAATGTCACTCAGCCCATAAGTGGCAGAGTCTGTCTGTCTAAAATTAAAAAAAAACTGTGTGTGATTTTTTGTACCACATAAATTTTGATTAAAAGAAATTGAAATATAAATGATGCAGTTAATGGACTCACATCAAAATAATTAAGATGGTCGAACTAATATGATTTCTTTTTTTTTTTTTTTTAAACATCTTTATTGGAGCATAATTGCTTTACAATGGTATGTTAGTTTCAGCTTCACAACAAAATGAATCAGTTATATATATACATATGTTCCCATATCTCTTCCCGCTTGCGTGACCCTCCCTCCCACCCTCCCTATCCCACCCCTCCAGGCGGTCACACAGCACCAAGCTGATCTCCCTGTGTTATGCGGCTGCTTCCCACTAGCTATCTACCTTACGATTGGTAGTGTATACATGTCCATGCCTCTTTATTGCTTTGTCACCGTTTACCCTTCCCCCTCCCCATAGCCTCATGTCATGAAAAACCTAGGGGTGAAACAGGAATAAAGACACAGACTTACTAGAGAATGGACTTGAGGCTATGGGGAGGGGGAAGGGTAAACGGTAATATGATTTCTGATTGGACAACAGCTTCTAATTTCTCCAAACCTTTCTATTTATGAAACTGACTAAGCCCTAAACTCAACTGAAATTTTAACTGGCAGTTAATTTCCTTATGTTTCAGTTAATACTGTCTTAAAATTTCTCAAATACTGATAGTTATTCCCTACCACCCAAATGAGTCTTGTTAGTAGCCAGGTAGTTTCACATAAGTGAAAAAGGGATCAGTGAGTATCTCAGGGCACTGATCAAGGTTTTATATTCTTCTCTGTCTTCCCCAAAAGAGGACAGTGCCCTGCATGTCTATGCAAATTGGAAGTCAGGGAACTGGGAACCTGTCTTGTTCTGTGAAAGATCTTGATTCAAAAAAAAAAAAAAAGAGAGAAAGAAAGAAAAGCAAAAAAAGCAGCAGACATATACTCTGGGGCTTGGAGCTTACTATAAGATAGAAAAGAAATCATGGAATGTAGCCTGAGACAGAAAAAGATTTGAAGTTATGGATCAATAAGTGAAAAATAGCTTAGAAATTTAGTCCACACTCTTCATTTTATAGATGAAAGAGATGAGGCATAAAATTAAAATAAAGGTCAGATAACAAGTGAGAGCAGAAGTGGGGTTTTGTACTGACTGTCTAATATACTTTAATTTACCCTATACTGCCTTACATCAAAATCAATTAACTGATAAAAAATAAAAATAAAAATTACAAACAAATCAATTAGCTGATGTTGATGTATTTTGTTCAGAAAGTAACTTAAGCTGCTCTCCAAGAGAGAACTAATAAAAAAAATAATAAAGTGCATTCTTTTAGTATTAAAGAGCTTAGCCACAGTCAAGCTTTCTAATTAGGTCAGTATAATTTAACATGGACTAAAAACCATACCAAGGTGGGGATATCAAAAATTCATAATTTGCCCTGGATGCTATCTCTGTGACCTTAGAGGTTTCAAAAGAGCAATAATTTATTTCTGCTTCCTAAGAGATTTAGATATTTATACAGGCAGCAGACTAAAAAGAAAATGCAAAAACTCACACAAACTCCAGGAGTAATAAAGATTTCAAGTCTTTATAAATACCTGTTCTTTTCCTTTTTAGTCTGCATTAAGATATATTGACAAGTTTCATGTCCAAGTTAACATGAAATGACAGAGTATTCAGAACACTATGAAAAGCTACAGGGTAAATGATTCAATGCCATTTCAACTATGTTTTTTACTAAAAGAGTTCTCAGTTTGAGGCTATATACAATTCCAAAGCATCTTTCAGCTTTAGAAACATCTCAGTGGAAAAGTTTAGAATCCAGTGCCATCACTCTACATTTACCTAGCTCTATTGTGTTTGGTTTTAATTTCTCTTTCTTTGTAAGATCAATTTCTCATTAGTGTTAAGCCAAATGCTTCCAGGGGAAAATGAAAAAAATGCACTTAGTTGAAACAGGTTTTTACCAGCCTATAAGGAACAAATAAATTTAATATAGAATAGAAGAACATATTATAAATACACAGGTTTATATCTAGCTAATAAATAACATTTTTCAAAGTATGGTTCAAAGAAAGAATATCCATTAAGATTTGAGTAGCTTTGCATTGTCGATAAGGAAAAACTGGCATATTCATGCTAACAGACATACCATAGTACTATGAAATGTACCTAAACCTGTGAAAATAATGAAAAAATATTTTTTAACATCTTTATTGGAGTATAATTGCTTTACAATGGTGTGTTAGTTTCTGCTTTATAGCAAAGTGAATCAGCTATACATATACATATATCCTCATATTTCTTCCCTCTTGTGTCTCCCTCCCACCCTCCCTATCCCACCCCTCTAGGAGGTCACAAAGCACCAAGTGGATCTCCCTGTGCTATGCAACTTCTTCCCACTAGCTATCTATTTTACATTTGGTAGTGTATATATGTCCATGCCACTCTCTCACTTAGTATACCACGTTCTTGGATTGGAAGAATCAATATTGTGAAAATGACTATACTACCCAAAGCAATCTACAGATTCAATGCAATCCCTATCAAACTACCAATGGCATTTTTCACAGAACTAGAACAAAAAAATTCACAATTTGTATGAAAACATATTTTAACAGTGAAGAAAAATATAGGAATTTCAACCCTATCAAATTAAGTTAACTCAAAATATCTTCTATTGTCTCCTTCTACAATTTTACTCTTTGCCTCCTTACCATAGTTAGATAGCCAGAGCTCTCAGTGTGGACCCTTATGGAAAAAACAGGGTCTGATAAATTAATTTATACTAAATGTGGTAATTAATCAGATACTAAGATAAGGGATTTGAGCACTAATTTGTTGACTACTTACTGTGTCATTATGATGCTCATTTCCTTCCTCAAATAGTTTTCAGTCTAGAAAATATATTTATAACAGTATTCTGAGATCTGGGATACTGAGGAATGTATTCGAAGTATAAGAGTACAGAAGAATAATGATGTATGGGTAAGGAGATAATAACTGAGGATCACAGAACATCACCCAGATGTGATTTGAGCAACAACAACAAGTAGTTTGAGAATGATAAGGAATCTACCAGAGAGATCTGAAGCTGGGAAGCAGGAAAAGCTAGATAGAGGAAAACTACTTGCCAAGACTTGAGGTCATGGAAAGACATAGACTCTTCACAGGATGACAAGTGGTTCATTATGAAGAGAAAGAATGATGGGTGTAGATGTGAGGAAGCAGCTAGGAGTTTGAGATGTGATTGGAAAGGCAGAGATAGACTAAGATTACGAAAGAATCATACATCATACTGAAGAGTTTCGGATTTTATCCTGAATGCCGCATGGAGACTTGGATAGGCATTAAGTCAGTGGTAAGAGCATCATACACCACACGGTGGCCAACGTGTTGAAATAGGGAGTGGCCTGGTACTGAAAGCAACGGACTTGAGGATATGGGGAGGAGGAAGGGTGAGGTGTGACAGGGCGAGAGAGAGGCATGGACATATATACACTAACAAACGTAAGGTAGATAGCTAGTGGGAAGCAGCCGCACGGCACAGGGATATCGGCTCGGTGCTTTGTGACCGCCTGGAGGGGTGGGAGGGAGGGAGACGCAAGAGGGAAGACATATGGGAACATATGTATATGTATAACTGATTCACTTTGTTATAAAGCAGAAACTAACACACCATTGTAAAGCAATTATACCCCAATAAAGATGTAAAAAAAATAAAAAAATAAAGATGAATGTTGATGAGAGCTTCAAATAACATTGTGGTAGTAAGAGAAAGTGGTAATTATATGTTAAACCTGAAACTCAAAAGTGAGAACAAAGCTGCACTAAGCACCCAATATCCTGCAGAGACACCTAAAAATTTAGGAACCAGGTAGCTCATTCGGGACACAGGTAGCTACACCAGTTCTGCTTGTCTAAATGTCATCTCAGCATAGCGTTATCTTCCACCTCCACGTCCTTCTTCCCTCCTCACTTCTGTGTGTATAAGACAATATTAGAGAGATGGGGAGACATTCTTTGTAGACTCTGGCTTAATGTGTATTGTGAGATTTTTTCCTTACCCCTCCCAACTTGAAATTCAAGTAAGGGAGAAAATTCCAAGGACAGTCACAGACATTATAAAACTGGTATCTTATTCCTTATGGAACATTTGCTTAGATAACAGAATTGCCAATCGTCTTCTGGCCCTGTTTGAATAGGGGGAGAAGATAACTGGAGAGAGACGACACAACAGCAAGGGGGGGTGGCAGGAAGGAGACCTACACTCTTACCATTTAGAAGAGCAAGAGTATGTGGGGTTCCCATGGGTTGGATGGAATTTAGAGAAGGGAGGCAAGCATGAGTGTTCTAGGCTCCATGAGCAAATTGACAGAAGTGAGAGCTGACAGAGAGGGGAAGAGGCAGTGCCTGAAAAGGAGGCTACATCAGGGAACACTCAGGAAGAAGGGCCCACAGAATAACTGACATGCTCACAATTACCAGTCTTTGGAGGCCTCCATCAGCAATGGGTCAGTGGATAGCACTTCACCCAGAGTGGCAGCTGCATCCCAGTAAGGACCAAAAAGAAGTCAGGGAAGGAAGAGACACTGCTCCCTTACCAGTTCTCTCCTCCCTACTATGACACACAGAGGAGAAAGAGAATTGGGGAGAAGAAAGAGAAAAAGTGTAAAGAGAGACCATTCTCCATTCTCCTTATAGTTGCAGCTTCCTGGGTTCGAGTCACTTGCTAAGGGCTGAGCAAGTGGAGGGGAAGAGCAGAACATCAGAGATAACTGTGCCCTTTGTGACAACTAAAAGTTTTCTGAAAGCTGAGGGACCTTCTGGACGTTCAAAGGAAGTAGAAAAAGGGATTAGACAGAACATGTTTAAAGGCAATAATTAGAAAAGGTCAAACCACTTCATGTTTGTTACCCACTGTGTTTAGGCTCTCCAGTAAGCCAAAATTAAGGGGTTAGATGTAAGAGATATTTAAAATGTGCAATAGATCTGGCTTGACCAATTTGTTATGATGGAAAAAAGACAAGCAAATGATGACTTCTGAGTTAATAGTCTGAATTTTACCCTGAACTTTAAAAAGGTAATACTCTAGGTTTCCCATCTTTGAGTACAGTTATGTCATCTACAAAATAAAAGATTTTATGATGGTTCTTAATCTTGTTTTCATCACAGATTCCCTTGAGAATCTGAGGAAAGTTACATAGTGTCTCCACAAAAATAGATACATGCACACTCAGAATTTTTCATACAAATTTATGTAAAATAAGAAACATTGGTGTAAGAAGCCAATCTGAGGGAAAAAAAAATGAGTGTAGTTCAGTCTATGTTGTTTGCTGTGTCTGTGACAAATCCTTGTAACTATATCCTCAGAAAGAGGACAATAAAAGTATGTGTTTGTGGTTTTTATTTTATTTCATTTTGTTTTGTTAATGGCAAATACCTTCCAATATCTAGCTCTGACAAAGAAGCTGCCTCTGTTCCGTCTCACCCTTTCTGCAGAGCATAGAGGTTCTGAAATGATTCGGTGGCTCAGCACAAAAGGCCCTGCAATTTCTTCAAGTTCCTTGCAGTGATGCTCAGAGCCAGGGATAAGATCCATTAATTAAAGTAACTTCTGCACTTAAACTTTCCCTCTTGCTTTCTAAAGGCCATCATACATGTCTTTCTGGGTCATCTCCCTTCTTCCTTCCAGCTAAACTGCATCTAAAGGGAAGAGAAGGTGACGGCACAGCCCTCCTTGAGTGCATATTGCCCTTAGCTTTGTAAAATCTTACTGATCAAGTTAAGGAGTGTGAATTTCTCTATTTCATCGTCTATAGGAAACATGTGTCTCCTGTTGTTACCCTTGAGCTTCCACTTCTGTCAGCTTCTATCACAGGTCAGAGCTGCCACTAAGCTTGTGATTTAATGCAAAGCTTTCTTCTGATGCTTACTTTGGGTCAACGTATAGTAGTTGAAAGTGCAGTATGAATTTTGGAATCCAGCAGGCATGCTCTAAAATCTTGATAGTTATTTCTGTCCTCTGTGCCTCATTTTCTTCCTTTTCCTTTATCAAATGAGTGTAAAATTACACCTGGGGTCTTTGTAAGTATTAAAATGTATTAAAAGAGGTTTTTTTTTTTTACAGGGCTTGGCAGACAGTAGGAGCATAATAAATATTATCAAACAAACTATATGCCATTTTATTTTTTAAAAGTGATTTGAAGTGCTCTGGACATCAATTTCTTCATCTATAAGATAAATCACTTAAGGTATATCCAGTTTATTTCCATCCCCATTTATTAAGTACCAGCTATTGTGGAGTTTACGAAGACAACAAGTGCAGGAGGTTACAAGTGAGTCAGGTAGATACTGACAGGCAAACAAATAACAAATCAAAGACCCTGGCTGAAATCAAGGCACTGTCACTTGCTGAATAACCTTGAATAAAGCAATAAATTATGAGGAACCATAGTTTTCTCATTAGTAAATGAGGCTAGCAATACTCAACTCACATAGTTAGAAGCCTTATGTGAAATAAGGTGTAGAAGTTTAGTATGATGCCTGACACATATAAAGTGATTAGTAAATGCTTAGCATTAGCAGAACCATATTAAGACATTTATAGGTCCTAAGCTGTCTTATTTTTTAAAGGTTTCATCTCAGATTTTATCAAAAATCATAAATGTACCTATATCTCATATAAAATGTACTTTTGTTATAGAATATTTTGAAATATTTCTTATAACTCTGTCATTGAAAGTACTAATATAATAGTAAAATTTTATTATATTTTTATGGTGGTAACTCTTATACATCAATGGAAGAGATAAATTTGGGTTGACTAATTGTTACAACATTCCATTGTATTATTTTCAACACTGAAGTAGTTTTTAATTATTTGAACCAATCATTTTTTTCTGTTCTCAAGTCTTAATGTAGCCACTTGAAAATGCTGAAACTGTAGTTCTTAGTGGGTAAGACACACAAGCTATCATGTACGAAGAAAAAAATGTGACAGTGCTATTTTGCTTCTGAGGAAGTAGAAAACGAAGGCAGTAATAATCCTAACTAAAGAGCATTAAGGAGGAGTTCAGGCAGATAGCACATTTGAGCTGTGATAAATAGGTAGGAATCTAACCACTGAAAGGTACATGGACTTATGACTAGAGAAATGGTCTCCAAATGCAGGTATGAACAGTTCAATTGTGCAAGATATTCATTAGGGGATGGGAGGGGGGAAAGGAGAAAATGGAATAACATGTTTGTTTTACTTATAATATCTAATTATTATATGTTTACAGTGTACTTAGCATTATTAGTATAGCACTCTATGTGTGTATGTGTGTGAGATGCGTAGGTAATTTACAAATGAAATAAAACACACAGAGAAAATGCATTACAAAGGGTTTGGAGACCTGCAGAGCACAGGAGATCAGGGATGATAGAAGTTATGACCATTTGGTGGAGACTTTTAACTGTTCTACAAAGGAGAAGTATGTTATTTTGCCGGCTAGACTGAGAGCCATGAAAATTTCAGGCAAAAGAGTAAGCTCTAATTTAGGAAGTTAAATCCAGAGGAAATGTACAATTTGAATGCAAGGAGTGAAAGACTAGAGTTCAGAAAAGCAATTAGAAAACAGGCTTATCAATAAATAATTTTACCTATCCCTCCCACAAAGCCTGGATAAGAATAAGACTTACCTAATGTTCAGCCCTCAAATGAGTTGTCACCTCCCCTGAGATTTCTCCTCTAACCACACTCACATCCCCCAGGCTGGTGAGCTGTCGCTCTATGTAATCCAAAGAGTTACCTGTGCTTATTCCTTTCCAGAATTTAATATGCTGAATGTTAATTTCTTGCTTGCTTGTCTGATGATTCCTCTTTAGTTGTAATTCCTGAGGGTAGGAACTGGAATTTTTTCTTCATTGTATACCAGATACCTTCTGTAGTGTCTGGACTACAGAAGTTATTCAATAAGAAGTTGACGAATCTAACTGAGATGCTTCACTCTATCTCCTGCTTCCAGCCATTCAATGGCCTAATTCCTACTTCTTGTAGGTATCATCTTAGATATCACTTTCTCCGGAAACGTGCATCTCCATTAGCACAATCTCATTTAATTATAATTACACATATAATTGTTTTTCCTATTAAGAAGATGACAGGAGGGACGCCTTCAAGATGGCGGAGGAGTAAGACGTGGAGATCACCTTCCTCCCCACAAATACATCAAAACTACATCTACATGTGGAACAACTCCTACAGAGCACCTACTGAACGCTGGCAGAAACCTCAGACTTCACAAAAGTCGCCCTCAGGCGACCTACACACAGAGGCGGGGCCTAATCCAAAGCTGAACCCCAGGAGCTGTGTGAACAAGGAAGAGAAAGGGAAATTTCTCCCAGCAGCCTCAGGAGCAGTGGATTAAATCTCCACAATCAACTTGATGTGCCCTGCATTTGTGGAATACATGAATAGACAATGAAACATCCCAAATTGAGGAGGTGGACTTTGGGAGAAAGGGTAGACATGGGGTTTGCTTTCTGCATCTAATTTATTTATGGTTTTATGTTAATCTTAGTTTAGTATTTACAGCTTATTATCTTTGGTAGATTTGTTTACTGATTTGGTTGCTCTCTTCCTTTTCTTTATTTTGAGAAGAAAGTGTATTCTGTTGTTCTTGGATGGAATGTCCTATAAATATCAATTATGTCCATGTTGTTTAATGTATCATTTAAGCTGTGTTTCCTTATTTATTTTCATTTTGGAAGATCTGTCCATTGGTGAAAGTGGGATGTTAACGTCCCCTACTATGATTGTGTTACTGTTGATTTCCCCTTTAATGGCTGTTAGCATTTGCCTTATGAATTGAGGTGCTCCTATTTTGGGTGCATAAATATTTACAATTGTTGTATCTTCTTCTTGCATTGATCCCTTGATCATTATGTAGTGTCCTTCTTTGTCTCTTGTAATAGTCTGTTTTAAAGTCTATTCTGTCTGATATGAGAATTGCAACTCCAGCTTTCTTTTGATTTCCATTTGCATGGAATATCTTTTTCCATCTCTTCGCTTTCAGTCTTTATGTGTCCCTAGGTCTGAAGTGGGTCTCTTGTAGACAGCATATATACAGGTCTTGTTTTTGTATCCATTCAGGCAATCTATGTCTTTTGGTTGGAGCATTTAATCCATTTACATTTAAGGTAGTTATCGATATGTATGTTCCTATGACCATTTTCTTAATTGTTTTGGGTTTGTTTTTCTCGGTCTTTTTCTCCTCTTGTGTTTCCCACTTAGATAAGTTCCTTTAGCATTTGTTGTAGAGCTGGTTTGGTGGTGCTGAATTCTCTTAGCTTTTGCTTGTCTGTTAAAGTTTTAATTTCTTCATTGAATTTGAATGAGATCCTTGCTGGGTAGAGTAATCTGGGTTGTAGGTTTTTCCCTTTCATCACTTTAAATATGTCCTGTCACTCCCTTCTGGCTTGCAGAGTTTCTGTTGAAAGATCAGCTATTAAACCTATGGGGATTCCCTTGAATGTTATTTGTTGCTTTTCCCTTGCTGTTTTTAATATTTTTTCTTTGTATTTAATTTTTGATAGTTTGATTAATATGTGTCTTGCATGTTTCTCCTTGGATTTATCCTGTATGGGACTCTCTGTGCTTCCTAGACTTGACTGATTATTTCCTTTCCCATATTATGGAAATTTTCAACTATAATCTCTTCAGATATTTTCTCAGTCCCTTTCTTTATCTCTTCTTCTTCTGGGATCCCTATAATTTGAGTGTTGGTGCTTTTAATGTTGTCCCAGAAGTCTCTGAGACTGTCCTCAATATTTTTCATTCTTTTTTCTTTATTCTACTCTGCAGTAGTTATTTCCACTATTTTATCTTCCAGGTCACTTATCCATTCTTCTGCCTCAGTTATTCTTCTATTGATTCCTTCTAGAGCATTTTTAATTTCATTTATTGTGTTGTTTTTCATTATTTATTTGCTCTTTAGTTCTTCTAGTTCCTTGTTAAATGTTTCTTGTATTTTTTCCGTTCTATTTCCAAGATTTTGGATCATCTTTACTATCATTACTCTGAATTATTTTTTAGGTAGACTGCCTATTTCCTCTTCATTTGTTTGTTCTGAAGGGTTTTTATCTTCCTCCTTCATCTGCTGTTTATTTCTCTGTCTTCTCATTTTGTTTAACTTACTGTGTTTGGGGTCTCCTTTTTGCAGGCTGCAGGTTTGCAGTTCCCATTGTTTTTGGTGTCTTCCTGCAGTGACTAAAGTTGGTTCAGTGGGTTGTGTAGGCTTCCTGTTGAAGGGGGCTGGAGCCTGTGTTCTGGTGGATGAGGCTGTATCTTCTCCTTCTGGTGGGCAGGACCACGTCCGGTGGTGTGTTTTGTGGTGTCTGTGAACTTCTTATGATTTTAGGCAGCCTCTCTGCTAAGGGTGGGTTTATGTTCCTGTCTTGCTAGTTCTTTGGCATAAGGTGTCCAGCACTGGAGCTTGCTGGTCACTGAGTGGAGCTGGGCCTTAGAATTGATACGGGGATCTCTGGGAGAACTTTCACCATCTGATATTATGTGGGGCTGGGAGGTGTCTTGTGGACCAATATCCTGAACTCGGCTCTCTCACCTCAGAGACTCAGGTCTGACACTTTGTTAGAGCATCAAGACCCTGTCAGCCACACGGCCAGGTACATGGGTAGTTTCTTGATTTTTCGGAAGTCTGAGGTCTTCTGCCAGCGTTCAGTAGGTATTCTGTAGGAGGTGTTCCACATGTAGATGTATTTTTGATGTATTTGTGGGGAGGAAGATGATCTCCATGTCTTATTCTTCTGTCATCTTGAAGGTCTCTGGTGTGCTGAAGAGCTTGCTGAAATGCAGATTCCTGAAATCCACTCCCAGACTTGAGTCAATATGCTGAGGTTGGGCCCCAAGATGTGAGCCCCAAGATTTTTAACCATATCCTCTATTACTCTGTGTATTACTTCTTAAAACTACATGTTTTTCTATAATTACCTCAAAATATTTCATATAAATAAATGCATTAATTAATTAATTTTTTAAAAGTACTTTACTATAGCATCAAAAAAAGGATAAACCTGACAAAAGATATCTAAGACCTGTAGACTGATAACTACAAAATATTTCTTGGAGAAATTTTAAATGACCTAAATAAATGGAGATATGTCATGTTCATGTACTGTAAAGCCATATCATTAATGTGTTAATTTTTTTGTGAAAATTGAGCTAAAGCACTGAAATTCCAATCAAAATCTCAGTAGGCTTTTTCAAAATTGGCAAGCTAATTGAAAAATTCATATGGAAATGCAAAGAATATAGCCAAAACAGCTCTGAAAAAGAGGAGCAAAGTAGAAAGAATTAACTTACATGACTTCAAGACAAATCATAT
The DNA here is from genome assembly GCF_951394435.1 of Stenella coeruleoalba. NCBI lineage: Eukaryota > Metazoa > Chordata > Mammalia > Artiodactyla > Delphinidae > Stenella > Stenella coeruleoalba. The sequence goes on from NC_137154.1 coordinate 75,528,518, forward strand.
TGATACAGTAATCAAGACAGATCAATGAGATAGCAGAGACAGTTAAGTAGTTGTTGACCTACACATATAATGTTAATTGATGTATCTCTTGGGCAGGGATTTTGCAAGCAACTTTTTATTAAGGAAATGCCAAACATTTACAAAAATAGAGAAAACAGTTTAATGAGCAGCTATTTGCAGCTTCACCAATTTTTGACTCATCAATGTGTTTCCTCTATGCCCCAACCTAATTCCCTGTGCCTCCGTGAATTATTTTTAAGCAACCCCCAGACCGCTCCATCACTTCATGCAGTAAATACAGTCAATTCTCATTTTTCTGTGTATCTATGTTCTATAAATTCATCACAAACACTGAATTAGCAAATACTGAACCATTGTTCATGGGGGAAAAACAGGGTTACGTTCCTGCAAGCCTCTGATCACCTTGTGGACAACTGGTCAGTACATAGCCTTGTCTTATGCATGTCTGTTTAAAGACATCTGATATAATATATAATGGTGATTTATTAACATTGAACTCACGGTCAACAACACCATAACTCATAATGGAAAGAGGTTTACCTAATGCATGGTTTTTCTCTGTAATGTACAGCTAATGGATTTTTTTTTATTGGAGTATAGTTGCTTCACACTGTTTTGTCAGTTTCTGCTGTACAGCAAAGTGAATCATCCATACATATACATATATCCCCTCTTTTTTGGATTTCCTTCCCATTTAGGTCACAACAGAGCATCCAGTAGAGTTCCCTGTACTATACAATAGGTTCTCATTTGTTATCTATTTTATGCATAGTAGTGTATATATGTCAATCCCAGTCTCCAAGTTCATCTCACTCCCATTCCCCCTTGGTATCCATACGTTTGTTCTTTATGTCTGTGTCTCTGTTTCTGCTTTGCAAACAAAATCGTCTATACCATTTTTCTAGATTGCACATATATGTGTTAATATACGGTATTTGTTTTTCTCTTTCTGACTTACTTCACTCTGTATGACAGTCTCTAGGTCCATCTATGTCTACAAATGACCCAATTTCATTCCTTTTTATTGCTGAATAAATATTGTATATATGTACCACATCTTCTTTATCAATTCCTCTGTTGATGGACGTTTAGATGCTCAACATCACTAATTATTAGAGAAATGCAAATCAAAACTACAATAAGGTATCACCTCACACTGGTCAGAATGGCCATCATTGAAAACTCTACAAACAATAAATGCTGGACAGGGTGTGGAGAAAAGGGAACCGTCTTAACACTGTTAGTGGGAATGTAAATTGATACAGCCACTATGGAAAACAGTATGGAGGTTCCTTAAAAAACTAAAAATAGAACTACCATATGACCCAGCAATCCCACTACTGGGCATATACCCAGAGAAAACCATAATTCAAAAAGATACATGCACCCCAATGTTCATTGCAGCACTATTTACAATAGCCAGGACATGAATGCCAATTAATTTTTGACAATGGAGAGAAGATAGTCTTTTCCAAATGGTGGCACAGAACAACTGGATAACCATATACTAAATAAATAAATAGTTAAATTCCTACCTCATAGCATGAACAAAATGTAACTCAAAATGAATCATAGACATAAAAATTAAAACTATAGAATATCAAAAAGAAAACATAGAAAAACTTTGTGACCTTAGGTTAGGTAACAAACCTAACCTATTGCTTAGTACAACAACAAAAGCACAAAGCATGAAATAGATTGGACTTCATCAACCAAGAACTTCTGCTGTTGGAAAAATGCTAAGACATGCCAGAAACTGGCAAAAAATATTTGCCAGTCTGATACCTGCAAAAGGAATTCTATATAGAATATAAAAAGAACTGTCAAACCTCAATAACAACTCCATAAAAATGGTAAAATATTCTCACACTCTCTTCACCCAAGAAGATATACAGATGGAAAATAAGCAAATATAAAGATGCTCAACATCAGCAGTCATTAGGGAAATGGAACTTATAACAACAAGATTCTAGAGTACCTGCTTATCGTAATCACTAAAATTAAAAAGACTGACCATATCAAGTGTTGCAAGAACTCTCACACTGGGATGCTAGAAATATAAAGTGGCACAACCATGTGGAAACAGTATGGCAGCTTCTTAAAAAGTTAAACATAAAACTAACCAGATGATCTAATCATTACAGTTCTAAGTATTTATCCAAAAGAAATAAAGCAAATATTCATAAAATACATATATACAAATCTTCATAACAGCATAGCAGCCACAAGCTGAAAATAACACAAGCATCCACCAAAAGGTGAGGGATATACAAGTTGTGCCATCTACACACAGTAGAATACTGCTCAGCAATGAAGAGGAATTGATTCTTGATCATTGTAACAAGGATGACACTCAATTTAATGTCAACTTAATTATGCTGAGTGAAATTAACTAAACAAAAGGAGTACATAGTGTTAAGAGTCTATTTATATAAAATTTTGTAAAAGTGAAAACTTACTCTAGTGATAGAAAGCAGATCAGTAGTAGTCCAGTGATAAGGGTGGTATGAGAAGGGGCTGGGGGGAGATAATACAGAGGAACACAGGGAAGATTTGAGGGGGACATATATGTTGATGATCTCGACGATGCTAATTAATGGTTTCATGACTGTATATCTATACGTGAGAACTTTTCAAAGTTATACGCTTTAAACATGCGAGCTTATTATATGCCTATTATACATCAGTAAAGCTGTTAAAAAAAAATTGGCAGCTCTCATTGACCTAAAATAAAGACAGATATTTTTCATAGTATGAGAGGTCCTGCATAATCTTACTCCCTGTCTACCTCTCCAGTCTTACCTTGAGCCACTCTCTGCTCCTGCTTTTTATATGCCATCATAATTGGCCATTTCATTCTTCAAGGTCTTGTGGTCTTTCCCATCTGGGGGCCTTACAAATGTCATTCCCTCTGCTTTCCCACACTTTGCCTAGTTAGCTCTCTTTCATCCTTCAGTTCTCACTGCAATACTTCACTCAGAAAAGATTCATCACCCTAAATAGTTGAGGCTTTCATAGTAAGAACTTTCCCTGGCACTCTCTACTTTTTCTTTTTAAAAATTTGTCACAAATTTTATTTAAAATTTTGAGTAAATTTTCAATTAGTGTCTACACACACCACAAAAATAGAATAATTTACATATATTATCAAGTTAATACTGTTAAAGAACTAGTTAGATATAATTATGATAGTTTTACATATAAGGAAAGAGACTGAGTAATTTTAAGATCATACAAGTACTCGTCAATGGCAGCGATTTGAACGCAACCCTCTCTGACTTTAAAGCACACAGTCTCAATTAGTGATTAATGATTCCGTGATATAATATCCATTATGATAGGGTACTAGAAAAAATCTAATCTGGAAGTCAAAGCATGATCTCTAAATAATATGGCAGCAGGTGCATAGGTGGTACTCCCAGACAAGCACTTGGAAGGGTCTAAAATAGGTTGTACTATCTGACAGGTAAGCCAAACATGGAAATGGAGAGTCCAGAAAATGATCCTGAAATTTGGAGATCAAGATAGGCATCAGGAAGTTAGCAATGAATCCTTGCAAGATAGGGTAAGCACAATGGTATACTAGGTAGATTGTGGTATTGGGCAAGTTACCAAGGCAAAGATCCAGTAACTAAGTGCAAGATGAGAACCAAGACACCTCCAGGTCGAGGCAGAAACTTGTGGAGAAATTTAGACCAGAAGAGAGTAAATGCGCCTTGATACTAAGTGCTAGAATGCTGGTTTGCATTTCTAAAATTTCTCCCTGTCCACAACGGACCGTCACCTTACCACTCCCTTATTACCCCATTCCAAGTTCAAGGATGTCTCAGAAGAATTAGTCTACAAATCTGAAGATTCCAAATGTAGGAGTCACATGGTAATAACATAGGGCAGAAGACAAAGAAGCTGGAAATTGCAAAGAAATATTAATTCAGTATTCAATTATCTCAGTATTTGTTTGCAATAGCCAGATGTTATAATATAAATTGCATTCATTGTCTATTCTATTTTTTTCTTTTCTAAATTAAAAAAAGAGCTTATCTGATAAGGATTTGAAACTTGAATCAGTAGATAGGCTTTTGGTTAAATGACATTGTCACTTGACAGGTAAAAAACACCATGGTATTCAAAATTCTTCATCCTCCAAGTGGATCAGTGGCCTAAAGTACAGGAGTGTTCATAAACTATCTTTGTAATATATTGCCTCCTGTCAGTGAGAAAGGACTTATCTTAAATTAAGAGCTAAAATACTACCAATATCTAAGATACATTTATTTCTTTAAAGGGGGTGACATTTTTCTAAGATACATTTATTTCTTTAAAGGGGGTGACATTTTAAGCCAAACTTCTCACCTGCTAGATTAGAATTTACACCAGTCAGTAAAATGTAGACATTTTCACAATATTAATAATCTGCACAAACTGTAGTAATTTAACTATATTTCAATAAAGTGTGTCATTCTCACAAGAGAAAGCTTATTTGTTTATAAAAAGTATAATCTTTGTTTTCAAATAAATCTTTTTGTAGCATGTGTATCTTTGTGATTGAAATGGAATGAGTACATATATTCCATTTTTATAGAAATAGTGCTATCTAAATAACAAACAGAATTTTTCATTGACCATCTTAAATGGGTTATATAACTTCAGAGACCACTGTGTTTTCCAAATGTCTCATTAATATCCCTGCTAGACATAAATTACAGTCAAATCCTCTATTCCTAGTTTGGCTTGCTTCTAAATTTGGCTCCCTTCTCATACATTGTAAATCAAATTTGATCCATATTGAAAATCCATATTGAGAACAGTAAACTGGTCTCTTTATGGGTAATAATATGTAAGTATAAATTAATAAGCAATATTCAGCAGCCTAGAATCTAATCCAATTGTTAAAAGTTCAATGCTGCCCATAACCATGAGTTCTGGACTGATTGGCAAAACTGAATACATATTTTAAAATAACATAAAGGATGTTGATAAACTGATTTAGCCATTATTCTTGTATCTTAAATAGTTTAATGTTATCATGTTGCCCTGCAATAAACTATTCTTTTCAGAACTAGGAGGATCCAATTTTAGGATTTTAAGTTCAGTGAGACCTTTAGTTTTCTACCTAAAGTAGCACATACTGTTACTTCCTCTTTCCTAAGTCAGTCTAAATTCTAGTGGCATATCAAATAAAATCACAACAGCCATTTCTGTTATGTCTCGGGTTGCTTCAGTAGGTCGATGCACTGGTGAAATAATAGGTTATACTTCAGGAGCATAAGAAGGAGAAAAGGACAAAAATTCTAATTAAGTTTGATATCCTTATATTTCTGGAATGATGAATACACAGGAGAATATGGTAATCCTGAATGTCAACCTCATTTTCACAGAACTTCTAAAAATTTTTAATAATGCTTTAATTTCTCACCTTCATATAAGACTCAAGATCCAGTTTTGATAAAGGTCTTGAAAGAGCCCAAATGCAAACTCAGATGTCATGCTTTTATGTTTGAAAAGCGCAGTACGAGCAGCCCAGGTTTCAGGTATCAGGTCTGTCACGCCCTTGCTACACGGGTTGCACTGCAGAGAAACCACCATAAATCATCTCGAGGCTGTATACAATTAATTTTATGTTTGTACTTGTCCTCCTCTATGTTTTTATGATGTTTCTTTTTATATTTGATTTTTGAGGTCATTCTTGGTTTGAGGTGAAATACCTCAAGCTTAATATTAAAATAACACTGGTGATAGTATAAGTTTTAATAATCAAATTCAGGGTCACCTTTTTTTCCACAAGTTTTAAAAGGAACTGTCATAAAGTTGTCAAAAGAAAAATAACCTGTAACTCCCTAACCTTTTTAAATATAAGAAGGCGTTATGTGGGTTTATTGCATAATTTCTTGAAGGGCAAAACATTTCTACTATCACTGCATATTTTCACAGTGATCCTTTACCTTATTTATTATTACTTGGAAGTGGTTTCAGATTTCATGAGAGTTTCTTACCACTTACTTGATTTGCAGTAAAACAGGAAAAAAAAAACCTTTTTAATAATTTTCAGAATAGCTATTCTTCCAGACGGGAGTCTACGGATCTTAAATGCTTCTAAATCAGATGAGGGAGAGTACGTTTGCCAAGGGGAAAATGTCTTTGGTTCTGCTGAAATCATAGCTTCCGTTTCTGTGAAAGGTAAGAAAATGTGGCTAAATGTTTTATAAGCATAGTTTCATGGCCTTATCAGAAAGTGAATAAATATAACGTGCATGTATGTGTATTTGCATATATGTGTGTGCATGTTCCTGTTCAAGAAATATATTGTACACAAAGAACTAACACAGTCAAATTGTCCCTTTCCATTATTTAGGGGACTATGAAGAAAGGAACACCTTGTTGGTAGAAATTTAAATATTATGCTCTGAACACACTATGTGGGAGGGTAAATAAAGCTTTCTGAAGTTTTAGTCGATGTCTCAAAATTTAAAAGTATACCAACAGTATAGAAATATTTTCCTGAATCAAGATTAATTTTAGCATCAATCAGTAATATTCCTTTGTTACCACTTCAACTGGGGATTTGGGGCAAAAAAAAAGAGTAGCAAAAGGAGGACATGAACATGTGGTGTTGAAATATACATCAGATGAACTGACATCAGAGCTACTCTTTGATTTCTGCATCAATGGAATTTTTATACACTGTAACTTTTTAGTATGCTTAAATGTTTCTGTTAGTTTTCTAACAGTTAGTTAGTTTTCTAGTTCTAAAGTGAACTAGATTCCAAGTCTAGAACATGCTTTTGAGACTACCTGTCATTGTTTAGTACTAAGAAAATCTCCTATCTTAGACATTCTCTTCATTTGGTAAAGGAATAGTTTCCACGATGAAGTATATCACTAATTTTTTCCATTTGTGCATGTAGTATATAATGAATCATACTTTGGCCACAAAAAATATAGTAATGTTCATTTTCCCCTTTCTTTAGAAAGATAAATGTAATTAAAATAGCCAGCACTCTGATATTTTAGAAAAGAGGCAAACATCCAGGGAAGGAAGGAACATAATTTTAAAAATGTCTTCACTTATAGCATACATTACTGGAATCCAAGTCAGTCTTCCAGTCCAGGTCTCATTCCTTGTGTGTGCTAAACAACGTTTTTCATAGTGAGGCAATGCTGGATCCACAGACTTTTTAAATTTAATAATAACAAAAATGTTCTCTGTTAATCACGAGTTAAGTGGAATATTTAGTTACTCAGAACATTCCAATTCTCACAGTTTAAACTGCAGTATGCTGTGATGATCTGTCTTCTCTGATGAAGACAGAATTTAGAATGCCACACAGAATATTTGACTTCCAGAATGTTAATATTTACTGTGGCATTCCTTTCCTGGTATCGCTCTTTCTGAGACTGCTTTGAAGGAGGCTACATATTAAAGGATCTTATCAGTGGTTAACCATGGTCTTTCATCAGACTATGCTATTGCAAACAGTAGAGCTGAAATAGGAAAATTAGGATAATTTTTCATCTGTGTCAGGCTTCTTGAGGTATCTACAATCAGGAACCTAATTAGGAAAAAAGAAAGTATCAATATCCTGTCTCCATCACCTCCCTACTTTATTAAAATAAATATCATATTGCAGTTGTTTGATCATTAGCTTAACTAACCCTTAGATGTACAGCTGGTATTAGCCTTTATTGGTTTAAAGTTGCTCTAAACCCAGTAAAAATGTATCTATTTTTTAAAAATTTAACTGAATCATTAAATAGTTAATGTAAACATTTTTTCTCAAAAAACATTTCTATTCAATATTTTGCCTTTTTTTTTAGATCTCAATTAAAGCATCCACTGTCTATCAAAGGGGATATTTTATAATCAGCCAGAGGTGCCTCTTCTACTCCTCTACTTACAAGGTTTTGTAAACTATAAAGTGAATACAAGCTGTTATAGTAGTAGTAGTAGTATAGTTTTTATCTCCTTTAAGATAGTAATTTGAAGGGAGGTGCTCTGTATAACCTTTAAAGTGAACTCACTTGAATTATTCCTCCTTAGATGTGAAGTATTTTTTATTGTAAAAATTATTTTATTTATACTTGATGATCCTTGAAGGTAGACAGGGAGGCTACAGCTTCTTTTTTCTAATGTTCCTCCTTCCAGAGCACCAATTGCTCTTTCTAGTTATGTAGTCTTTCCTCTTTTTCATCCAAGCTGACTTCTTAACAGGAATAGGGACTTTTAAATCATCTGTTCCCTACAAATGCTAATATTTCAATTAATATGGTAATATTTGGTAATATTACCAAATGGTAATATTTCAATTAATAATAGTTTATTAAAAGATATGTATCTGGAGCAACTATATTACATAGATTCCTTGTTTAATTTTTCTCTATTATTTAAAATGCAGAATGAAGGTGAAAACTATACGTTATGCTAATTAACATATTTTTATTTCTATAGAACCTACAAGAATAGAACTTACTCCTAAAAGAACAGAGTTAACAGTGGGAGAAAGCGTTGTCCTTAACTGCAAAGCAATTCACGATGCTAGTTTGGATGTCACTTTCTACTGGACACTGAAAGGACAGCCTATCGATTTTGAGAAAGAAGGTGGACATTTTGAAAGCATCAGGGCCGTAAGTTAATAAAATTTTATTCTTTGAGTAATAATACTTTTAGAAATTTAGACTCAAATGTAAAAACCTTCTTCTCTGTGAAATGTTAAGGAAAAATTAGGACAAAATTCAAATTGATTCAAACAATTATTTTATTTCATTATTTTATGTTATGTCAAACCAAAAATAATACTTATTTAAAACTCTCCCAGTAAGAAATTGGGAATACTTGATTATGCAGATCTGGTTTCTTTGCCATTTTTTTCTATTTGATTAGTATTGTCAATATTTACACCTTACTTCTCAAAAGTTATGTGGCTACATAAACATAAAAGTGTTATTTAAAACATTCTTAGCAATTACGATACAATAAATAAATGAAATAAGCCTGCCTGTCCTACTCCTGAAGAAATAGTAATTCTTGGAGATTCTTTAATCTGTCACAGGCTATAGAGCTTAAACATGCAACCCAAAGTCAGAAATGCAGATTAGCCTTAGACAAACATTCACAGACATGCTCATTTCTCATTTGCCAAATTTTTCCTTGTATTATCTTTTATATATCTATGTGACAATCAACTAAATGGAGTAAGAAATCTTTTGAACCAAATTCTACAGTATGATCATAGTGTCTTAACAGAGAAGCAGAAAAATGATCTTTTCCCCCACTGGCTTTTTTGAAACATAAAAGAGTAACATAATGATGGAGAGAGACAAGGGCAATGGAACTCGGGTGGCAGAGAGAGATTTTGGCTGAAATATCTCTTCTATGTTGGTTAAAGAGGTGGATCCAAATACAAACTATGCCTACAAATACAATTTAAAATGCTGCCACATACTTATTAACATCAGTTTATTCTTCTGTAAACATTATGGGAAGCACTGGTAGACCACAGCTGTAATGAGCCCAAACATATAAAACTTGGCTTGGATTGAATTTTATTTTAAAGGTAATGTGATACAGTGGGAAAAGTCCTAGACCCAAAGTAAGGAATTTTCTGGGTCAAGACCCAGCTCAGTCTTTAATCAGCTGTGTAACAAAAAGCCAGTCACCTGATTTGCCTTGGCATTAATCACATAGAGCACTAAAGTGAGGGAGTTGGACCAGATAACTTCTAAGACCCCTTCTTACTCTAGAATTTGATAAATTTGTATTAGCAGAATAGTAAGAATGAATTTTCTTTGTCGCATTTGCCAATGTAACTTAAAGTAAACATTTTCTTCTAAATTATTCCTTTCATCCTGATTTACTTTGCAGTTAATGAGAGACTGTATAAATAAGAAAAAATTACCCAACTGCATTATTCACATCTCATTAAATAAATCAATTTTGTCAATGGTTATGTCATATACAAAATATTTAGATCATGTTAAACTCATTTTCCTCGAATTTGCAACTTTTCTTTTTTATTTACCTTGGGTCGATCATAGCTTCAAATTTTGAACAACTTTTATGCTATGAATGTCATAAAACAAAACCAGAAAAATATGACACAAAAATATTACATTTGAAAACAAAAAAATATACCATCAAAAATATTTCTTCTTAGGATTACCTGTAAACATTCATTTTGATTGATCAGAGATATAAAGAAAAAATATGTCTAAACTAAATTTTGGTTTTTCTTCATAGAAGCAGGCTTCCTCTTTATTTTAAAATATCAGTAGAGAAATTAATGGTCTGATAAATTATATGAATTCTTGTTTTTGTCTCTTATATGTTACCACTTTAGTTTCAGGTCCATTCATTTGTATAAATAAATACCTTTAATCCTTTTCATAAGGTTGGCAGTCAACTCTTTACACATATGCTGTTCCTGCCCTTGAGAATTACAAAATTGACTCCTTACTCCATGCAAACCTATATTGCTACAAGCCATAATAAATTGAGCTCAGTTTGTAGACAGTGATAATAAACTCCAGAATAGAAAAATAAAGCAAATTAATATATTGAGAAGTGAGAAAAATATTTAGCTTAAGGTTATGTAGAATATATCACTTTAGCTTATTTTAAAAAATTAATAGAAATATGTTTGTACTTAAAATATTTGGAAGCTTCAGAACTGCAAAGTTAGAAGAAATTGTCTATTCCCTCTACCCCAATTACCTCAAACACTGATTGGGTCCTCGTTGGCTTCAAGGACATACATGGGAGAGAATCCCATTCTGTGACTTGAAAAAGTCAGAGAAAAAAAAGAAAAACATTCTATCCCCATCCTGCCTTTCACCTTGTGAAATATAATATGTCTGAGAAATAACATGTTTTAGAAGGAGGGATGAAAGTGTTATAAGGAAGTGAGATTTGGGAAGGCCTCTGGTCATGTGGATACTTTCTGTTTGAGAGGCCAATTGAAGACTCTGGGAATAAGAGGGCAGGCCAGGGCTCAGAAGAGAGCCTAGTGGGGTGATCTATGGTTTGCTCTGAGTTTCAAAGGAGAGCCATTGATGAGACCTTAGGGGTATAGGCTGGTCCAACAGAGTAAGAAAGCCCAGCAGGATTCGGGACTTAAGCAGGAATAGAGTGTGCCTTTGACTGAAGTACTCTTTAGGTTAACTGACCTGGCCCTAACCCACCAGTGTGTGATTGAATGGGGGTGAATCAGAGGAGAAAGGGGGGTATATATTTCAAGTATATTAACACTGCATAGTGTCAAATGAATCAACCAAATCTCTGAAAAAAAACCCAAAAAGATACCAATTGTGTTGATATTTTCCATCTTGTAGTGCCAAAATATAGCTTAATGAAGTTCTCTACCTTTCAACTTGTTATAGTGATATCTTTTATACACAGCCATTGGTTTACAGATGAAGCTCTAGGAAAAATTTTATGTGTAACTTTTATAACACCTATAGACAAGGTATATTTATGTTTTAAATAAAAGAGTGCTTTTGGACTGCAAGAGAGTGAATAAATAAACATATAATCACATCAGGTTAAAAGAATAATAGCTATTGCTTTGAAATCTATAATGAAAATGCTTCTATTTCCCTTGCCTCTTGACTTAGGCCATGTTTTACAAACCCAGAAATTTGACTGATTTTTGGAGTGAATCCATTATTGAAGCCACTGTTCAAAGGGTCCAAACAATCAATTAGTCTGTAAACATTTGATCCAATTCACCCAAATCCCTTTTTTGGCAATGATATGAGTTAACTGAAGGTGGCAAATTAGTGAGGCTATTCTCAAGATTTAATTTAGATTCAATTGTACAAGCAAAGTGCTGTGCAGGATCCAAGTTAAAATACATGGCCTTTCACCCCTAAGAGAGCACAGATTAAGGAGACAGACAGCAGGGTGGGCTAGTAATCTGCTATTACAGTGCTATCACTAGAGAACTCTACATACAGCTGGCAGAAGAATTTGGTATTTGAACTGGACCTGGACTGGTAGAATTTTGCCAGGTGTTAGGAGGAGAAGCTGCATTTCAGACAGAGACAGCAGGTGAAGCAAAGACGAGGCAGAGAGTTTAGAGCACGTCTCGGGAACAGTGAGGAACATGTAGCCCTGATGGCATAGTGACGACACAGAGTAGAGAATAAGTCACTATTTGTTGAATACATTTAAAGGAGAGCAGCAGAGGCCTCATTGTTAAAGGCACTGATTTCGGAGTCATGGAATTTGGGTTTTATTTGGAATGCAACAGGGAGCCATGTGACTCAGATTTGTTCTTTAAGAAGATAATTCTGACAGCTGTGTGGAGCAGGGGTTGAACATGAGGCAGACTTTACATTCATTCCAGGCAGGTTAAGCAGAGGTTACAATGAGGAATCGACCATTATAAGCTTCAGCCTTAAATAACCACCCTGTTATCAAATAATTATTTGCAATCGTGCTTTGACACAATTGTGTTTTGACACAGTTTTTTATGTTGGTCAGAGGTCTTTGAGAACCTCTTAATACTCTCAGGATGTCTGAACAGCACCTGAACATGGCCGTGTGACTCCAAAGCCACAGTCTTAATGGAGGACTGTGGTGATCCATTGTTCTCCAGAGACTTGAAATCCCTAATTATTCATTGAAGATGTAAGCTAGTTTTAATCCCTACAACGCATAAAGATCAGTTACACTGAATATCATGGAAGCCTGTAATTTGTTCCTTTTGGAGCAGAGAAAAAAGCCAAATATTTGTAATCAGGAAGGTTGGCAAAAGAAGAACTGCCCTTTCCATTGTGAGCTCTCCAAATGTGATAAATTGCAACTAAATGGGCAACCAAATCAAAGTGCACTATTTCATGGTCCTTCATATTCACTCAATCCTCTGGTTATAACAATACACTCAGGAAAGCAGAGTAAGGATGTTTGAGTCCATTTTTAAATGAGGAAACAGAAGCATAAGACTTTTCCAGGCCACATGAATTCTAAATTGGGGTAAAAATATTAAATACACTGTGATTTTTAAACTATGTTATGTTGATTCTCCTTTGTAAAGCTCACCCTCTCCACATTCATTGACCATTATGTGTTCAGCCCTTGCCTATAAACTGTGGGAAATAAAAATAAAAGGGAGATTTGGTTCTGATCTTCAGTAAATGTAAAGATGGCATAGAACATAAAGTAATTCAAGAAAAATATGACCATAAAAATTACTATTTTTTGTTAGAGCCAAATACTGTTGGAGACCAGAAAAGAGATTAATGTGAATTTTTTTTATCATTGTGGAGAAAAGTGAGGAAAGGAATTAATTTAGCACCTGCTATATGCCAAGCACTCAGCTTATATATATATATATATATATATATATATATATATATATATATATATATATATATATAAAATATATATATACACACAAACAATAGCTCATCAATTCCTCATAACAATCATATAAAGTAATATTATTTGGGAAGAAGGTGCCACCTGACGTAGACCTCAGAGGATGAATAGCATTAGGATAGGAAAAGAAAAAAGAGAAAGTCAACCTTAGATCAGAAAAGATATTGTATCTCAGGGTTACAAGGGATCCTGGAGATTATTGAGCTAGTCCTGGATTGGTACCTGGATTCTCCATCAGTATCATCAGTGTCCACTGTAATCCTTTTAGTGATGAGGAACTCACTCCTCTGACGTAGTCCATTCCACTACCAACCAGATCTGAATGTCAGAAAATTAGAAAGTTGGAGTAATTATGATAATCTGTATACTAAGCATAGGCATCATAAGAGAACATGCCTGATTCATAGCCCTGATTTGTGTGGAGTATTAGGTGAGTGAAGGGGCCAGAATATAAACTCCTTAATACCATAAGATTTTTTATTAGCTGAAAGTAGTAGCCTATGTCAGTCTTCTTATCATGGTTACTTCTGTTCCTAGTTTGTCTTCTTAGGAATTAACCACTATTTCTTAAGGAGTAAAAGTGTCAGAGTAGGGCTTCCCTGGTGGCGCGGTGGTTGAGAGTCTGCCTGCCAATGCAGAGGACACGGGTTCGAGCCCTGGTCCGGGAGGATGCCACATGCTGCGGAGCAACTGGGCCCATGAGCCACAACTGCTGAGCCTGTGCGTCTGGAGCCTGTGCTCCGCAACAAGAGAGGCCGCAATAGTGAGGGGCCTGCGCACCGCAATGAAGAGTGGCCCCCGCTTGCCACAACTGGAGGGGGCCCTCGCACAGAAACGAGGACCCAGTGCAGCCATAAATAAATAAATAAATAATTTAAAAGAAAAAGAAGTGTCAGAGTAGAAGACAGCAAGTGCTCAACTGGTACCATTCTCTTTCCCAATGGATAAATGTTAATGTTGTAAAAATAAATGAAATCACTGGACATACTGCCAGGGTTTACTGAGGCACAAAGCTCTTAGGACTTTGAGACCATCTGCTGCACCATCTTCATTATATTAACAGGTGTAAGTCTTGGAGGCACTTCATAACTAATCAGAAAATGTGTGAAAGGCCGAAAATCAACAGTTCTACTAAAGTCACAAGTTCTCTTTGGCTCATTCTGCTCACTAGTAATAGTCATACTTCCAAGTAGTATGGCCTCCTGGACTCTGAACCCTACCCCTCCCTGTCTGGCAAAGGGCTTGTCCATCCTCATCACTCAATTTCTTGCCTCCTGGATCTTTGCCTTGCTCTGAATCCTGGTAATTCACCAAGTTTCTGTACAGAACTGTGCTGTAATCTTTTGATTGCATATATTAGATTTATAACAGTTTTCTCCCAGTCTTTCACCTAGTTTAACAAAAGAAATTACATTGTCACTTTAATAGGACAGAATAGAGTAATAACCAATCAAAGCTTGGGAGCTAAAGAGAGGTTACACTCAAAGGTCCAAGAATTTTCAGATCATTCCAGAAAGTGTACCACATCCATGCTTCCTGCTTGTCTGTGTTAGAGAATGTGCCTCCATCTACTCTCTTCTCAAAGTAGTAACAGTTCCCATGGCAGAAAAGAATACACATCTTCTTAGCGTGTGTATGTTTCATGCAGTCACATGAACATGACTAAAATATGCCATTAACACTTGTGATTCTGTGACATTTTATGTATTAATGACATAAGCTAAACTATGGGGCCCCCCAAAGCAAAGGCTAATATTCTGTTTTATTTTTGATCACTTTGTATGTCGATACAACAGTCACTCTGTCTATATTTGTTGAAGAAAAAAATAAACAATAAAAATAAAAACTGTAAAAGCATTTTCTCAGCTTAGCCCACTACTGCATTATTTCATGTTCTAACATAATTAATTAACTACTGCATAAAATTCTGCTAAATTATATTGCAGAATAGTTTATTTCATTGCTTTTTTATGCAAAATTAGACATTCACTTTAGCCCAGTTTGGAACTGAATAGAAGATGACTGCCTTAGATGACATCGAAGGCAGCCTATTATTGAGAGACTCTTCCTTAACTCTTGGGCTTTTCACCTGAGTAATCTGTTAACCACAATACCCCATCACGATCACAGCTGATGGTAACACCATATTGATTATCCACCTCCATTTTTATTTGAACTGGCATCTGGCCCCACAAAGCAAAATTTGAAGTGCGCCTCATGACTTTTTGTAGTTTGTCAGATGTAGTCCAATCAGGTAATGCTTCCAAAGGCACACATATTAAAAGACAGTTTTAGCCATCTAAGTCACAAGCTTCACTTTGTTCATTTAAAGGTAGTCCACCAAAACAAACCTTCTGGGTATGGTATTATGGTGACCATATAGAGCTTTTTTGTTCATTTAGAGGCTCCACTTTTGATAGCTGTTTTTATCTTTATGATACATTTACATAGCATTATGAGTAATATAAAAGTTACTAGTTTCTCTGCAATGTGCTTTAGTGCAGAACTGCAGGTTTACTTTTTGTTTTTGGTTTGTTTTTCTTTTGAAAGAGAGACAGGGAAAATAGAGCTTCTTGAAGAGAAAGGCAATTTTAGTATTGGCCATGCTGAGAAAAATCAGATTAATAGCCTGTGTTCTGTGACCTCTGAGAGGATAAAAGTACCATACTTCCCAGAGATTGTCATCAGAGTCAGGTGAGATGTTTCAGGTTATTGGATGGGGAAAAGTGGGCAGTAAGAAATAGAAAACACTCTTTTATCTCTTAACAGAATTTGCTTTCCTAGATTGTAAACTCCAGATATTAAATATGCTTTTAGCTCACTAACTCCAGAAATGAAGTGGTTACATGTCTAGGACTCCATATTTATTTTCTCTTTTGGAAGTTTTGTTTTTCTCCAAAATTATTTTCCCATTTCATGCATATATTAACTCAGATCCAATCAAATAAATATTTAATCCTGAATGAAGTGCTTCTGTCTTTGGTAATGTGACCACTTGTAGGCCCCAGTAAGTTTTTGCAACCATTGTTATTGTTTTTAACCTTGACCATGAAGCCTATCTGATTTTTTCCAGTGATGTTTATTAAACCAAGTTCTTACCTAATTCTAAGTCATTTTCAACAGTGAATTACTTGCTTAAACTTATTAGTCTTTCTAATATGTGTAACAAACTTCTAATATAAATTTTCATGCAAAATAACCCTCCAAATATTTTGAGTTTCAGTTCAGAATTTCCATTGTATTTATTCATTATTACTCTAAATTTCTATTAATTTTCCTGGAATTGTACCTTGAAGAATAATCAATGGAGTTTGACTCCATACCTCCTTCCCCATCCCAATCTGACAGAGACTTATTTTTATGAGACAGCAAAATCTTTATAAATTATATATGTACTAAACAGTTTAGAATGAATAAATGAATTAGTAAATAAAGTATCAAATGTTCAAGTTACTGAAATGAGTTCCTAAATTATCTTCAGAGCCTAATACTCATCTTTTCTCAATATTCTAATTTTGTACATAATCCTTGTTTGCTTTTATTTATTTCTTAAGAGGCCACTATTCAAATCTTGGTAATTTTTAAAAATACCTCTCTCCTTCTTGTTTTCTTGTACTCCTCTCCCATTCATCATTCACATTGATTCATGGGCCTGTTAAAATGAGTCGTCTTAGGAAGGATAACTAATCGTGTCAATTTACCTGAGGATACCAGAGGCCATTGTAGTAGATGTTATGGAGTGTTGCCCAGATTCCCCTTTCAAGACTGAGGCACTCTTTCCCTAAGCCATAGAAAGTATTGGCAGCTGATGGCTCTAACCTGAGTCACTGTCTGGGAATGACTCTTAGCCAAAGAGTGTTATCTGGCCCAAGTTATGCCCCACCCTCCAGCCCATAACCAAGGGTAAGGGTGATGAATGCATAGGGATGGTTAAAAAGGTCGAGTCTCTTGCCTTAAAGCAGGACAGCTCTGAAGGGTCTCTCAGCTACAGAGCTCCCTGTGGGATAAACTGAGGCTTTTTGTCATGACTGCATCACAGTTAAACTCCCCCTCTGCTCAATTCTGCTTTCTTCATGTTCCGCATAAACGCTGATGCCAATGGCATGCCCCAGTGAAGTCTCCATCTCAGAGTCGGTTTCTCTGAAACCCTGACCTAAGACAGCCATGATGGCAAATGTCAACACCGAGAAAGCACTTGAAGCAGGTATGAGTAATAATAAAAAGCAATGATAATAGTTCTCATCCACTGAATGCCTACTAAGTAGCTGGAAACATGCTAAAGTTTTCAAGCATCATTTCTTTTACTTCCCACAAATATCCTATGATATAGGGATTGGTTTTGTTTTCGTTTGGGGTTTTGTTTTTGACAAAAAAAGACACAAATTCAGAAAGAATTTGTGAATAAATAAACAACTTTTTCAAATTTAAACAATTGTTGTATGGAAGAGTTATTATTCAAATGAATTCTGAACTCCAATACCACACTATCTCCCAACATATAGTAACAAACCTAGAGCATATCTACAACTATTTGGGGAGATAACATTGTAAACTCCCTTTTTTCTCCATCAGTTTAATGTTAAATTATATCATCTTGTGAATAACACAGATAAATATCCTTCATCTGTTTTAGAATTTTTGGGTCAATTATTCTCATTGCTAAGATTTTCGTATATTCATCTAAAGTTACTCCTATAAAGTTTATGATTATATGGTTACATTTACACTATACAAGTTCTTTTTTCTAACATTTGTAAACTTTACTATTATGAGCAATATTCTGTCCCTTTGCCAAAAATATGTTTCTCTTATATATATATTTTAAAGGCAACCCTACCAATCAGGCTCTTCAATGTTTAGTTAATCATTTCAGAATAAACTTGAAACAGTTTTATTAGCTGATTAAGACCTAGGCTAAAATATGTAAATAGAATTTTACATAATGAAGAGAACTTTTGCCCTTCCTCTCTCATATGTTTTATTTCTTTTGATTCCCACAACATTGTGAGTTAGGCAAATTATATATAAATGAAGAAACTGAGACCCAGGAAGAAAGAGGGGTGAAAGGCCTCAGGGTGAAGGTTCTGAGCGCCACAGGCACATTTATAGCACAGCCACTATTCCATTTAAGCTTCTTTGAGCTGAAAACTTCATTGCCATGAATGATATTCCAAATCTGATTTGATGAGTAAAGATATGAAGAACTAAAACTAGGTGTAATTCTTCACAGTGGCATTTTGAAAATTGAAGACAGAAAGAGATTGTGTTTCTTCTCTGCAATCTCACCTCTTTAGTTGGACAACTCAGCTTATTTTTATCTTAGTTACTTGATCACTATTAAAACAATAAAATTGTATGTTCTGTAAGATCAAATCACACATTGTTTTAAAAAATCCTGCCATAAAATTTACTGAGAACGAATTGAAAAACATCTTAAAATATCCTATTACACTTGCCTCTTCAGATGTTCTGTGGGTGTGTTTTCTGATTAATTAACGCTCACTCTTCTGGCTGCTGTAATTGTTTCATTTTATAGTGTGTGAACCCCTTTTTTTTATCACCTTCCTTTTTTAGTCTTTTGAAAATTCTCTCAAAATGAAAATGAGATGCAATATGTTACATTTCTTTTACTGCTGATCAGGCAAAGAGAGTAGAGCATAAATTCCACATTTGAGACACTTTAAATCATATCTGTTCTTACTAAGTATGTTACTTACAGAATGGCTGGTTTCATGTGAGTTTTTGGCCACCAAAACCCAGTTTTCAAGTCAGATATCCAGTAGGGGTTCAGATTCTTCCCTCTTCCTCACCCCCAGTGCTCTCAGTCCTTCCATTATAACTATTCAATCCCTCCACCAGAGCAAGTATCAAAATCTACTGTAAATGTCACTTGATTCTTTCATTCTAGCCTTTACATTTCTGGAAGTTAGGAACATATTTACTTTTGAACTTACACAGTAACTGTGCACATTTAAGACTAAATCAACATTTGTGAATTTGCTAAAGGAATCAGTGAATGTAAGAATATATGAACTAAAAATGAGCCATTTAGAGTAGGCCGCTTAGAAACAAATTGTTGACTATAATATCTAAATAGCATTTTTTACTTTTTTGTTAACCAAGAAAAGTTTCTAGCTTCCATTAAAATTATAGAAAATGACAGTAATCAATAGTTTTATTCATTTTGCTTCACATGGACATTTCAATATTTTTGATATTGTGCTAAAAGTAATTGTTTTCTCTGGAAATAATAATCCCAGGAGTTCTTAATAAAAGAGAAATATACAGTGGTTCTAGTTATCTTGTTGAAGTAATGCTGATATGTTTTATAGATTTTTTTGTTATTTTAAAAAGAATGTCCTATGTAGATCTATGTATCCAGGGGATAAAATTTAACCTGCAGAGTGATGAAATGCATAGTATAATAAGGTCCTCAATACTAGAATTTTTACCTTGATGGAATAATATATAATAAAAGATTATTCTTTTTAGTTTCTGAAAGGCTTGGTAAATAAAAGGCTGTCCTTATTCCCTAATACCACATAAGGTTTAGGATTTTTATAAGCAAACATAGTTCAGTGTTACATTTTGAAATACTATTGATATGTAAGTATTGTGTTTTAGACTGACTCCTGTTATTATTTCTCAAAGTAATTTTCAAAGAGCTGGGTTTTTGAGAGGCCATTATTTTCAAGACATCTTTGAAATTCTACCTTTATTTAACAATTTCTCTTTCTGCGTCTGTTTTGTATTAAGTTCTAAAGGGTGCCTAAGTGTTATGATATGTTTAGCTTGTAGCTTTTCAAAATCCTGCAGTTTCTCTCATGGACTATTTTTATCATATTACAACATAAAAGTGAAATTTAGGAGTCTAGAGTTAATAATCAATAGGTTGCCTCTCAAAGATATTTCCTGTCTTAAAAAAGGAGAAGGAGGAAATTTTAGAAATAACTATTGGGCTATTATCATTCACTCCTTTCTTCATTTGATATCCCTTATATAAGGGAAGTAGAAAAGATCAACTTAGAGAATTTGGAAAGCATGACATCATTATCTTTAAGGAATAATTGATGGCTTTATAGAGTATTTATCAGTGTACAATAGATGAAATCTGAGTTTATCTCAGTTCCATCAAGATTTACTGAATGGCTATATGCTAGGCACCTGTCCAGGAACTGAGGATTCTGTAGCAATCAGTAGCAAACATTCTATGGGAGGTATATGACTACAACTGAGATAGAGCACCATCTTTGGGGAGCTTGGAGTCTTACAGAGGAACAGGCATATAAACCAATATGTGGCAAGAGCACTGAAAGAAATATGTTCAGGGAACTTGGTCCAAGTTACACACCATCCAAACTGTGGAAGAAGAGCAGACTTCCTAAACCAAATAACACCTAAGCCTATTCTTTAAGGAGAAAAAGAGTATTGCAGGCAAAGCAGGGAGAGAACGTAGAAGGGGGAAAGACACTCCAGGTAGAGACTAAGGATGAGGAAAATATGAAAGTCAAAAGTCTACCAAATCTACCAAGTCTTCCAATAACAGTGGTGATCTTACAGTTATAGCAAATCTCATCTAATATAGTAATGTAGTGATTCTATTTTAAAGAAAGCTTCCCATGTCACCTATGAAAGTGACATAAATGGTCATGATTATTCTTGGTTCCTATTATATCATGTTACATATTCTTGCAAAAGTAAAGCTGCTATATGTCTTCAAATTAAATCCAGGGTTAAATTGTTGCTTAGCATAAGTATATGTGTTTTACATAAATTTACATGTTGCTTGAAGCTTTCTGTGTGGTATATAAAAAAGAAATTAACTATTATAGTGTTAAGTTTCAATATTCAGCGTCATTTACATAAATCCCCGAGAAACACTATGTGATTTTTTTCAGGAGACTGCTTGTTATGCTAGGAACAGCTGTAAGAATAAAGTATAGTTTAAAAAGTCAGGGGCTAAAATCAGAATTTCTGCTTTCTTCCATATTTTTTCCTTAAATACATTATATATTTTTGAAAACAATAATCATTCCTATTTTGCTAACCATTGCCAGTGCCTGACATCATGTCAGGTAGATTAGTTGCTAAATAAAGTATTTGGTAAATTAATTATTATATAAACAAATACAATTTTGTACTCTTACACAGAGTTACTTTCTCATTTCTTTGCTCACCTGCTAAATTACCACATAAAAAAAGAAATATACCAGTATCAGAAAAAGTTTTAATACATTTATTCACTTTACAAAAGCTTAATGGTTACTTGTCGTATATACAGCACAATATCAGGGCAGGGAATGTATGGCTGAGTAAAGCATGATCTCTCCCTTCTAGAAATCTTAATCTAGACAGTGGCAAAAAACTCTTGAATGTGATAAATGTTATAGTACTGAGACATTATGCTGTTGAGAGAGAAAAACTCTGGAGGAGAAATGTGATTGTTAACCAAGTATGTCATTGGCAGAAAAACTAGTTCTTGAGAATTAATGTTCAATTGAATTCAACTAAATTTACTACTGAAGGATATTCAATCAACTAGTACAAGGTAAGGTAATAACCTTTCTGATTATTTTTAAATCACCCTAAAATCAAACCATTTTTCATTATACACCTTACCCATATATAAAACCAAAAGAATTAACAATTTTGAAGCAAAATTAGCTAAAATAATTTAGAACACATTAATTGTGAAGATACAACACTGTACTAAACAGTTCAAGGATTTCATATCAAGAAGCCTAACCCAAACTATAAAATACTACATTTTATCCTTTTTAATTGCTGAGAGTCCCACAAACAAATATAGCATATTGACAAAGTTTATTTTAAAGTACTTATTAAATATAGTGGTAGTATTTCCTAAAAGCATTTCTGAAACCTGCAGTCTAATTGCCATTATCCATCACTTAAGTAGTAAGGAATACTAGAAGTGACATGCTTTGTTCACTGTTCCTATCACATCAGTAATGACTCTGAACAGGCTACTGCAATATCTCTGGTGTTTAAAATAACTAGCTAGTGTGAGAGATGCAAGCATTTCAATAAGAACGTTTCCATGTGTCTTTAAGAATAATAAGGCAGGGCTTCGCTGGTGGTGCAGTGGTTGAGAGTCCGCCTGTCGATGCAGGGGACACGGGTTCGTGCCCTGGTCTGGGAAGATCCCACATGCCGCGGAGCGGCTGGGCCCGTGAGCCATGGCCGCTGAGCCTGTGCGTCCGGACTTGTGCTCCGCAACGGGAGAGGCCACAACAGTGAGAGGCCCGCGTACCGCAGAAAAAAAAAAAAAAAAAAGGAATAAGAAGGCAGAGTAAATTAAGGATCATTTTTCTTAGCTAAGTATTTTTTGGTTTTTCCCACATTGCTGTTTCTAACCATGTTTAATCTTATATCAAAATTCTAACTGGAATAATCCATTGGTCTGTTGATATATATATATATATATATATATATATATATATATATTAGATGTTGAGATATAAATATCTTAGAAGAAAATTTCACAGTTTAAATATCAATGAATACTTTTTGCACATCTCCTTTTGTTCCTGTGAATAATTATAGGTAAAGAATTAAGTAGTAGTTTACACAACATTGTAAAGCGACTATATTCCAACAAAAATTAATAAAAGAAAAAATAATTAAGGAGTAGTTATTCTGAATGTATAGAGGTGACCACTAAACAAACAATCTGTATAAGTTAGTTTTTGCTGCAAAACAAACCACCCCAAAACTTAGTAGTTTCAAAGCATCATTTATTTAGCTCATGACTCTATGGGTTGGCAACTCAGGCTGGACTAAGCTGGAGTTCATGCATCTGTAGTCAGCTGTCAGCCAACTTCAAGGCACTAATGTGGGGGATCAGCTGGCTGTTGTCTGGGGCTACAGGGTCAACTGTGCCATGTGTTTCTCATCATCCACCAGGCTAGCCCAGGCTTGTTCATATGGAAACCTCAGGGTTACAAGATCCGATAGCAGAAGCATCATGATCACTTAGGCTTAGTCTCAGACCTTGCTCAGTATAACTTCTGTCACATTCTATTGGTGAAACAAGTCATAAGGCCATACCAGATTAAAAGCGGGCGGTAATTCCCTGTGGCGGGGGGGGATCCGCAAAGTACTGAGGCCATTTTTGCAATTTACCTCCATCTGTCCTCTGGCCACATTTTTTTTATATTTCTCTAACTTGCAGCCCTCATCCCAGGACCCAAAAAATCTCATTCAATTATGATTCTAATTTTGTTTTAGTTAGCTTTTGCTGCAAAACCAATTCTACAACATGTATGATCCAATTCTATGGATCAGTAATTTGAGTGGATGTGTTTTTTTCTGCTGGTCTCAGCTGGGCTCCTTAATGAGTTTGCAGTCAGCTGTCAGGTCAACTAGAAGCTGTTTGGGGAGGTGGCAGCTAGGATGGTTGTCTCTGCTCTAAGAGGTCTCTCATCCTTCAGCAGGCTCACCTAGGCCATGCTGTGTGGTTGTAACAGGGCTCCAAATTAACAATCTCCAATGCACACACACATAGCAGTCACCTGTTTGTTCCATGTTTGCTAAGGTCTCATTGACCAATGCAATTCACTTCGTGAGTCACAATGAATATGGGAGGGGGCTCCCCAAGGGTATGAATCCAGAAAGGCATGAAAAACTTTGGGACCATTACTGCAACAATCTACCACACAGTCTAAACAGTGCAAAATGATCCTTAACTTCAGTTATGATATTTTTAAGACTAAATCAGAAGCTAGATTATACATATGGAGTTAAGTAGGGGAAAAAAAGAGCATTTGGAAAAATAGTAATTTGCACAACACTAAAACTCAATATGTGCTGTCACTAGCAACACAAACTAGGTCAACTGCTGACTAAATTAACCAGTCACTATTTGAATTGACCCCTTTTTTAAAAAGTTAAGTCAGTTAATGCACTTGATCTGGTTATTTTTCCATTTTATATGGTTAGTGTTCTCTTTTTTTAAGTGTTAGGAATTATTAATCACTTCACTTGTTAGTAGAAAATTGGCAGCAGTTATAAAGAAAAAAATTAACAGAGAAACATTAATTTTTAATTAAAGAATAAATGAATTAAATAGTATTTCAGAAAAAAAGTAGCATATTCTGAGGACAATTATAATATTTTCTACTTCATCTATCCTAACATAATCCATGTTAAATGTCTCATCCAAATATTGCTTCTACTGATTTCTGTGCTTTAGTTATATTTGATAGGAACAAAAGCAGATATATTTATTTATGAACTGCTGAAAAGGGATTGTGGATATATCTAAAGCTAACATGAAATACACTGAATATGCCATACCCAAATGAATTCATAGGTTCTTTTAGCCAGAATATGCCAGGTGTTTTTCATTAATGAATGGTGGCATCATTATTTGCATTACCATTGATTTTGCTGCAGGTTAAACTGTTGGAGAGAATGGACATACTTATGAAGCTGTTCACAATCTAAAGTTAAATTTAGAGTTTATCATACAAATCTGTGATAATAATAGACTAACCTAAGGACAATAGTAGAAGTGAAAAATTAGTCCAAATTCATATTTGCAACTTCTACATTCAGTAATTCTACTTCCTGTGAAACATATTTATATTTATTACTGTGCTTATAACTGTAGCTTTAAGGTATAATAAAGGAATACAGATTGTAGGATGTGAGTGTTTTCTTCAAGTAAATATTAGACTTGAGAATTCAAAAGATTTTAGGAGTTTCCAAAAGACATTTGAAGATAAAAATAAAGATGACTAAACTATATTGATTGAGACATACAAACGATATAGTTTTTTAATGAGTATTAGACATATTTGTTGAAGTCCTTGAATTCAAAGGTGAAGCCTCCACCTGTGAACACAATGGTAGAAAATTAATTTTCCATGAGGTCGATTTTTAGCTGGTAACATCAAAGGATACTGTCAAAGTCCTTCAGGAAATCCTCCAAGAAATTCTTATCTGTCATGATTATAAAGTGAATGTATGAAATCAAAAAGACCTAAAAAATCAACTCAACTGTGTGGCTTAATATACCGAAAGATAATTCAAATATAGATTTTATATGGGTCTGTATAGAAATCTCATGTGCAGCCAAGATAAACTTAAAGAAATATAATGAAATATTTCTATATAATTAATACATAATAAAATGTGCTTGACTAAGCCGAAAATAAAGACTATCAGCTTGTAGCATCCTAATGACATCAAGCTCTAGTTAAATCTGAAGACCTTAGTAAGCTGTTATAAAATGTCATCTTCTACCCATCTAGAAGTTCTTAATCAGTCATCGAGGTCTCATCTAGCATCATAAGCTTTACATTTACTGTGTCATCAATGTAACCCACCAATAATTCTTAATATTAAAACAAGTAATATGTTTTTGAGCTTTGGAATGCTGTTGTGTGCCTTTACTCAGTTATGCTGGATTGAGCAGGCATGGAGAACAGATAACAGCAAGAAAACACTGAAGTAACTTGCCCCAAGATTAACTAAAATATGACCTTTGCAAAGAGACTTTAAAAGAATATATGGAGAGACATTCAAGATGGCAGAGGAGTAAGACGTGGAGATCACCTTCCTCCTCTCCACAAATACATCAGAAATAAAATCTACATGTGGAACAACTCCTACAGAACACCTACTGAATGCTGGCAGAAGACCTCATACTTCCCAAAAGGCAAGAAACCACCCACGTACCTGGGTAAGGCAAAAGAAAAAACAGAGACGAAAGAATAGGGAAAGGACCCACACCTCTGGGAGGGAGCTGTGAAGCGGGGAAAGTTTCCACACACTAGGAAGCCCCTTCACTGGTGGAGACAGGGGGTAGGCAGCGGGGGAGGCTTCAGAGCCATGGAGGAGAGTGCAGCAATAAAGGTGCAGAGGGAAAAGCAGAGAGATTTCTGAACAGAGGATCGGTGCTGACAAGAACTCACCAGCCCGAGAGGCTTGTCTGCTCCTCACCCGCCAGGGCAGGTGGGGGCTGAGAGCTGAGGCTTAGGCTTCAGAGTTCAGATCCCAGGGAGAGGACTGGAAGTGGCTGCATGAACACAGCCTGAAGGGGGCTAGTGCGCCACAGCTGGCCCAGTGGGAATCTGGGAAAAAATGTGGAACTGCCTAAGAGGCAAGAGACCATTGTTCTGTGTGTGAGGAGAGGGAATTCAGATCACTGCCTAAATGAGCTTCAAAGAAAGGAGCAAGCTGTGGCTATCAGCATGGACACTAGAGATGGGCAAGAAATGCTAAGGCTGCTGCTGAAACCACCAAGAAGCCTGTGTGCAAGCACAGGTCACTATCCACACCTCCCCTCCTGGGAGTCAGTGAAGCCCACCACTGCCAGGGTCCCGTGATCCAGGGACAACTTCCCTGGGAGAACGCACAACGCGGCTCTGGCTGTTGCAATGTCACACTGGACTCTGCTGCTGCAGACTCGCCCCTCATTCGGTACTCTCCCCCCAGCCTGAGTGAGCCAGAGTTCCCTAATCAACAGCTACTTTAACCCTGTCCTGTCTGAGCGAAGAACAGATACCCTGAAGCGACCTACACATAAAGGAGGGAACAAATCCAAAGCTGAACCCCAGGAGATGTGCTAACAAAGAAGAGAAAGTGAAATTTCTCCTAGCAGCCTCAGGAGCAGCAGATTAAATCTCCACAATCAACTTGATGTACCCTGCATCTCTGGAATACCTGAATACACAACGAATCATCCCAAAATTGAGGCACTAGAATTTGGGAGCAACTGTAGACTTGGGGTTTGCTTTCTGCATCTAACTCATTTCTGGTTTTATATTTACCTTAGTTTAGTATTTAGAGTTTATTATCATTGGTAGACTTATTTATTGAGTTGGTTGCTCTCTTCCTTTTTTTTTAAAAAAGATATATATATATATATATATATATATATATATATATATATATATATGTTTTCCTTGTTCTCTTTTTCTGAATGTGCATGCTTCTTTGTGTGATTTTGTCTGTATAGCTTTGCTTTTATGATGTGTCCTAGGGTTCTGTCTGTCCTTTTTTTTTTTTCAGTATAGTTGTTAGAGCTTGTTATCATTGTTGGATTTTTTTGGTTTGGTTGCTCCCATCCTTCTTTCTTTCTTATTAATTTTTTTTTATTTTTTATATTAATAACTTTTTTATTTTATTTATTTTCTTCTCCCTTTTCTTCTGAGCCGTGTGGCTGACAGGGTCTTGGTGCTCTGGCTGGGTGTCAGGCCTGTGCCTCTCAGGTGGGAGAGCTGAGGGCAGGACAGTGCTCCACCAGAGACCTCCTGGCTCCACATAATATAAAACGGTGAAAGCTCTCCCAGAGATCTCCATCTCAATGCTAAAAGACCCAGCTCCACTCAATGACTAGCAAGTTACAGTGCTGGACACCCTATGCCAAACAACTAGCAAGACAGGAACACAACACTACCCATTAGCAGAGAGGCTGCCTAAAATCATAATAAGGTCATACACCCCAAAACATAGCACTGGACACAGTCCTGCTCAACAGAAAAACAAGATCCAGCCCCAAACACCAGAACACAGGGACAAGTCTTCTCCACCAGGAGGCCTACACAACCCACTGAACCAACTTTAGCCACTGCGGGCAGACACCAAAAACTATGGGAAATATGAACCTGCAGTCTGAAAAAAGCACAGTAAGTTAAGCAAAATGTGAAGACAGAGAAACACACTGCAGATAAAGGAGCAAGGTAAAAACCCACCAGACCAAACAAATGAAAAGGAAATAGGTAGTCTACCTGAAAAATAATTCAAAGGAAAGATGATCCAAAATCTTGGAAACAGAATGGAGAAAATAAAAGAAACGTTTAACAAGAACCTAGAAGAACTAAAGAGCAAACAAACAATAATGAAAAACACAGTAAATGAAATTAAAAATTCTCTAGAAGGAATCAATAGCATAATAACTGAGGCAGAAGAATGGATAAGTGACCTGGAAGATAAGGAAATTACTACAGAGCAGAATAAAGAAAAAAGAATTGAGGACAGTTTCAAAGACTTCTGGGAAAACACTACATGCACCAACATTCAAATTATAGGGGTTCCAGAAAAGAAGAGAAAAAGAAACCATCTGAGAAAATATTTGAAGAGATTAGAGTTTAAAAATTCCCTAACATGGGAAAGGAAATAGTCAATCAAGTCCAGTAAGCACAGAGAGTCCCATACAGGATAAATCCAAGGAGAAACATGCCAAGACACATATTAATCAAACTACCAAAAATTAAATACAAAGAAAAAAATATTAAAAGCAGCAAGGGAAAAACAAACAGAAAAAGGAACCCACATAAGGTTAACACTTGAACTTTCAGCAGAAATTATGCAAACCAGAAGGGAGTGGCAGGACATATTTAAAGTATTGATAGGGAAAAACTTACAACCAACTATACTCTACCCAGCAAGGATCTCATTCAGATTCGACGGAGAAATGAAAACCTTTACAGAAAAGCAAAAGCTAAGAGCATCCAGCATCACCAAACCAGTTTACAACAAATGCTAAAGGAACTTCTCTAGACAGGAAACACAAGAGAAGGAAAAGATCTACAATAACAAACCCAAAACAATTAAGAAAATGAAAATAGGAACATACATATCGATAACTACCTTTAAAGTAAATGGATTGAATGCTCCAACCAAAAGACGTAGACTGTCTGAATGGTTACAGAAACAAGACCTGTATATATGCTGTCTACAAAAGACACACTTCAGACCTAGGGACATATACGGACTGAAAGTGAGGGGACGGAAAAGGATATTCCATGCAAATGGAAATCAAAAGAAAGCTGCAGTAGCAATTCTCATATCAGGCAAAAAAGACGTTAAAATAAAGACTATTACAAGACACAAAGAAGGATACTACATAATGATCAAGGGATCAATCCAAGAAGAAGATATAATAATTGTAAATATTTTTGCACCCAACATAGGAGCACCTCAATACATAAGGCTAATGTTAACACGTAAAAGGGGAAATCAACACTAACATAAACATAGTAGGGGACATTAACACCCTACCCTCACCAATGGACAGATCATCTAAAATGAAAATAAGTAAGGAAACACAAGCTTTAAATGACACATTAAACAAGATGGACTTAATTGATATTTATAGGACATTCCATCCCAAATCAACAGATAACACTTTCTTTTCAAGTGCTCATGGAATATTCTCCAAGATAGATCATATCTTGGGTCACAAATTAAGCCTTGGTAAATATAAGAAAATTGAAATCATATCAAGTATCTATTCTGGCCACAACACTATGAGACTATATATCAGTTACAGGAAAAAATCTGTAAAAAATACAAACACATGGAGGCTACACAATACACTACTAAATAACCAAGAGATCACTGAAGAAATCAAAGAGGAAATCAAAAAATATTTAGAAACAAATGACAAAGAAAACACCATGACCCAAAGCCTATGGGATGCAGCAAAAGCTGTACTAAGAGAGAAGTTTATAGCAATATAATCCTATCTCAAGAAACAAGAAACATCTCAAGTAACCAAGCTAACCTTAAACCTAAAGCAATTAAAGAAAGAAAAACAAAAAAAAAAAACCCTAAAGTTAGCAGAAGGAAAGAAATCATGAAGCTCAGGTCAGAAATAAATGAAAAAAAAATTAAGGAAACAATAGCCAACATCAATAAAACTAAAAGCTGGTCCTTTGAGTAGATAAAAAAAATTGATAAAACATTAGCCAGACTCATCAAAAAAAAAAAAAAAAAGGGAGAAGACTCAAATCAACCGGATTAGAAGTGACAAAAGAAGAAACAACTGACACTGCAGAAATACAAAGGATCATGAGAGATTACTGCAAGCAATTATGTGCAAATAAAATGGAAGTTATGGACCAATTTTTAGAAAAGCACAACATTCCGAGACTGAACCAGGAAGAAATAGAAGACATAAACAGAGCAATCAGAAGCACTGAAATTGAGAGTATGATTAAAAATCTTCCAACAAACAAAAGCCCAGGACCAGATGGCTTCATTGGCAAATTCTGTCAAACATTTAGAAAAGAGCTAACACCTAGACTTCTCAAACTCTTCCAAAATACAGCAGAAGGAGGAACACCCTCAAATACATTCTATAAAGCTACAATCAGCCTGATACCAAAACCAGACAATGGTGTCACAAAGAAAGAAAACTACAGGCCAATATCACTGATGAACATAGATGCAAAAATCCTCAACAGAATACTAGCAAACAGAATCCAACAGCACATTAAAAGGATCATATACCATGATCAAGTGGGGTTTATCCCAGGAATGGAAAGATTCTTCAATATATGCAACTCAATCAATGTGATACACCATATTAACAAATTGAAGGAGAAAAAACATATGATCATCTCAATAGATGCAGAGAAAGCTTTCAACAAAATTCAACACCCATTTATGATAAAAATCCTCCAGAAAGTAGGCATAGAGGGAACTTTCCTCAACATGATAAAGGCCATATATGACAAACCCAGAGCCAACATCATTCGCAATGGTGGAAAACTGAAACCATTTTCTCCAAAATCAGGAACAACGCAAGGTTGTCCACTCTCACCAGTATTATTCAACATAGTTTTGGAAGTTTTAGCCAGAGTAATCAGAAAAAAAAAAGAAATAAAAGGAATCCAAATTGGCAAAGAAGAAATAAAGCTGTCAGTGTTTGCAGATGACATGATACTATATATAGAGAATCCTAAAACTGCCAACAGAAAACTACTACAGCTAATCAATGAATTTGGTAAAGTAGCAGAATACAAAATCAATGCACAGAAATCTCTTGCATTCTTATAAACTCATGATGAATAATCTGAAAGTGAAATGAAGAAAACACTCCCATTTACCATTGCAACTAAAAGAATAAAATACCTCAGAATAAAGCTACCTAGGGAGACAAAAGACCTGTATGCCAAAAACTATAAGACATTGATGAAATTAATTAAAGATGATACAAATAGATGTACAGATATGCCATGTTCTTGCATTGGAAGAATCAACATTGTGAAAATGACTAAACTACCCGAAGCAATCTACAGATCCAATCCCAAACCTATCAAACTACCAATGGCATTTTTCACAGAACTAGAACAAAAAATTTCACAATTTTTATGGAAACACAAAAGACCCCAAATAGCCAAAACATTCTTGAGAAAGAAAAACGGACCTGGAGGAATCAGGTTTCTTGACTTCAGACTATACTACAAAGCTAGTGTAATCAAGACAGTATAGTACTGACACAAAAACAGAAATATAGATCAATAGAACAGAATAGAAAGACCAGAGATAAACCCATGCACATATGGTCACCTTATGTTTGATAAAGGAGGCAAGAATATACAATGGAGAAAAGACACCCCCTTCAATAAGTGGTGCTGGGAAAACTGGACAGCTACATGTAAAAGAATGAAATTAGAACACTCCCTAACACCATACACAAAAATAAGCTCAAAATGTCTTAAAGACCTAAATGTAAGGAAAGATACTATAAAACTCTTAGAGGAAAACATAGGCAGAACACTCTATGACATAAATCACAGCAAGATCTTTTTTGACCCACCTCCTGGAGTAATGGAAATAAAAACAAAAATAAACAAATGGGACCTAATGAAACTTAAAAGCTTTTCCACAGCAAATGAAACCATAAACAAGACAAAAAGACCACCCTCAGAATGGGAGAAAATATTTGCAAATAAAGCAACTGACAAAGGATTAATCTCCAAAATTTACAAGCAGCTCATGAAGCTCAATATCAAAAACAAAAAAACTGCAATCCAAAAATGGGCAGAAGACCTAAATAGACATTTCTCCAAAGAATATATACAGATTGCCAACAAACACATGAAAGGATGCTCAACATCACTAAGCATTAGAGAAATATAAATCAAAAGTACAGTGAGGTATCACCTCACTCTGGTCAGAATGGCCATCGTCAAAAAATCTACAAACAATAAATGCTGAAGAGGGTGTGGAGAAAAGGGAACCCTCTTGCACTGTCGGTGGGAATGTAAATTGATACAGCCACTATGGAGAGCAGTATGGAGGTTCCTTAAAAAACTAAAAATAGAACTACCATACGACCCAGCAATCCCACTACTGGGCATATACCCTGAGAAAACCATAATTCAAAAAGAGTCATGTACCACAATGTTCATTGCAGCCCTATTTACAATAGCCAGGACATGGAACCAACCTAAATGTTCATCGAGAGATGAATGGATAAAGAATATGTGGCACATATATACAATGGAATATTACTCAGCCATATAAAGAAACAAAATTGAGTTATCTGTAGTGAGGTGGATGGACCTGGAGTCTGTCATACAGGGTGAAGTAAGTCAGAAAGAGAAAAACAAATACCATATGCTAATGCATATATATAGAATCTAAAAAACAAAGAAAAATATGTTTGGAAGAACCTAGATGCAGGACAGGAGTAAAGATGCAGACGTAGAGAATGTACTTGAGGACAAGGGGATGTGGAAGGGTAAGCTGGGACGAAGTGAGAGAGTGGCATGGACGTGTATAAACTACCAAATGTAAAATAGATACCTAGTGGGAAGCAGCCACATAGCACAGGGAGATCAGGTCGGTGCTATTCCCTAGAGGGGTGGGATAGGGAGGGTGGGAAGGAGATGCAAGAGCGAGGAGATATGGGGATATATGTATATGTATAGCTGATTCACTTTGTTATAAGGCAGAAACTAACACACCATTGTAAAGAAATTATACTGCAATAAAGATGTTAAAAAAAAAGAATATATGAAGAACAACATATCACGTGATGACAAACAGAATGCAGCTATTGATTGCTAACATACAACTGCAGTGCTAAATCAGTCTGACATTCAGCATAAGAAAATATTAAGACTCTTTGTTAACAGATGCCTCGAGAGCACCATAAGTCAGTGATGCATAATCATAAAGAGACTGAGTTCTATATGACTATCTGTACTTAGAAATAGAAATGCAATCTTCACTTGTGTGGGAAGATCTGCTTATCTGGCATGGATTGTTTAAGCCACACAAGCTGATTTGTTTATAATATCTGCAATTGATGACAAACACTTGGCTTGGTGCTTCTCCATGGTAAAAATATCTTTCAGCTCTAAATCAAAGTCAGTTTTTCATTTTTTCACCACAATGAAGGTAGAGTTTTTTTCTACTTATATAAATAATAGAAGCTTATTATAGATCATTTAAACATACTAAAACTAGAAAGGAGAGAATAAAAATCCCTTGGAATCATACTACCTTAAGGTAATCACCATTAATTTTTGTAATCATTTTTCCATGCATCTCTTCAAGCATACACAGTTACACATGTTACACAAGTGAGATTATATCATGCATGCTGCTTTTATTAGGATGACCTTCCCCTGCTTTTATCCTCCCATGAAAGCATTTATCACACTTAGTTAATCTTTTTAATGTTCTATATATGCCCTTCTATATTATCCTCAGTCCTACTATAATCCTAGTTAGATTTACATATGTGGAGGGATATTTTTGTGATTATTTTTTTAAATATTGAAACATACTTTACATGTTTTTCTGCATCTCATTATTATCTTAATTCTTCCATGTCACATGATATATCTCTAATTCATTCTTTTCAATGGGTACATAATAAGTATATGACTATTCCTCAATTTAGCCATTACCCTGTTAGTAAATACTAACTCTGTTTCCTGTTTTGAGAGATTAATGAACAATACTACAGAAAACAACTCTGAATATCTGCATTCTTGGGTGTTAATAATTTCCTTTCTTTGGGATACATTCTCAGGAATAGATTGCAGGGTAAAAGAACAAAACTATTTTTAATTTAAATAGATGCTGCCAGATGTTTTTCTCATAAATGATATAATGTCAAAGTACACTACTGAGTGACATCATTATATGGTAAAAGATTACTAGATCTGATGTGGAGGTGGTGTCAAGAGTTTTTGGTGTGGGCCCAGCTTTGTCCCTACTTAGCTGTAATACCTTGGATGATTCATGTCACATTTCTGAGCCCTTATCATCAAAGTGAAGAGGTTAGAGTAGACGACTCCTAACGTTCCTATCTAATTCTAAAGTTCTATTATTTTTAAAGGTTATATTCAAAGATTAAAACCCAAAAAACTCTTCAGGTATGCTAGCTGATAACAGTGAAATCATCTTTAAAAGTTTTAGTGAACACTAAACATTTTTTCGGGAGGGGCTTTGATAGCCCCCAAATCACATTTTATTCTGTTAAATATTGCATACTTGCTTGATTTATGGAAGATATTTCAGTCTCATGATGTCCTTAGAATTTGAAAATTCTTAATTCAGAAGGGGTTCCAAACTGGAAAAATAATCTCAAATCAGAATTCTTCCTATGGCTAAGAATATATTTGTATATATAATATCTCGATAAATGATAAAATGGTTTCTCTAAAGCTAAATAAAGATTTTCTCTAAAAGCAATAATAATCTTATAGAATGGAACAATGTCCTTTTTCTGGGTAAGACACAGCATCCCTTAATTTGTATAAACAGCACACACAAAATATTTCACATATAATGAACCATTCAAGCCCTAGCAATATGAAATCTTAGAACAAAATATATGTACATATATAATCATTGGTGTTGCAGTCAATTCAAAGATGTGCAGTTTTGAAAGAGTCTTGTAACTCTTCCTTAAAATATCAGAAGCAGTATTATATATTTACAGAAAAGTGAGGGGAAGTAATAGACTATGGCCTCTGACAATTTTTCAATATCTGAGTAAACTGATTTTTATACATTAAATAATTGGTGAATTCTCTTTCATAAAATTACAAAGACTTATTAAAAATGAGTTTTCTGTATCAAAATGACTCAATCACTTTCAAAATGTCAGTTGAATTTGACTATGAAAGTCCTTGACCTTGAACTTTTCATAGCTGGCTTCTGATTGACACATTTATTCAGTTTGACCTTTCCTTTTAACTGAACTATTCTTCTTCTGATTGAATCTTCATTGGAAGATTGCTGTTGTAGCTCACAATCTAAGCAGTAGTTTGAGTAGTCTTTTCTGACATTGATGTGTTTGAATTCCCTAAATTCTAGGTATTTTTGATGTTGATGAGAATCTTCATGACTGTGAATGACAGTGCTTAAATGGATGCTGTGACCCAAATTTCCTTCTCTTGCAGTGGGATATTTTTTGACTCAGAAACTTGTTCCTAAGCATTAACAACTACCAAGTTAGGCTTGGCAAAAGAATACTTAGTATTTGGTCATAAAGCCCATAGTTGAAATAATAATCTACTTCTTGAAGATTGTACTTGTTAAAGTATTTACTAATATTGCAAATAAAATGAGAAAAAAACTTGAATTTTTAGGGTAAACTTGAAACAGTCAGATATTTAACTGGAAAATACATCTTTAGAAATTCTTATATAAAATTACTTATTCCATGTGGAATATTATATTTTTGCAAAAAAATTAGGTATAAAAGTTTCTCCACCATTCATGGTCATTTTTCTTTCTTTTAAAACATCTGTCAACACACTCTTTCCATTGCAAACCATATTCTTTCATATATATAAAGAGACCTCTATGAGACATACGCTGAGCTCATCTTCCACATAACCCTCGTCTGCCAAGGGTTTTGCTAATTTTTCTGCCAATTCATAACTCAGTTACCTTTTCCTCCATCCTCCAATTATGATCTTCTCAATGCTTTCTCAGCCCCCATTAACAGTTTCTTCAAATTCTTCCCTATCTTGGACAGAGGGTCTGGTTCCTCTGGAAAAATGCCTGTAATATTCCAGTGCAAATAAAGTATCTTTTAGCCACAACTTGGGACCTTTACCCTGGGAATATGTTTTATTTGGTAGCATCCTGGATTTGGTGTTTTCCAAGGTCATTTCTTACTTTACTAGTCTGTTACCACTTGGCACGACTAAAGCTGAAGAGTCTTTCTGTTTTCCATCTGGAGCCTCAGCTCCTTTAGATTTCTTCTATATTCTGCTTGAGAAATGAGCACTTCTCTCTTTCAGCTCATCTCCTTTTCTCCACTCTCCAGGAAGTTTCCTCACTGTTCCTCAAGCTCTTACCAATAGTCTCCTTGAGATCCTTCCAGCTCTCAGTAGTAATGTCTTCATGACCTTCCAAGCCTCTGAACTAGAACCCCAAAGCCAGTGCCACATATTTAGACTTTAGTTATGTCAGCACCCCACTTCCAGGTACCTAATTATTTTATGATTATTTACTACTGTACCACAAGCCACTCCAAAACTTAGTGTTGGAAAATGACAACAATTTGGCTCTGCTTACAATTTTGTGGCTCATGAAATCAGGTAAGTAACACTGAAGATGGCTTGAATCTATTCCACAGTGGCTGAGCCTTCAGCCAGGGTAGCCAAATGAGTCTTCTAGACTCAGCATTAGCCTCTGTCCTTCCCTCATAATTCCAGGGACCCAGGATGATAAATTGCTGGCATCTAAGAGTCCTAAGTAAAATAGAGGCACACAAAAAAACTGGCCTCATTCTGGACCCATTAGTATAGTTCTATGCAAAGTCAATGAAACACAGAGTGGTCTACAACATTCCTAAGACTTTGAGACTTTATAACAACATCAGATCAATACTGGCACTAAATGATGGGTGAGATGAGAGCTACCATATTCTGCCTGCCTGGGCTCTGTGATTTCAGGGGAGAAATAGAAAACCTCCAGACTGGTGTCTGAACACTCTTTCCCATAGCCAGGATGGGACTAGACTTGTGTGTAGACACTGACTATTCCACAATGTAAAAATCAGTAGCAAAATAAAACACAATTCATCCTGGAAGCCGTTATATGATGGTGTAACAAAATAGTGTTAACTTCAAAGATAAATGTAAAATAGACAGTACTAGAAAAGAGAGAACAGACACGTTGAAATATCAGTAAAATATTGCTCCCTCTAAATTATGCACTTAAGTTAGGAAATCAAATTTGGTCAATTCTTCTTCAGCTAAAGCTGTGTCACTACAAACTACACATGGCTAAAAGAAAACATATCAGTTGTGGGTCACACACAGAAAATTCTCTCAATGCTGGATTAA
Organism: Stenella coeruleoalba; assembly: GCF_951394435.1. Classification (NCBI taxonomy): domain Eukaryota; kingdom Metazoa; phylum Chordata; class Mammalia; order Artiodactyla; family Delphinidae; genus Stenella; species Stenella coeruleoalba. Next base: position 75,565,994 of record NC_137154.1, read on the forward strand.
AAGTCACAGAAAAGTTGAATGATGGCAAAGGTAAATGAAGCTAATGGGTCATGTGTATTATCAGAAAAGTGATTCTGGCATTTCAAGGGAAGATGCAACATTTCATTTTGGATATGGCTGATAAACAGCAGTCTTAAAAACATGAGCTCTCAGATCATTCTATGGTGTATTTGGAGAGTTAATTTCTAATAATAGTTTTGTGGTTGTTACCATATACTGAAACCATTTTATTTTGGTACGCTTGCCAAAATGTGCTTCAACTTGTACAAGTGAATCAAATTCCCTGCAAGTTTAAGTAGAACAAGGATTGGTTTCATAGTCACAATAGTAGAGTGGAAAGAACACTTGACTAAGAGTCAAGTGCCCAAGGCTCTACTTCAGCCTCCATACTTAACCTGCCCTTGAACAAGTCACCTACACTCTTTAGCCCCCGATCTTCTCTGCTATAGGAATTGGTTGAACCAGATGATTTGTTATTTTTCTTTGCACACTAAAATCAATTTTTTCTGCAATGATATGTTTGTCCTATTATTTATTTTAACACATCACATTGCATTAGAGCTGTCTACCTCCCACATTGCATTGTGAGTTTCTCAAAGACACAATTTATCTCTTATCTTGTAACATGTGCAGATCAGATATGACAGATTTCATGTCTTGTACCAACTCCAGTCAACTGAAACACTGCATTGAGAAAATCCATAGGTTGGGTCAAAGCTCATCCATATTTTCTATGAGCAAATGACAAGGGCATAACTTCAAAGGTGCCAAGTGTTTTCAGTTTCCTGTATAGACAAATTAGACACTCTAACAAATGATTGTTACATGAATGAATGGACAACTTTAACTGTGTATATGCTATGAGCTCTCAAAATAAATGTATAGCTATTGTAAAATGTTATTATTCTAGTGCTTTCCTGGTGGTCAGGCCATTACTAGCTGTTTAGAAAGCACAAGCTAATGCATGGAGGAACAAAATTTTTTTCTAACTAGTGATATCATCTTTATGTAACATCAATGGAGGTAATTTAAAAAGCATAAACAGTGAAAGACAGTAAGATAATTCTATTCCTAGACAATGGTGTAATTCACTCTTAGGGAAAAACATTGATTACTGCCATGATTATTAACACCTTTTTACCTCTACCAGTGTTGCCTCATTGAGCCAACCTGTGAACCAGGTGTTATTCAGATTATAAAATATTATTACTGAAGAGATTCCATGAAAAAGTTGATCTGTCATACAAACACTACCATATGCTAACATATATGTATATGGAATTTAAGAAAAAAAAATGTCATGAAGAACCTAGGGGTAAGACAGGGATAAAGACACAGACCTACTAGAGAATGGACTTGAGGATATGGGGAGGGGGAAGTGTAAGTTGTGACAAAGCGAGAGAGTGGAATGGACATACATACACTACCAAACATAAAATAGATAGCTAGTGGGAAGCAGCCACATAGCACAGGGAGATCAGCTCAGTGCTTTGTGACCACCTAGAGGGGTGGGATGGGGAGGGTGGGAGGGAGGGAGACACAAGAGGGAAGAGATATGGGAACATATGTATATGTATAACTGATACACTTTGTTATAAAGCAGAAACAAACACACCATTGTAAAGCAATTATACTCCAATAAAGATGTAAAAAAAAAAAAGAATGATTTTCTCATAATATTAATGATGTGAGTTTAAGTACCACTCTTGCCTAGAATTCTCTTAAAGAAAACTGGTCTGCCATGGCACTTAAAACACTGCCAACTTCAAAGTGAGGATGAAAGTCCCTCCATGGTCCCTTCCAGCTCTAGGACTGTAAAGTTTAGACAGAGTCCCCATCTCCATTCTTCGAAGCATAAGATGCTGTCTCTTTGTTTGCCACAAACATACCAAATAGATTGAAGCAGACAGAGGTATATCAGTGAGCTTTGTGCTTGTACTGGAGATGTAAGAAAAAAGTAAAAAGAATATTTGGATGGAATAATGCATAAATATGCTAATGTCTGGATAGGCTCACAACAAATATTCAGTATAAAACATAAAGTTAATCACTGTTTTTTAACACAAGCCTTAAGAAGATATAATCTAATTATTCTTATTCTTTCATGCTAAAATGCATTGAGAAAAAAGATCGCAAGTCAATGAAGAATAAAAGAGAAGGTAAAGACATTAAGATAGGAAAGGATAGGTGTTTTATAATTTATAAAGAGATGCATTTTTCCTTTGATATTTATTCCAAAGAGCACCATTGCCTAGAACGTGCATACATGTTCGTTCGTGGACTGGAGGGTTCAGTGGGACCAACTTCATGGGTCTGCTGTGTGGTCACCCAGCGGCCAACACTGAGACGCATCTTGTACTTGGTGTAAAGCTTGGCTGTCAGTCTTTTGAAATTCCGAATAATTTTTGGACACGGGGATTCATATTTTTAATTTGCACTGAGACCCAAAAATGATGTAGCCAGTCCTCATGGTCAGTTAAGCCTTTCTGAAAGACATAAGACTTGAACAAGGCTTTAACGTGTGACACAGAATTCAGAGACTTTGGCAGTTCATTGGGGGAACAACTTGAAGAAAATTGCAGAGAGTATGTTTTCCAGTAGAAGTGAGAGACAAGATTGGTTGTGTCCAGCCTCAAATGCTGAGTAAGAAGTTAGACTATCCTGTAGGTAATAGGTGAAGATAGCCAATGAAGATGTTTGAGATTGTAAATAAAATCAGTTTTAAAAAAGTATTAACCTAGCAATGCCATGTCATATGGGTAAATGTGAGACAAAAAGAGGGCATAACATAGAGGATATAAAGGGCTGGTTTGAAAGCTACTATTAAAAACCAAATTTAAGAGTCAATTCTCACAGAATGATTGCTAAAACTATATGAAGCACATGGAGGAGAAAACATTTCTCTCTGGACCTGGTCTGAGTATTGTGCCATCAGATAACACATCCATCTGTCTCCTTTACATCTCTTCCAAACCTAGATACAGATGAAAGGGAAGCTACTCCACATTCTCATCCTGTATTTTTCCCATCAAACCTGGATTAGACTAAGCACTCCTTAAGTGCAGAATCTATATCTGTATATCCAAAGCTTAGCATAGCACATAAAAATAAATATCTACTGAATGATTAGTGATAATTGCACAAACAATAAAAGAACTATGAGTCAAATATTCTCAGTAATCATTTAAGACAAATTTGGCAACAGGTAGGATGCAGTTAAGAATAAATTCAAGAAGCATAAGACTGATAACTTGTGTGACCTTATCTATTTCATGCCTCTTTTAGTTTAGAAGCACTACATTAATATAAAAATGACAGTATACATACTTAGGGCCTATATTATTCCATTGAGGCTACAGTAAAATAACACCATAGTCTGAGTGGCTTATACACAACAGAAATTTATTTCTCATAGTTTTGGAGGCTGAGAAGTCCAAGTTCAAGGCACTGGCAGGTTTGGTGTTGGTGAGAGCAAGCCTCCTGATTGACAGATGGTCATCTTTTCACTGTGTCCTCACACAGCAGAAAGGGTGAGAGAGCTCTCTGAGGTCTCTTTTATAAAGGCACTAATACCATTCATGAGGGCTTCACCCATGTTCATACTCTAATTATTTCCCAAACATCCACCTTCGTATACCATCACATTAGGGTTTAGGTTTCAATAGAGTAAGTCCCCTACATACGAACCTTCAAGTTGCGAACTTTTAAAGACGCGGACATGTGTTCACATGTACAATCACATAAGCTAGTTCTTGTGTCTGGAGTACATTGTCATGTGTGTGCATCCTCTACAAGTGGCTGTGCTTTTGTGTACTTTACTGTACAGTACGGTATAGAGTGCAGTAGTACAGTATCTTTATTTCTTGCCTGTTCACTCTATATCAGCCACTATATGCTCACTGTTGCACTGCACTACTGTGCTTTTCAAGGTACTACATTACTGTAATATTAAAAATGTTTTCTTTGGGGCTTCCCTCATGGCACAGTGGTTGAGAGTCCGCCTGCCAATGCAGGGGACATGGGTTTGTGCCCCGGTCCAGGAAGATTCCACATGCCACGGAGCGACTAGGCCCGTGAGCCATGGCTGCTGAGCCTGCATGTCCGGAGCCTGTGCTCCACAATGGGAGAGGCCACAACAGTGAGAGGTCCGCGTACCATGAAAAAATATATACTTTTTGTGTGTGTGTGTGTGTTTGTTTTTTATGTATTATTTTTGTGAAAAGTATTATAAACCTATTACAGTACAGTACTACATAGCCAGTTGTGTTAGTTGGGTACTTAGGCTAACTTTGTTGAACTTACGAGGAAATCGGACTAAGGAATGTACTCTCAAAATGGAACTCATTTGTACATAGGGGACTTACTGTATATGAATCTGAGGGAACACAAATATTCCATCTATAATAGAGTCCTTTTGTCTTGGCCTTTTATGTTAATCTTAGATAAAGGAATACCCATTTACCTTGCCACTAGGGAAAGGAGAGTCAATGTACATATGACCAGTTAAGAGACATCTCTTAAGAATCAGGGTACAAACATGCCACCTAAGCCTGGCATCCACTGACAAGTTAAATATCACACCCTCTAATCCTGTATGCCAACTTGGGAAAAGAGGAACACTAGTGTGATATACACAGCATTTTTTCATCCACTCAATATTGTTCATATATTCAATATCATCATCTATAAAATGTAATTCATTGTACTAAAATTTAATTGTGATTTCTTGCTTTGAGTTGCGTCATAGTTCCTAATCTTCATTTTAACCAAGGTAGAGGACTGATCCCATAAATTTGTGACTTTGTGTTTATAATACTAAACGATCCAGTTTGGATACCTACCCATCCTGAGTTCATCAATGAGTCATCAACTAGTTTTTCCTCTTTAATCTATGTCCCTAAGAAAAACTCTTTCTGCATTTGTCTTAGTACTTAATAATACATGTTTAGAATATGTGCTTGAAGTAAATACCAAGGTCCCAGTAATGGCATGGTAGAGCCATTTTTACCTACTTTTAATCTTCAGTGCATTGTTGGATACATTTAATATTTCATCATAATAGACATAAATGTCTGTCAAATAGCATTTTGTCTAGTATTTTTGTCACTGGAAGAAACTAAAATTTCTATTTCAGATAATATATCCAATTATTTAAGCATGTGAGTTAATAACAGCAACTTTCTTAAAAAATATATTAAAACCCAGGTCATCATGAATGTAAATCCCATTATATAAAGGTCTAAGAAAAATACAAGTGTAAAAGGAAGAATAATGTATATGTGTATTATTTTCTTATCATGTTAGGCTATTTTAAGCAAATTATTTTCTGGGAAAAAGAAATATTGTTAGCAGGAAAGTATTTTAACTATCCAAGATTTTATGTCAATAACATTAATCATATCTAATAATCCATGTCTCATAGCTAATACCCAGTTTTTTTATGTTAGATGGTATTTTTTTAATTGCATCTCATAGAATTTACATGTTGTACTACTTTGTTTTATAGAGAGGAATGGTTTATGTATCTCTTTGGTGGGGACTGGGGATGGTGGAAGTGCCCTATGTGAGCCCATTGAGAAAGTTATGTAAACCCTAAATAAGGACACAAAAACTGCTATACCTAGAAGGTTTCTGAGTAAGCCATTCAGCATGAATTCACTTTTTATGATAACAGTCAAGTTATCTTGTTGTTTAGACAATTCATTCCCCAAACCTTCTCAGAGTGCTTACTATGTGTACAGCATTCTGCTAATCCTGCTGAAAAAAATGCTTTACAAGTACTTTACCTTTCTGAAGCATTTCCTAAGAGTTCATTTATGAACATTGTTTCATTCAGTTTCCCTCAATACTCAAGAGAGAGACAGAGTAGCTATTATTATTCCAGTAAAGTGCCTTTCCCAGAGTCTCAGGGCTAGGAAGATACTGAACTAAGTCTAGAATTCAGGTCTTCTTATTCTGAGTGCAGTAGTATTCCATGAGAGGGGGGATAACACACATCTAAAATAAAGCTAGGCACTTACCAGAAAACTTACTATAACTATGGAAAACATTGATATCCAGTTTGTTGAAGGAGTGAATACCAATTAAGGAAATATTCCTCTTGGCTAAGAATGCAATTATAGTGCCCTTTAACAGATAACATTTACTATGTGCCAGACATACTGCCATGGGCTTTACTTGCATTATCACATTGAAGCTGTGAGAGAATCTCTGAGCAATAGAGTAATTTTCCCAAGTTCAAAATTTAATAAGTGGCAGAGCAGGGGTTCACACAATTCTGTGTCATACCAAAACCTGTATATACTCTTTCAGCACTCTTTTCTGCTGTCTTCCTCCATAGTCTTTCCTATTTCCCTTCCTTATTTCTTTAAGAGAAAAAAGAGGGAGGGGAGGAGGTACTGTCAGGCATGAAGAAGGAAGGAAGCAAGCCATCCATGCGTTCATTAGCTCACCCAAATACAATCGGCTGCCCTAGTGCCCAGCTCAGCTCTGGGAATGCCCTTAGGCGTGACTTCCAAGAATGTCAAGTGATAGTTCAGAGACATGAGCAGAGTGCTAATGAAGCAAAACTAAACAGTGGCAGAACTAATGAAGAAAGGCTTAACCAAGGAGAAGGCATTTGAACTGTGTCTAAAAGTATCTTTCCAGGCAAAGAAGAATGAGCATCTGTAACAGAACAGGCAGAATTATGGGAAGTGTTCCGGTGTAGGAAGAAATGTGAGGTTAATGTCATAGAAGCACAGAATTCAGCATAGGAGGTGGAATCATGCTCTGAGTAGACCTCTGCTGAAACAAGGAAATTGGACTTTATCCTCAAGGCAGCAAAAGTTAACAGGCACTTTGAACAGCAAAGTTAAATATGCTTCCATTTTTAGGAAGTCTTAACTGGCAGTCTTATGTTGGATGAGCAGGACCCTTAGTCCAAGTGAAAGCCAATAAAGAACTGGACTTGAGTGGAAGGATGATATTTCCTCTATTATTTCCGAGTCATAAATAAAAGTTACAGTAATCTAGCAACTGCTCTAATGAGCGTATGTGACCAAGAAATGTAAATGACTTAGCAGTGTTGCCACTCCCACAGAGAGTGAACAGAGAGCCTCTTTATTAAAGAGCCCTCATTTATTCATCCATTCAACAGATAGTTATTGAGCTCCCACTATGTGGCATGCAGTATGCTAGATGCACAACACTTGGAGTGTTGTGTTAAGCACTGGTTGTGGGAAAGTTGTTTTGAAGCAACACATAACACAATTTATTCATAAAGCCAAAGAAAGCAGCAAAGAAAAGGCAGTGTCAAACAAGTGTCAAAGAAAACAAGAAAAGAGAGAGTAACTCCCAAGAGAGAAAAAGTGAAAATGAGGTTTAAGCTTAAGAAAGCAAACATCTGCTGTAAGTAACCATTTCATTAAAACTGTACTAAATTGTGGGAGTTCTCTCTCAGGAACTGCACACTGTGGGCTGAGATTAAGTGTAATGGGCTCCCACATGAATTCTTCTCATTACTTCTCTAGAAAGATCAGTAAATCTCCTGAAAGGGTAATTTAGGTTTAGTGTTCACAATTCATTCATTTTACTTTTAATCTTCCCTGTTTAGAATTGTAAAAATATAATGCAGATATAATCCAAAAGAGGAGGAATGGGCCCCAAATGAGACAATTTCAACTCCTCCAATAGTCTTGTCATTAGTAGATATACAATAGACTGTAGGCTTTTATTCCTGATGATGGTGATGGAGCTTCAGCCAGTTTCTAGAGCATTGCATGCTGTTAATTGCAGGAACCAAGGAAAGGACAACATGGAAAAGATAATCTATGTTTTACCCTTCTGAATCCCTTGGACCTTTATGTGATTTTCAATGAAGCCTCTTCTTAATCCCATTAAGTTTTCTTTCACTACAATTCAATGAAAACGACAAAAGTTTTAAGACTTTTGTCCAGGAAAAATAGAAGTCAATTATTTGGGAAGAAAAAGATCTGGAAAAAAAGGCAATCAATTATTTAATCACAAGAATGTGATTTTATGAGATAATTTTGTCAAAAACGTGAGCCTGAAAAATGACTTACAATCATTACTTTTTCTGTTGTTAAACTACCACCAATCAGTTTGTAAAACTGGAAAACAAGCAAGTAAAAGAACAACAAAACAAACAAAAAACTCCAGTAACTAAGACTACAGTCTTTCAGACGTGTTACTTCTGGAAATAGTAAAGTCCTCTCTGATTTTCTAGGCATCTCCTTGGCTTTTTCATTAAACATAGGCCCTATTCTAGGCCCATGGTGTGCACATTGATTCTTAATTTAACAGAGTACCCTACTAGGAGAGCATCTTAGAAATCCATGGGTAAAAGGAGATCTTCACATCTAAGATGGATCCATACTATATAAATTGGTAAATATATTTAAGCTCATTTAGACAGTATTATATTATGTAGATTTGAAACTGAGCCATGGCTTATGATGTTTACAGTTTGCTTTTGTTTCCCAAAGTGAAATCAAAGGGTTTTTTTAAGGTTAATTTCCTTTTCAGGTTTGAAAGAAGTGATCACTTAGTCTAGTACAGATGAGAAAATGAAATTTGAGTAACAATTTTATCTAAGGAAATTAGCAGTGGAGGATATTCATTGGACAAATATCACATTTCTTGAAATTATTGTTATAACATTGTAATGCATTCTCACCAAGAAGCATTCCCTTGTAAATGACTGAACTAGACCATGTCTTAACAATTATTTCATGAGAGGAAACGTCAACACCCTTAGAAGTTCCTATCATAAGACTAATGGGAAGGAAAAATAACAAACAAACCAGAAATGAAATACCAGAAAGAAATGGCTAAAACATAGTATACAGTTAATTGATTCATTAAAAGAAACACACATCATTTGAGAGGTAAAAGTTTCCAATGACTTCTCACCCTTTTACGAATGCTAAGAAAATGCTAAGAAAAAAAAAAAAGAATCCAACAGATTTCCAGAAATTCCTCTCATTTTCATGATTTTTATATAGTCCATTAGTTTATTTCAAAATAAAGGTGAACAACTAAAGTCTTAAATACTCATCAGGCCACTGCCCTATAAGGACAAATACACCATTTTTTAAGATAATTCACCCATTCCATCAACAAATTAAAGATCTCTAATCTGGGGTGCTTCTCCAATCTGAGGTGCTTCTCCATAGCTTGCATTAAACATTCTTTCACGTGCCCAACTACCGTTGGAGAGGAGTGTTGAGTTCTTTGAAGATGTCATTTCATGCTGCATGCGTATACTCATTCCAGTGAATTGTTTTTGATTGCAACATGGAAACTGAAGAGCATATTGGAGTTTCACTATGTCATTCTCTGAAAAGAATACCTCATGCGTTGTTGTAAATATCAGCTCTTTACACATTCATGAAAATTGAAATCTATCTTTCCTGTTAAAGTAAATGAAAGACAAGATTAAGTAATGAAAGGTTGTACCAGTCATACTAAAGTGTAGGATCAGCACTGATCCCATGAACTGATACATCTAAAAGATAATCTCCCTGATACTTATTGATCTCCTTAACTGCAGTTGTTCTTCAACTGTGTTCTAATCATCGTGCTTCCAACAAGGATCAAATGTTTTGAGGTGCCTTTGTGCTCTGTAATTGCATTGATTAAGAGAGATTCAGGCTGACCCTACTCCTGATGGTGGTGGTTATGGAAGGAATAAATCTCTGTGAAGTGAAAACACATGGTTTTGGGACCAGCACTCTTGCATCTAAGCACTACTTCATTCTGTTGCCCACAGTGTACTTATGAAAGCAGCCATTCAATAAAGCCACACAAGATAATATTTTGACTACTGTTGCCTCATAATTAATTTCCATGTGTTGTTATTCCTTTCAATACTGCTTTCTTGCCACAAAAATAATCCTGTCTCTGAATAGCAAAGCAACAATTTTTGCTCACTGATTATTTTTCCTGTACTTTTAAAGATATGAATTTGTTTGTGCATATTTAAATATTTTTAAATATTGTAGCTGCTAACTTATTATATTCAATATTAAATGTTCAAACCCGTTATTAGCAATTGTTGAAAGCATAGCTTCCATGTGTTCCTTAAATTAGGGTATGTTTGATTTCTGAATTGTTGTAATATAAATTGTAAGACCAAAAATGGGCCCTTTGACTGAATATGCAAAGTTCCCCTTAAACCACCTTGAACTAGGCAGATTTGCAACATTTTAAACTGGCACTTCATCCCTCTTTCAGCAAGCATCCTCTGCAGATTTAATGATCAGGAACATCCTTCTGATGCATGCTGGGAGATATGGCTGCAGGGTACAGACCACAGCAGACAGTGTGTCAGATGAGGCAGAACTTCTTGTTAGGGGTGAGTATGCTAATAGTGCAGTCTGAAGACATGATCACCATAAATTATCATACAAAGGAATTTAAATGCATGGACTTTGAGCACATCAGTACTGTGCCTTTTACTTTCGATTTTACAATATATGTCATTTTTGCTTAACCTTTTGCCTTTGAAAAGATTACATGGAAACTTGCTCCTTAGAAACAGACAAAACCTACAGAGCCAACTTCAGGTCCAAGACACCTTTAGTACTAAGTTGTTACTAGATGTTTACCCAACTTAATGCCAAACAGAAATTTTCAACAGTTGAGTCACAAAGAAACTTTGACACTACAGAGACAACACTTTTTTTTCTATGTATGTGTTTTTCAAATGCAAAGCTAGTGGAACCCCCAGGCATTTTTTTTCCTCCACGAACTTCTAAATTCTACTTCGTGAAACAGGAAAACTGTGTGCCTAATATGGTGGCATTTGTGACTGTTAACAGGGATTTTTTAAAAGTCTGGAAATGTCAACACAATCTTTCTGTGCAGAAATGACAGTTAAGTGGTTTCCAACCATGAACCAGGCTGCCAGATTCTGTGACCCTATAAAGCTACATCTTATTTGAATTAAGTAAATGACTACAGCACTAATTTCTTTTAGCACATTATTCCCCAGTATGGGAAATGCAGCTCTTAGCATGTAATATTTTCCCTTTTTTTCTTTTTCTTTTCCTTTCTTTCCTTCCTTCCTTCTTTCTTTCTTTCTTTCTTTCTTTCTTTCTTTCTTTCTTTCTTTCTTTCTTTCTTTCTTCTTTCCTTCTCCCTTTCTTCCTTCCTTCCTTCCTTCCTTTCTCTATTTCTCTTCTTCCTTTCTTTCTGCTCTCTTTCCCTTTTCATTTTTCCTTCTTTCTTTCTTTCCTTTTAGCATTTTTATGGAGCAAAAATATACCTGCAGAAAAATTTTAAAATCATAGGTGTACAGGTATACAACTCAAAGAAAAAACATCACAAAGTGATGAAATTACTTTACACCATTACACCATGAAATTACCATTTAAGAGAACTAGAACATTACCAGAATCTCATCTCTCCCTTTTCAATTTTAAACAATCACATTTTGACTGGTGTGAATACTGCATGCTAAGACCCCTTGCATGATCTCTGCAAAGAAAAATTTCACAATCTATAGCAAAAACTTATATCTTAGATTAACTTGTCTTATCCACTTGGAGTGTTTTCCAATCATAATTTTTTTTAAGAATTCATTAATATTATAAAAATCTTGAGCAGGAAATATAAGGTCTATGTAAGCTTCATCATCTCTTTGTTTTAGTTGTATGTGTCATCCAAGGTTTATTGATTTTGGGTAGTACATCCACCACTGGTTCAAGTAAAATGTTGTTTTGAAACAAGTGTATATCTGAGTGAGTGACAGCTTGTTCATTTCTTTGTACATGATGGTTCTGTTCAGAAGGTTATTTGAACTCTTCTCCAAATTTATAACAAGAATGTGTATCTGTATTACTCTATTATAAAACATCAAGATTTTAAAGTGCTCAGCCTCTCATGATATTTCATTTAGCTAAAAATTTTCCTTTATGCCTTTAAAAGTTATAAGGCTTATGGAACAGCAAACCCGACGCTGCAGTCAAATTTATAGAAAATTGCTTTCTTCTCTCACTACAGTTTGTTTTAGATTATGTGTATTTATTGTGTAGCACTTGCCTAGTAATTTAGAATGATGCTCCTAAAACTGGAGCTTTCTAAATAAATAACACAATTTAGAGGTTGATAACAAGAAACCAGGTATTTTTACAGGGCCATGAGGGGCATATTTAAGTGGCAAAGTAACATTCTGCTTTGTAAGTAAAATTAAATTCAACAGGGTTTAGAACATAATTCAGGCTTGGCTTTTTTGTGTTCTGCTCTTTTAGCCTTTGGATTTATGCCTAGGAGATGATAAAATGCAGAAATTTGGAATTATACTCAATGGCAATTTCAAACAGGTTGTTATTGTCTGAATATTCATGTAACATGCAGCTCAAGCTTTCCTTTGAAGTGAGTTGCTTCATCACCAATTTTCTATTATATATTTGTATTATTTTTCTAAAATTAATAAAAATAGCTTGCCTCTTCTGCCTGGTTGGTTTTAGGCAGATTTAAAAACTGAACTAAAGGTTCTGGTTCTTATTTTATTTTTACAATTATTTTTTGTAAGTTAATGGTTCCTGATAATTTAAGGAACCTGGATGCTTGAATATTGCTGTTTCTAAGTTTGGCTTGTGAAATGAAACTCAAAATAGTTTTACCCTGCATTCTTCTTTCTCCCACTCCTCCATTCGTTGGTTTGTAAATTTGGGACATTCTAATAGTACAGGCCACAGGACCAAAGCTGAGAGTTCTAGATGAAGTTTTTCTAATGATGGCTACAATTCCAGCAGCAGAATCCTTAAAGCACACTTATTCAAGTGTGTCATAAAAATGGGAGCAGTAAAGACAATTTCACCATACTTCTTATAGGGTACCTTCATTGGATTGCCTCAGCAGTTCACTTTGCTCAGTCTTGAGAATGAGGAACATTCTTAGGTGGCAAGGAATATGTTTTTGTAACTCTGTAATTCTATTTCAGTGGAGATTTAGGGGACTAAAAATCTATATTCTCCTAGATCAGTCTAGGAGATCATCTCCTTTCCCATTAGAGATAGTCTATGAAATTATTTTGGGCATCTCACAAAATCCTACAATTCTTCACCTGGCCCCATAAGCACACTAAATTGGAGATCAGGTGTGTTGTCCTAAGACCTCATCATTGCCTGTTTAGAATCTGAGAGTCCCTAACTAGTGATGTTCCCTGCTTTTCTTCCCACTCATTGCTTTAAAGCTATCTTTACCCCAAATGCTTGTTTCCACTTTTGCTTTATTTTGCTTGTTTCCACTTTTGCTTTATTTTGCTTGTGAATGTCAGTGCTATTACTCACATCTATCCCACCATTATTATCATCCTCCAAAAATTGAATTTTCCCATAAATAATCATCTGAAGCATAAAATTGCTTGCTCCAACATATTTAGTATTCAGTGAATCAGCCTCATAACATCACCATGCATAATTTGTAGAACCATAATAGAAGTAATGAATATGTTAAAATAAGTTATTTTGCTGGAAAATAAAAAGAAATTAAAGCCACACCTGGACATCTGTGCACAATTTAAGTCACTTATTCAAGTGTGATATAGCAAAAAGAAAGAAAGTAAGTCTAGGCAATGTTATAGGGAACTCTTTAAAGATGAATAAATCTGTATTATATTATCCAAGGTAAAGGAGATAGACCATTAAGAGATAACCTCACTGGGGGGGATACATAATTTGTAAAGAACTGATACTCCCAAGCAATATGAGAGGTAGGTGATCAAACACAACATAAAACACTCCAGAGAAAGGAGTGTTAGTTTTTTGTTATTTTATTTTATTTTACAAAACTGAATGTAAGAAATATGTTTCCCAAAGAGGATATAAAGGTAAGAAACTATCATCATTTAAAGAATAAAATGTGTTTAGCTAATCTAATTGGGAACCAGAGCCTGAGCTCTGTCTCTTCTGCCTAGAGGCAAAGGAAACAATAAAAACTCCACTTCTTCATGCAAATTTTTATTCATACTACTCTGTTTATTAATGCAAAACTGTAGATCAAGAAACTCTTGGAATAGTCAAAGAAGAATCAATAATCTCTTGGTTCCTTCTGAACACACAACCTATATACCCTCCTTTCCCCAAACTTGGACAACAAATTTTATTTCTTTAATTACAGTTTACAAGATGAATCTGATGTGTATTAAACTGAATTTGAGAAGAAAGAATCCACATCAGGACACACCTTGTTGAGAAAAATCTAACTGCTTTTAATTATTCATACCTCCTTCCACCCATCACTTCTGATTTAACCTGGAGTTCAAACTGTATTTCAGTCTTACTTGCTTTAAACTTTTCATCAGTTCAATTCTATTTATTCTTTCCAATAAATTTTTTTCTTTGAATAATTTACCTTTAGTCTCTCCTGATCCATCTAGTCACTTTTTATTGCAAACCTGAAATTATTTTTTTATAAATTTATTTACTTTTTATTTATTTTATTTTTGGCTGCACTAGTTCTTTGTTGCTGCTCACGGGCTTTGTCTAGTTGCGGAGAGCAGGGGCTACTCTTCTTTGCTGTGCGCTGGCTTCTCATCATGGTGGCTTCTTTTGTTGCGGAGCATGGGCTCTAGAGAGCAGGCTCAGTAGTTGTGACACAAGGGCTTACTTGCTCCTCGGCATGTGGGATATTCCTGGACCTGGGCTCGAACCCGTGTCCCCTGCATTGGCAGGCGGATTCTTAACCACTGCACCACCAGGGAAGCCCCACAAATGTGAAACTATTAAAAGTTTGACTGTTCTGTCAATTAAATAAGTCAACAGGTATTTGTTGATACTTTGCTATTCATTTATTCACTCACCCATTCATCCAGCACCTGCTCTGTATCAAGCCTTGAGCCAGGCAGTTGGAATAGAAAGATGAAGATGTCAAGGTCTCAGCCCTCTGTGTGGCTCTATGTCCACTTGTCCACTAGTATAAGAGGCATCTTTGGGAATGGGGTGAGAAACACCAAGGAAGAAAGCTCCCTGGATAACCTACATCCTTTAGGGGAAATAATGAAATAAAGACATAGGCATAGCTATAGCACTGGCTTCATAAATTGTTGGGCCCAGTGCCAAATGAAAATGCAGAGTCCCCTGTTCAAAGCTTGATAAGAATTTCAAGGCAGTGACAGCAGAACATTAATCCAAGTATAGGGACCTTCTAAGGAAAGGACCTTATGTGACTGCACAAGTAACACACCCATGAAGCCAGCCTGGCAGAGCTATTAAATTATGTATAAATCTACAGGAAAAAAAGGACTTTAGCAAAGAGGAAGATCAGTTATAACAAAGTTGTCTCACTCTGCTTTCTCATCTATAAGATTAACATATTAAAGACTCCTCAGAGGTTTCACCAGCTTTTTACACAAAAGATCATTTTTTATTATTCTGCCTCAAGAGTCACGTTTTGAAAGATTTTGTTTATCATGTTGAAGTAATCATTAATTCATATTTCTATTTTAATTTTCACCAAAATCTTTTATCATGAGGTAGCCACTGTTAAAAAAGTAGGTGGTTTAACTCCAGCCAAGAGCAAAAGAGACTTTACATTTTAGCTAGTTGTGAACTGTTATCTGTTTTGTTTTGTTTTATTTTTCAAATAGTTGGAAAAAAAAAGATACCAGTTACCATCGAATGGAAACCAATTTGGAACCTTTGATTAAATACTCTTCAAATTTTCTCCAAGCTATAATTTTCAGTGATTCTCACCAGTGAAAGAGGAAAATTTGAGAATTTTCTGCCTTTTGCCCTTGGAAAGATGCAAGTACATACTATCACTTTTCCACATACAAAGGGAAACTCAAGTTCAGTGAAAATCTTGAACATATTCCTAATACATTTAGATTTGAGAATTGAGCAGTATTAATGTGCTCTATCTTTATATCTCTCAAAGCACTACCCTTATGAACCATTGATATAAATGTCTATCTTTAGCATCTGATCACTTCTGAAAATTTCAAGCTTTAAAATGCACGTGTTTAGCACAATTATCTTTTAGAAGATAGAATTTGCACAGTTTTTCTTTTCCACCATTTATCTAATAAGAAATGACAGGCTTGGAGATTGCACAAACTTTTGGTAGAGTAATGTCTTGGACTCAAAAGAGTCTCCAGTGAAAAAGAAAAAGAGCCATAAATCACAAAAAGCAAAGCTGGGTTTGACGATATGCTGGTATTTGAGACTCAAAAGGACAATAACAAATGTCTTCAGTGTAATTTTAATGTAATTAATATTAATAGTAAACAAATCTGCAAATCATTTATGTTTTAGAGCAGAATTGAAATTATTCAGTTAATATATTTGCTTTTCCAATATTTAAAAAATCTTTAAAATGGAGTTATAAAATGTCCTTGCCTAGAAGAAAATCTAATCTCCTTCATGCAATGTCTTATTGGAATATCCTGCATCACTGTGGAAATTTTAGTTCACTACTATCACTAGTATTGGGTAAGACTTTTTAAATAACTTATATCAATCTCTTGCTTTTCTAGCTTAGACATTTTCTACATTAACTAGTTTGATTGACACATGTAACATTTTTTTTAGACACTGAATAGCAGTTTAGTTTCTTTTCTCTTGTATTTTTCATATGGTTGTTTTCTAATCTGAGGAACTCTTTACTAACTGACTAAAAAGTAACATTTTTCGTCAGTCATTTGGATTTTCTGCAGCACATTTAGTTTGGTTCACTGAAGTGGTAGTTGACTTAAGTGACTTGACTCAAATGACTAAATGATTGAAACAGTTATATATAAAATGCACAAATGAATTGTCATTGCATACAGACAACCAATTGATGGAGACTAAATTTCTTGTATTTAACCACTCAATGAATATTGAGTGCCTACTGGAAGCCAAGCTCTCTTTTAGACACTGATATTTCCATCAATTGACTTAGACTTTCTGGAGAGCATTTTGCTATTTTGAAACAAGTACACTGATTTCACTTTTCCATTTTAAGAAAAATCTAATCAACTGGATTTTACATCATATATATTTTTGCATCACAAATTGTACATACATTTCACTATGTATTTTGTTCCACAGACATAACCTGTTTTTCTTACATATCTATCCTAATATAATAATGGCATTTAGTATTACTTCACATTTATGTAAACATGTTGAAATAAGTTCTTGGTGTGTGGAGTTATGTCTTAAATGCTGATTTCATTCATTGTTTAGTTAGTACCTACTATATGTCAGGACAGTTCTAGTGTGCAAGAGGGAGAACTGGTGAGATGGGATTGGGTATAAGTGCTTTCTGATGCCCTGGGAAAGAACATAACTTTTATGCCACAGGTTATGGATATCCATCAAAGGGCCAAAGCAGGAAAGGCACATGATTTGATATGCACTTTAAGAGGATCATTCTGACAAATGTAGAAGATGTTTTAGATGAGCGTGAGATGAAATGGGAGACCACAGCAAAAATCCTGACAAGAAACAAGAAGCGTATGAAAAAAGGCAATGGTAATTGAGATGGAAAGGAAAGCAAATGTTCAAAAGATAGGAGGGAGACAGAAGCTACAGATCTTTGTGGCTCACTGGCTATGGAAAATGAGAAACAGGAGGCAAGAATGAATGCCAGTGGTTATGTTTAACTGAGTGGTCAGTGGGAGGGAAGTCACATTCTGGTTAGACCAAAACAGTTCCAAGTTATACCTGGAGTGCCAGCGTAATTATTAATGAAGTCCCTTCTCTCAAAACTGTCCTGGTTTAGTTGATATATTATGTGGCCATCCTAATGAAGAATGACCATGCTTTTCATGTAATCTGGAAGATAAGTAAATAAGTGAATTGAGGGTAAAGCAAGAGCATTTAAAATAAGGCTCTCCAGAGAGAAATACCCAGTAAGCAAATAGATTTGTGGCTATGGATCTCAGGAGAGAAAATGCATGAGTTGAGATGTAGATTTGAGCATGATCAGATGAAAATGAAATTGCAGAGACAGCATGTGAAGAATGGGAAGAGGAAGAAGCTCAGGATAGAAGCTTCAGAAACACTTCTGTTGAAGGCAGGGAGGAAGCTACAAAGAAGATTGGGAAGTAGCTGACAAACACAGAGCAACTAAGAGGAAAGTCAAAGAAACCAAGTCTTAGGGACAAGAAAAGGGAGTTTCAGGAAGGAGAAAATAGGCAAGAGTGTCAAATGCAAGTAAATAGAGAACAAATAGATACCATTGGTTTGAGCAATTTAAAATACACTGATGACTTTGGCAAGGGTAAATTCAATGGAATGATGGGTGTAATAACCAAATCACAGTAGGTGGAGAGAGGCAAGTGATAATACATGAGAGGTGGTGTAGTATCTTAAGGAAAGCATGGGCTTTGAAGTCAGACAGATTGTCTCACATCCCCACAAGGTCTTACTAGTTGTGTGACTTTGGGCAGGTTGCTTAACTTTAACCCTTGCTCACCCTTCACTCATTCATTCAATACTTATTCATCAAACATTTATAAGGCACATATTATGTGGCAGACACTGTGTTAAGAACCAGCTAACCATGAGCAACTGATGTCTCCAACATGAAGGAACATCTTACAACATAATACAAGGAATACTATTACAGATATATAAACAGCACATTTTGTTTTCTGATCATAAGCTCCATTAATAATAATAAAAACAGCTAACATTTATTAACTTTTTCCTATATACCAGGCACTGTGCTAAAGGCTCTCTATGAATTATTTCACTCAGTACATTCAGAATGTCCTATAAAAACAATATCAGAGGGATACTATTTTTAGTTCCAATATGCAGATAAGAAAACTAAGGATCAGAGGGGTTTTGGACTTGTCAAATTTCACCTTAATAAGTGGAAGAATAGTGAGCAGAGTCGAGGGAGACTGACTTCAAAGCAAGCATTTTAAATTACTACACTGCCTTCCACCAACAATTGCCAAATTGTTTCAGTGTTATTAATCACTGTATTCCCTGGTCATACTTAGTTCCTGACACATTATAGGTCTTGAAAAGTATTAATAAATATTTGTGGAAGGAAGTTGGGAAGAGATGAAGAGGAAGGGAAGGGCAGGGAGGAGAGGAAAGAAGGGAAGGGCAGGGAAGAGAGGAAAGAAGGGAGGAAAAGAAGAAAGAAGGTTGGAAAGGAGGGAAGGAAGAAAGGAAGGAAGGAAGGAAAATGAAGGAAGGAAGGAGAAAGAAATAAGGAAAGAAAGAAAGAGAGAAAGACAAAAAGAAAAGAGTCCTGTGAGAAATAAGGGAATGGAGTAAGAAGCTCTGCCTAGAAGTCACAGAATTTTTATCAAGGATGTGATATATGGGCAGGATTAAAGGACATGTAATTATTTGCTAAGCCAAAAAGAGAACAGAAGTTACTCTATATCAGCTTGGGAACACAACACATTTTCACTCTCATCTGCCTCTAAGGATAGGCCTCACATTCTCTAATCCTCTAAAGTACCTAATCTTGGACCACATGACCAGAAGACTCAGCATCATTGATCACCCCTATCTTATACCTTGGCCTAAATGACCTCTAACCCTACTGACAAGTCTGAATTTCTTCTGACCCTTACATCTTGCCAATCATATATAATATCAAAACTCTAATAACTATTATCTCAGAACATCTTGTGGGGCTTCTTATTCAAACACTCTAGGTTTTGATAGAAAAAAAATCACTTCTGGAAAAAAATACCTTCAGGAATATTAAGCATCAATAAATAATAGACCTCTTTCTGCATGATCTGTCCTCATTCTCTTATTTTAAACTTTCTTCCGATTGCTCCAACTATGAGGGAAGGAAAAAACTACCAGTTGCTTTAAAAAGTGCCTCGTCTTCCATACAATCGCTGCTGCTATTCTTTCAAAGCTTTGATATTCATTGTTTCTCATCTACTTTTGGGTGAATTGTGCCAAGAGTCATGAAAAAAAAAACAACACAAAATTTAAAAAATGGTCTTTGATGTTCAAAAAAGTGTCCTTAAAGTCACCAATATTATTTAGGTAAAATATTGGAAGTACATTTTATCTGTCTGTTCATTTGTTTGTTTGGAAATATCATCTTACTTACTTTTTATATACTTCATATAGACACAGCCTAAACCCACCACCAGTCCTTTCTAAAACCTGACCTTTTTATTTTCCTGAATATATTGTTTTCTGTGACTGTTACCTATATTGTTTTAGCATGTCTTTAGAGTATTGGGTAGTAATTTGCTTTCATGTGAAGCCCTGAATACGTAGTTCTGTAGGGTATATACATACTACTTGGCCCTTTTTTTTTAACATCTTTATTTAAGTATAATTGCTTTACAATGGTGTGTTAGTTTTTGCTTTATAACAAAGTAAATCAGCTATACATATACATATATCCCCATATCTCCTCCCTCTTGCATCTCCCTCCCACTCTCCCTATCCCACCCCTCTAGGTGGTCACAAAGCACCAAGCTGATCTCCCTGTGCTATGCAGTTGCTTCCCACTAGCTATCTATTTTACATTTGGTAGTGTATATATGTCCATGCCACTCTCTCACTTCATCCCAGATTACCCTTCCCCCTTCCCGTGTCCTCAAGTCAGTTCTCTATGTCTGCGTCTTTATTCCTGTCCTGCATGGCCCTTTTTTGATAACCCAAATGTGGAACCCAAGTTCCAAGCAAAAGTTCTGCCAAATATCAACCCAATGACTGGTCACATCTCCAAGGAAGACAATAGAAAATTGGTGAGTTCACTTTAGTTTCTATCCCAAAATCTTGTTTTATTTCCACCTATATCAATACTCAATTCTTAATTATTTTCTTGATTTTATGTAACACAATACAACATGTAGCCTGGACTCTGAATGATTCTTCATTAATCAACACAAAATCCATGCAGATTGAACAGAGGGCTAATATCGATTGGAAGAAACTTTTACTGCATATTGGATTTTGTCCTCCCAAACACCTGGCAAGGTAATGTCTCCATTTCACTACTCCTTAATTTGGAATTACAAAGGCAATTAACTCTGTAATGAGTTAGAGCAAGTGAAGTGAAAGAGTAGGGAAAAAACTGAACACCAGATGATGTCTGTTAATGCTAAGAAAAAAAAGTCACTCGTTCTTGGTAAACATCTTTCAAATGCATGTCTCTCTTTTGTATTTTTTAAAACTAAGGTGTGTAAAACATGTTGCTTAATATGTATGGAGAAAATCTAATTTGATACACTATGTGTAAAGATTGGCAGTCATGAGCACATGGGTCTCTAAGTTATTGACTGAGTATATCAGTAAATTTTGCCTTCGGAAATTTGTGCATCATTGGTACCTAAAAACTGAGAAGGAAAGGAAAAAAAAAAAAAACAGTTCCTACTTTTATTAAAAAACAGTTAAAATAGAGAATTAAAACGTTAAAATAGAGAATTACTTCTGCAAGAGTCAACATGGGCAAGTATTGAAAAGCTGAGATATAAAAGTGACAGCTGCAAGGTTAATTATTGCTGTGAGAAAATAAAACTGCATACATTCAAAATGTGCAAAAAGTAGTGGAGAAAGATCTGCTCTACTTGGGGAAAGATCTGCTCTACTTGTGCTGCATTTGGAAAAGCAAGATCTTGGGGCAACTGGTACACTCAGCACTGGACTAGTTTATAGCTGGTGCTCAGTAGATGTTAGCTGAATCTCAATAGTCCAATTTAAAAATGACTCAAGTTGTTTACAGTGGCTGCGATAGAAGCCAGGTTACCCAGCCCATACAACGTAGCATCATAAAAATGACCCAGGCCAGGACCTGAATCTCACTCTGACACTAGCTGGATGACCATAGCAAGTCATTTTACCTCTTTTGGACTCTTCAGTTGTGAAATGGGGATATAATACCTAATTTGCAGATTTAATAGGAAAATGAAATGAGATTTCAAATGGTAGAATGCTTCTCAGTAAAAGCTAGTTATTGTTGTTGATATTCTTAACTAGAAGAATTTCTGTTTCCCTAAGCATTAAGATTAAGAAAATGAATCATTGTTCTTCATGGTTCCTATAAGCAAGAGAATGGCCCACATTTATCCAACAGGCAATCCTATCTGATTATCCATTATTATGGATAATGAATTATTATTCATTATCCACTGAAATGTTCATCTTGTTCAATTATAATTTGATAATACATTCTAAAGGGGAGTGGGAGCATTTTGGCTGCCTCTCCTTCCTCAGGGTCAAATCAGCATGTTGATAAGCTTGGCATAATTGTTTTCCCTGCAGGTTTACTGTCATTAGTATAAACTGTGAAATACCACTAGGACCATCTCAGTATATTCAGTTAACTGAGTCAATGAAACCTTGCCTCACTTTCCAGAAGTGTGTTGCTTACATTAATGTGTACTTATTTACATTGAAGATTCTGTTTTGAGGGCCTCCATCCTTGAACAACCTACAATAGCTACCTTAGTGTACAAGAGAATTTCCCATATGTGAAATAAATACTGAAGTGCTTGAAGTATGGTTACACAAAGTCACCAAGAGGATAAGATTGAGTAAAAAAAAAAGTCAAATACACAAATTATATTTCATTCTAGAAAAGATGTGTAGATGAGGCTACAATAGAGACGTCATAATCCTAAGAGTACTGCTTTCCTATCAGTGACAGTCATCACTATCTGCCTATCTAAATGTCACCAGCTTGATAACACATGAAATGAGCCCCAAATATATGTTAGAAAATTGATTTAAATCACTGTGTTCAATATTTTTAAAACATAAATATGCATTCTATGAATGCTTACATGAGACTTTGCCATGCCTTTAGTTTAGTTGACAATGAAGTAATGCAAAACTTAAAATAAAGAGTAGAAAGCCTTTATAAACACCACAAAGGACACTAAAAGACTGGAAGTATTTGTGAAATAAATACATAGATTTTTTAAAAAAATTGAATACAAATGGTATGAGTGGTTTTCAAGTTCCTCTGGAATTACGTCTTAGATCTTAAAACATTCTAGGTCAAAAGTACAAAATTTCAGACAAAGCGATTTTTTCCTAAATCACATAAGTTAATCATCTATACCAAACTGTCAGCTTTCTCATTTGTCAGCATTCTGATTTGGTTAATGTTAGTGTATATTAATCACAGAAAAGTATGGCATAAAACAAGTTCAGGTGGTTATTGGTTCATATAATTATTTCTTTTGTGTCAACTCAAGAAGTAGAACTGTTATTAGTAAACTTTATTTGAAATACTTAATCACTCTTTCAAAGACATTTTATCACCTGATCTGTATGTATCAGTAAATCAAACCTCACATATTTGTCTCACAACCTCAGCTCACAGAATGTTAAGTCAAGCTAATAAGAAGCATCAATCATACCCTGAATGAGATAGTCTGCATTACAAACACTCTCCCTGTAAACCATCCATTATATGGAACAGCTGTTACAAATTATCCAGCCTCCAGGACTACTCTATTTAAGTGTTTCTGCAAAAGCCCACTGTCTCCATTTCTCCAAATGAGTTAGTTGGTGGCACAGGGATTGTACCAAGTTCACTGTCACCATATGACAGCAGTCTTTTTCAATCTGTGCCTAGTTCTAATGGTACATTGCATAGTAATAAATGTCTTCTTACAGTTGTAGAGCAAAAATCCTCAGAGTATAAGCAAGTAGCCATCAAGAAACCACTAAGACAGTTTTTTCTCCATTATATCTCAGCCATTGCCCAATAAGTTAAGCACTTAGGAAGTAATACTTACTCTTTTCTAAGTCCTAAGGGGACTATTGATTTGCTCAGTTAGTTAAAATGTGAAATTAATGACCCCAGATACATGTTTGTCAACTTTTGCTCACTTCCATGACTGTGAAACATGTCCCTAGTCTCAAATAGATATCTTGCAGAACATGTTGGTATCAAGGAAAATCATGAAAGAAAATCTAAATACAGTCAACTCTCCATATCTGTGGAGTCTGCATCTGCAGATTCAACCAAATGTGGATCAAAAATATTCAGGGGAAAAAAAATCTAGAAAGTTCCAAAAAAGCAAAACTTGAATTTATTGTGGAGGCAATTATTTATATAGCATTTATATTATATTTACAATTATTTGCATAGCATTTACATTTATTAGGTGTTATAATTAATCCAGAGATGATTTAAACTATACAGGAGGATTGTGTAGATTATATGAAAATACTATGCCTTTTTATACAAGGGACTTGAGCATTCCAAAATTTTAGTATCTGAAGGGATACTGGAACCAATCCCTGGTGAATTAGAACAAGTGAAAACTTATACTTCAGAAAAAAACATATTAAAGGAAGTCTACTACTTCCAGTTTAGTTCACAGTTTTGCCAAGGGTGCTCCTGTCTTAAAAAGAATGGCTTTATAAATGTATGGCCTAATGTGTCTTTGGAAATAATAATTCCAAGTTTACTTCATGGTATATTTGAGAAAATATGTCACAGGGATATCTATAAATTATTCATAAAAGAATAGTGAGACTGAACGAATTTAAAAGTCTATATAGGCATACATCATTTTCTTGGTCTTAATTTGCATTGCAGAGTTGTAATGAGTCATACACAATAAACCAATATTGGATTTATAGAAAGCTTTGCAGAAGCATGGTACCTTGCATATTTTAGCACTCCATATGCTATTTTCCTACAGGGTTTCTTCAACTCATCTGTTTTTAGAATTTATGTAATACTAGCTTACTAAATTAATTTCAAGATAGCGTCTGGGTTGCTTGAGGTTTTAAATAAACAAGTTGATTATTTTTAATTATTCTTGCCAGTTTGCACAATAGATCCTCAAATGTCTATTTTCCATTGCAGAAAGATCACCTTCAATGGATGGAGAATAATACTTATATATTGGAATACACACAGTGTGTACAACTTCAACGCATGTAAAACTACATTAAATATTTATGCCTTCCTAACTACCTGAAATTGTTGGTTAATTTACCTTTCACTTGAAGTTTGTAATAACTGACCAAGAAGTGTTTGTGTTTTTCTAAAAATGAACACAAGAATTCTTTAAATAAACATTTTAAATGTAGTGATGTGTAAAGTCTCACATTAGTAATTAAGTTCTTCAACCAAAAATGGCATGAGTCATTTTAGCTTAAAACTCACAAGGTGTCAAAATTCCAATGACAACCACATGTTCACAAATTATACTAAACAGGATAAATGTCATGAAATTCTAATTTTATTAGACTAATATGGGGAAGAGGTGGTATAACTTTTGTTTTTGCTTACAATGGAAGTAGAAAAATCATTATACTCTCAGTAAGACTGTGAAAGGCATATATGCAAAGCATCCTCAGATCATCCAATGACCACTATCGTTGAAACTACATTGACAACTTCTATTAAGCAGAAACAGTAAAATAAAACAACATTGGAAAAGTGATTTACTGAGTCATCACAATTTACATTTGTTATCAAAACTTTATTGCAAAGAAAAATATGCATACATTTTAAATAATTTAAATAGATTTTCCCTCCAAATCTTTCTACATCCTCTGAAGTCTCCTCCAGATTTTGCCTTTTTAGCAACATGGAGTACAGGCATACCTTGGAGATACTGTGGTTTTGGTTCCAAACCACCAAAATAAAGCAGATATCACAATAAAAAGAATCACACAAATTTTTTGCTTTCCCAGTCTATATAAAAGTTATGCTTACACAGAAAAAGCTTTTTATAAAATATAACATTGTTTATGATTAAGAAAACTCTTCAGAAAGTGGGCATAGAGAGAACCTACCTCAACATAAGAAAGGGCATATACAACAAACCTACAGCTAATGTTATACTCAACCATGAAAAGCTGAAAGCATTTCCTCTAAGATCAGGAAAAAGACAAGGATGTTCACTCTCACCACTTTTATTTAACATAGTTTTGGAAGTACTAGCCATGGCAATCAGAGAAGAAAAAACAAAATACAAAGAATCCAAATTGGAAAAGAAGAAGTTAAACTGTCACTATTTGCAGATGACATGATACTATACATAGAAAATCCTAAAGACGTTACCAGAAAACTACTAGAGCTCATCAATGAATTTGGTGAACTTGCAGGATACAAAATTAATACACAGAAATTTGTTGCATTTCTATACACTAACAACAAAAGATCAGAAAGAGAAATTAAGGAAACAATGACATTTACCACTGCATCAAAAAGAATAAAATACCTAGGAATAAACCGACTTAAGGAGGCAAAAGACCTATACTGAGAAAACTTTAAGACACTGATGAAAAAAATCAAAAATGACACAAACAGATAGAAAGAATATGACGTTCTTGAATTGGAAGAATTAATATTATCAAAATGACTATAAAACCCAAGGCAATCTACAGGGCCAATGCAATCCCCATCAAATTACCAATGATGGGCTTCCCTGGTGGCGCAGTGGTTGAGAGTCCGCCTGCCGATGCAGGAGACGTGGGTTCGTGCCCCGGTCCGGGAAGATCCCACATGCCATGGAGCTGCTGGGCCTGTGAGTCATGGCCGCTGAGCCTGCACGTCCAGAGCCTGTGCTCCACAGCGGGAGAGGCCACAGCGGTGAGAGGCCCGCGTACCACAAAAAAAAAAAAATTACCAATGATATTTTTCACAGAACTAAAAAAACAACTTTTAAATTTGTATGAAAACACAGAAGACCGTGAATAGCCAAAAAATCTTGAGAAAGAAAAACAGAGCTAGAGGAATCAGACTCCTTGACTTCAGAGTATACTACAAAGTGACAGTAATCAAAACAGTTTGGCATTGGTGCAAGAAAAGGCATATAGATCAATGGAACAGGATAGAAAGTCCACAGACAAACCCATGCACCCACGGTCATCTAATCTATGACAAAGGAGGCAAGAATATACATTGGAGAAAAAACAGTCTCTTCAATAAGATGTGGTGGGAAAACTGGACGGCTACACGTAAAAGAATGAAATTAGAACATTCTCTAACACCATACACAAAAATAAACTCAAAATGGATTAAAGACCTAAATATAAGACCAAATACTATAAAACTTGTAGAGGAAAACATAGGCAGAACACCCTTTGACATAAACTGCAGTAATATCTTTTTTGGATCCATCTCCTAAAGTAATGGAAATAAAAACAAAAGTAAACAAATGGGATCTAATGAAACTTAGAAGCTTTTGCACAGCAAAGTAAACCATAAACAAAATGAAAAAGCCCTCAGAATGGGAGAAATATTTGCAAATGATGCAAATGACAAGGGATTCATTTCCAAAATATAAAATCAGCTCATACAGCTCAATACAAAAAATAAATAAATAAATAAAATCAAAAAATAGGCATAAGATCTAAATAGACATTTCTCCAAAGAAGACACACAGATGGCCAAAAAGTACATGAAAAGATGTTCAGCGTCACTAATTATTAGAGAAATGCAAATCAAAACTACAGTGAGGTATCACCTCACACCAATGAGAATGATCATCATCAAAAAGTCTACAAATAATAAATGCTGGAGAGTGGGTGCAGAAAAGGGAACTCTTCTACACTGTTAGTGGGAATGTAAATTGGAATAGCCACTTTGAAGAACAGTATGGAAGTGCCTTAAAAAACTAAAACTAGAGCTACCATATGATCTAGCAATTGCACTCCTGGGCATATATTTAGATAAAATCATAATTTGAAAAGATATATGCACCCTAATATTCATAACAGCACTATTTACAAGAGCCAAAACATGGAAGCAACATAAGTGGTCATAAACAAATGTATCAGTAAAGATGTGGTATATATACACAATGGAGTATTGCTCAGCCATAACAAAGAATGAGATAATGTCATTTGAAGAAACATGGATGGACCTAGGAATTATCACACTAAATGAAGTAAGCCAGACACAGAAAGACAACTATCATATGTTACAGTTATATATGGAATCTAAAATTGATAGAAATGAATTTATTTACAAAACAGAGGTAAACTCACAGACATAGAAAACAAACTTATGGTTATCAAAGGGGAAAGGGGGGGGAGGGACAAATTTGGAGTTTTAGATTAAAATATACACACTACTATATATAAAATAGATAACCAACAAGGACCTACTGTATAGCATAGGGAACTATACTCAATATGTTATAATAACCTATAATGGAAAAGAATCTAAAAATGAATATATATATGTATAACTGAATTACTTTGCTGTATACCTGAAACTAACTAACATTGCAAATCAAGTACATTTTAATTTTAAAAAGATTTGTGCTTACAACATATTGTAGTCTCTTAAGTGTGTATTAAGCCTCAAAAACAATGTACATACCTTAATTAAAAAATACTTTATTGCTAAAAAATGCTAACCATCATCTGAACCTTCAGTGAGTCGCAATAGCAAAATCAAAAATCATAGATCACCATAACAAACATAATAATAGGGAAAAAGTTTGAAATAGTGCAAGAACTACCAAAATGTGACCCAGAAACGTGAAGTGAGCAAATGCTGTTGGAAAAATGGTGCTGATAGACTTGTTAGATTCAGGATTGCCATGAACCTTCAATTTATAAAAAAACTGTATCTGTGAAGTGCAATAAAGGGAGGTTTAACTGTAAATGGACAGGAAATTCAATGAGAGCATTAAAGAAAAGGCTTATGTGTCATTGCCTTCCTCTGAGTTTCAGATGGACTCCACTTTACTTGTAAGGTCACCAGCTTTACCTAATTCAATTCCTACCTGAAATCCATGACTTTCCTGATGCCTATCATGCCGGCTTTTAAACTTGATCACATTTTTTCTGGTTATGAACAAATGTAGGGCATAAAGAATCTAATGGAACAATGTTGACTCAACCCCTATAAAATCATGTTTTTCATTTCATATAAGCTCTCAATGTTTTTCGGCAATGTTGCTGTTCAACTCTTATTTATTCCCCATCACATAGCTCCCAGTGACTATTACTGGCCTTTTCAACTCTCTTCAGGCTCCAAACTAGCATCTTCCTGTGTCTGCAGTTCAGTGTTATCATTATAATTATTTCAATTAAAATTTATTGCATTAAGTTGAAAAGAAAACTTTTGAGATCCTCCTCCAGATTTCGCCTTTATTGTACCATTATTCTTCCAATTTATTTAGCATGAAATTCTGGAATAATGTTTCATTCCCACTCTTGACTCTTCCTTTTTAATATCTAATGTGTTAGTCCACCTCCCATTTTAAAGCATTTACTGGCCTCCACTATCTACATAAAAATGCTCAAACTCATTGTCCTGCTGTTCAAGGTCTTCCCTCAACCTCCTTTTCTCCACATAAAATCCTGCTACTCTGATCAAACTTAAACCATCTGTCTTCCTGCTTTTCAGAAATGCCTTGAATTTTCCAGTCTTTGGGCCTATTTTTTTATTTATCCCTTTTTGCCACCAAAAGAAAAAAGTCACCTGTTCTATCTTTAAGTACTAGCCCAGAGGAACTGTTTTCTTGGAATATTCACTGCAAAACCCATCCTTCCAGCATCACTGTCTAAAGAATTTTCTGTGTCCTAGAGATACAAAAGTGAATTTCTAACTCACCTGGCTGGAAAATGGCAAGGCCTGCATGAGTTCCCATGTGTCAAGGTATCTAGTCAGCCTCCATCAGTCAAAGCTGTCAAGTTTAGCTTTTCATTTTTTGTCCTCACATGGCAATTTCTCCAGCCCTTTCAGGCCTTTTTTTTTTTTTTTTTTTTTTTAATGAATGTAGTAATGAGAATGACACAGATTATTTAATTGTGGGCTTGTGAAATAGGATTTTTCAATCTTGTTCTAAAATTCCTTCTTTAATTTTCAATACTTTGTTGAACTTTATTGTCATAGGTATTCATTGGTTATAATACTACATGTTTAATAAGCTCCAAGTCTCTATCCAAAAGTGATTAATATATCCTATAGGTAAATTTTTAAGTCATTTTAGTAATTTCATTGTATTCTGTGTTTACCTCTCTGGCTGTTTGTTGCTAGTTGGCTGGCTGTTCTTTCAGTTTTCCTGATTGACTTTTAGTCATTTTTCATTTCCAAAAGATTTATCTGGAGTAATTAGATATTGTTGGAGATCCCCTTTTCAGATTATTTATGCTAATATAACCAGTCTTAGCACAGATAATGACTTATTCCAGTTTTAATCTTTGTAAATCAAGGTACTTCTGTTATCCTTTGTATCTTAGGATGCTTCCAGTTGCAAGTAATATAAAGCCTAACTCAAATTGGCTTAAACAATAAGAAATTTATTAGTTATGTTGACAGGAAGCTAAAGCAGATTTTTTTCATTGGTTGATCCAATGTCTCAAGTTTTTTTCAAGGACACAGGTTGGTTCCATCTCCATTCTGTCATCTTCAGTGCTGGCCTTACTCTAAAGCTCATTGTAATCATAGGCTGACTGCCAAGAATAATAGGGCCTAAATTCTTTCATGTTCACATACAACAGGAGAAAAAACTAGCGTATCTACAAATGTCTATACCTTCATCTGGCTTTGCCAATTTAGACCATGTGCTTACTCCTGAACCAGTACCTATCATAATACGATTGTCATGATCTGATTGGCTTAGACCTAACTTCCTGAACCAGTCACTAGCGGGGCAGGTGAGATTGCCAAGATGGGCATAGACTAATCAGGGCTACTGCATATAATGGGGGTTTAATTCCCTATACCACATTGGGACAGGTGGAGTGAATATTAGGGAGCCAACCACAAGGCTCACTTCATCTCTATCATATATTTTCTATTTCTAAATCCATTTTTAATCAATAAAAAAATTATTCTTAAACTTCTGAAATCTACATTTTCTGTCTATGTTGAATTATGTGAAGAAGTGTTGCATATTAATGAGTAGCACAGAGTTAAAACTCAGATATATATGCAATTAAGAATCAAAACTGAATCCCAGGTCCAGTATTGGAATATTGTGTTGTCTTGAGTGAGTCACTCGTACTTTCTGAGACTCAGTCTTCACGGGTCAATACGAGATTTTCTGTAAAAATTAAAGAGAAAGTACATAACATTTAGTTCATTACATTATACCTGATAGGTGCTCATTAAATCATTATCATTTCAGCACCACTTTTTCCTCTTTCCATTATAAACTCCCCTGAAGATAGAATTTGTTTATTGAATCCGCCAATAATAGTACTTTTTTTTCCAAAGCATTTTCACATCTATCCTTATTTGTTTTGATAAATCAATGTGGTATATAGGTTCTCATTTTTATTGGTAAAAAATGAAGTATTGTGAGATCATATGACATTTTCAAAGTTCTTGAGTTAGTTAAAGGCCTAACCAATGCTAGTATAGCTATTTACAAAGTACTGTTACATACATTACCCTACACAGCCCTCACAATAATGACATAAGATTGATATTATCATCCCCTTTATAAAATGTAAGGAAACTGAGAATTAAAGAGGTTCAGAAACTTGAATAAAGCTCTTACATAAAAGAGTCAGAACTGGAATAATATTCCTATGACTCTTTATCAAAATCTCTTTTCTTTAGATCAGTTTTTCTTAAAATATAGGGTGCACAAAAATTTCTAGACAACCTGTACGAAATACAATGCTGAAGCTCTAGTCACAGAAATTGAAATTCAGTAGCTATTGAGTACAGCTCAGGAATCTAGATAATTTTTTACAAACATGCCAGAGATTTTGTTGCTCATCAAAGTTTGAAAGATACTAATAGCTTGTTTGTTGTTGCTGTTGATTAGAAACACCATGATCTGATGGGTATCTAATTAAGAGAGTTTACCAAAGATGAGAACATAGCATAATTAGAATCTATTTTTAATATATATATTAAGAGTATTTTTTTCAAAATAAATGATTTTGTAAAGATATATTACTTTTTTTCATATTTTATTGGGTCAAAAGGAAAGATGTGTAAAAAGGTAACCCAACAGCTATGCTAGCCTATTAGGTTAATAAAAATTATTCATTCATTCATTTATTACAAATCTATAGTGATAACACACTAGATGCTAAGAACTGTACTAGGAAGTGGGAATACAATTACAAGCACAACTTCAACCCTCCTGTACCTAAAATTCAGATAGGAAATCTACCCTTAATAGGAGATTCACACAAATAAGTAGAAGCCTTCATAGATTTCAACTATGATTGAGAGGTGCATGATACTATATGAATGTATATAATCTTGTGATTTTACCTAGACAGGGCAGCAAGAGAAGTTTCCTTCAAAGCAGTGATACTTGAGCAGAGATTTGAAATTTGAAGCCTAAACAGGTGTTAAATAGGCAAAGTAAGGAGAGACAAGAATTTCATGCTGAGGGACCAGGTTACATAGATAATGATGATGATGATGATAATGATTATAGACAGATAAATAGATAGATAGACAGATACAAAATAACAATAATAAATATAATGGAAATGATAGGTAGATATAAAATAATAATAATATATATAATGATGATAATAATGATACATGGATAGATATAATAAATGGTGAACTTTACCAAATTAATTAGAAACAAAATTGCTTTTGAAAAAAATAATTAGAACTGTTTAGCTCTCATTTCCATCCTTAACTACCCCTGGTTTTAAAAAAATATATTCTCATGGGATCAAGAACAGTATGAAAGGGTCACATAAATTAAGTATGTAAAAAGTAAAGAAATTTATGAACACCCTCTCAACTTCATTAGGAACATAATGATTGTAAGGAAGTATCTGAGGAAAAGGCAAAGAAAGATGCAATGCTATGTGAAGTTGAACTTTACAATATGTCAAAGTATGCCAGGAGACATTTTCTTGTGTAAAAATAAATATGCTATCAATAACATCTTAAATAAGGGCATATCATAAGTCTTCATAATTCTATTGTAAAGATGAAAACCTCAACAACCAGTTACTACTAGGTATTAATATGTAATGTGATACAGGAAATCTACTCACGTTGTTGACTATTACTTTCTAATGAAAGTTTTTTTTGTTATTTATATATGGCCTTTTAAACTTGATCTACACAAAATGGTCCTTTGTACTGGATAGTTCATTGCATGTATTTAAACTATACATCATAAAAAAATACTCTTCAGGGCTTCCCTGGTGGCACAGTGGTTGAGAATCTGCCTGCCAATGCAAGGGACACGGGTTCGAGCCCTGGTCTGGGAAGATCCCACATGCCGCGGAGCAACTAGCCCCGTGAGCCACAACTACTGAGCCTGCGCGTCTGGAGCCTGTGCTCCGCAGCAAGAGAGGCCTCGATAGTGAGAGGCCCGCGTACTGTGATGAAGAGTGACCCCCGCTCGCCGCAAATAGAGAAAGCCCTCACACAGAAACAAAGACCCAACATAGCCAAAAATAAAAATTAATTAATTAATTAATTTTAAAAAATACTCTTCATGGTCTGAGTTATCGAGTTTATTTTTCTGCATTAATATAATCTTTCAGACAGTAGCTAAATCTCTTCCCTTAGTATTAGAAGGGCATGTTCATGACTTTACTTCTGTGATTGCTTTCCTTTCTTCTGACCCATATACCTACATGTGTCTAGAAGTAAGAAGTGTCTGTCCCCAAGCAATATTTATGGGCTTAAAGACAGAATCAATTTAAGATACCATGGCATATTTGGTGTTGAATTTTTCATTTTAGCTTAATCAATTTAAAGCACAGAATTTGTAACGTTTTGAATCCCAACAAGTTTAATTTTTCACTTAAAACTTCTATATAAGAAACATAGAAAGTCCCCCAAATCAAATAAAAATGAAAATAAAAACTGAGTAGATTTATTTTTACAAAATAAATTTGTTTAAAAAATAACATGTACCAGTAGAAATATTTGTTGAATAAGCAGGTGTCAGAATCAGACAGGGAATGTGATGCTAGGTGAGAAAAAGAAGTTGCTTGCCACAGGGAGTCATTCTTAGCATTAAGAAGATGTTTTAAATAATTATCCCTCAAAAAGGATTGGACAGTCACACCACAAATTTCTAATGTCCAGCACCACCAATTGATGTCTAAAAGGAGAACGAACAATAATTTCACAGGAGGTCAGTATGCAGTTTCCTGTTTGTTAACATTAATTTGTCATAATTTGCTTTAAACAGGAAACACCCCTCCACTGGCTGTCCAGACTAAAGCCAACACCTGCTTCCACTCATTTTCCTTCTAAAGGATAAGGACCCTTTTGATCTCGTTTTTCTGAGGAGGAGTTTCCCTCTCTTCTTCCTCATCTGAAAAATAATAGGGTTTAACTAGATGGCTCTGGTTAATTTAAATATTCCAAGACTCTGTAACTTGTTTAACTATTACATGAAGTCTTTAAGTCCTTGTTTCATGTCACCAGGATAAAGATAACAACATTAAGTGTTACAAAGAGATATATAGTTTATTTGTTTTTCAACTATAAAAGTCAATGGCTTCTCAAGAGAAGACAAATTTCTAACTGAACATTAGGTCAGCAGAGTGAGTTGATCTGATAGCAATCTAACAGCAATCCTGGGGGGCCCTTGATTGAGACAGATTGAATTCATGAGAACATGGCTTCTGCCAAGGGCCTTTGTGCTTTATCATTTGCTCAGAGTCCTTACCATGAAGAAATAAACATAAAATGTGTCCATTTTTCTAAATGGTCTAATTTTTGTCTCCCTAGGTAGGTTTATTCCTAGGTATTTTATTCTTTTTGTTGCAATGGTAAATGGGAGTGTTTCCATAATTCTCTTTCAGATTTTTCATATAGGATTCGTATAGTAATTCGTATAGGAATGCAAGAGATTTCTGTGCATTAATTCTGTATCCTGCAACTTTACCA
The DNA here is from genome assembly GCF_951394435.1 of Stenella coeruleoalba. Classification (NCBI taxonomy): domain Eukaryota; kingdom Metazoa; phylum Chordata; class Mammalia; order Artiodactyla; family Delphinidae; genus Stenella; species Stenella coeruleoalba. The sequence continues at coordinate 75,600,704 of NC_137154.1, forward strand.
AATTCATTGATTGGCTCTAGTAGTTTTCTGGTGACAATTTTAGGATTCTCTATGTATAGTATCATGTCATCTGCAAACAGTGACAGTTTTACTTCTTCTTTTCCAATTTGTACTCATTTTATTTCTTTTTCTTCTCTGATTGCCGGGACTAGGACTTCCAAAACTATGTTGAATAACAGTGGTGAGAGTGGACATCCTTGCCTCATTCCTGATCTTAGAGGAAATGCTTTCAGTTTTTCACCATTGAGAATGATGTTTGCTGTGGGTTTGTCATATATGGCCTTTATTATATTGAGGTATGTTCCCTCTATGCCTACTTTCTGGAGAGTTTTTATCATAAATCGGTGTTGAATTTTGTCAAAAGCTTTTTCTGCATCTATTGAGATGATCATATGGTTTTTCTCCTTCAATTTGTTAATATGGTGTATCTCATTGATTGATTTGCATATATTGAAGAATCCTTGCATCGCTGGGTTAAATCCCACTTGATCGTGGTGTATGATCCTTTTGATGTGTTGTTGGGTTCTGTTTGCTAGTATTTTGTTGAGGATTTTTACATCTATATTCATCAGTGATATTGGTCTGTAATTTTCTTTTTTTGTAGTATCTTTGTCTGTTTTTTTTTTATCAGTGTGATGGTGGCCTCATAGAATGAGTTTGGGAGTGTTCCTTCCTCTGAAATTTTTGGGAAGGCTTTGAGAAGGATAGGTGTTATCTCTTCTCTAAATGTTTGATAAAATTCACCTGTGAAGTCATCTGGTCCTGGACTGTCGTTTGTTGGAAGATTTTTAATCACAGTTTCAATTTCATTACATGTGATTGGTCTGTTCATATTTTCTGTTTCTTCCTGGTTCAGTCTTGGAAGGTTATACCTTTCTAAGAATGTGTCCATTTCTTCCAGTTTGTCCATTTTATTGGCATAGACTTGCTTGTAGTAGTCTCTTAGGATGCTTTGTATTTCTGAGGTGTCTGTTGTAATTTATCCTTTTTCATTTCTAATTTTATTGATTTGAGTCCTCTCCCTCTTTTTCTTCTGAGTCTGGCTAGATTTATCAATTTTGTTTATCTTCTCAAAGAACCAGCTTTTAGTTTATTGATCTTTGCTATTGTTTCCTTTGTTTCTATTTCATTTATTTCTGCTCTGATCTTTATGATTCCTTTCCTTCTGCTAAATTTTGGGTTTGTTTGTTCTTCTTTCTCTATTTCCTTTAGGTGTAAGGTTAGGTTGTTTACTTGAGATTTTTCTTGCTTCTTGAGGTAAGCTTGTATAGCTATAAACTTCCCTCTTAGCACTGCTTTTGCTGTATCCCATATGTTTTGGATTGTCATGTTTTCATTGTCATTTGTCTCTAGGTATTTTTTTTAATTTCTTCTTTGATTTCTTGAGTGATCTCTTGGTTTTTTTGTAATGTATTGTTTAGCCTCCATGTGTTTTTGTTTTTTACATTTTTTTCCCTGTAATTCATTTCTAATCTCATAGCGTTGTGGTCAGAAAAGATGCTTGATATGATTTCAATTTTCTTATGTTTACTGAGGCTTGATTTGTGACCCAAGATATGATCTATCCTGGAGAATGTTCCTTGCACACTTGAGAAGAAAGTGTAATCTGCTGTTTTTGGATGGAATGTCCTAGAAATATCAGTTAAATCTACCTGGTCTGTGGTGTCATTTAAAGCTTGTGTTTCCTTATTTATTTTCATTTTGGATGATGTGTCCATTGGTGTAAGTGAGGTGTTAAAGTCCCCCACTATTATTGTGTTACTGTCCATTTCCTCTTTTAGAGCTGTTAGCAGTTGCCTTATGTATTGAGGTGCTCCTATCTTGGGTGCATATATATTTATAATTGTTATATCTTCTTCTTGGATTGATCACTTGATCATTATGTAGTGTCCTTCCTTGTGTCGTGTAACATTCTTTATTTTAAAGTCTATTTTATCTGATATGAGTATAGCTACTCCAGGTTTTTTTTGATTTCCATTTGCATGGAATATCTTTTTCCATCCCCTAACTTTCAGTCTGTATGTGTCCCTAGGTCTGAAGTGGGTCTATTGTAGACAGCATATATATGGGTCTTGTTTTTGTATCCATTCAGCAAGCCTGTGTTTTTTTTGTTGGAGCATTTAATCCATTGATGTTTAAGGTAGTTATAGATATGTATGTTCCTATGACCATTTTCTTAATTGTTTTGGGTTTGTTTTTGTAGGTCTTTTTCTTTCTTATGTTTCCCACTTAGAGAAGTTCCTTTAGCATTTATTTTAGAGCTGGTTTGGTGGTGCTCAATTCTTTTAGCTTTTGCTTGTCTGTAAAGCTTTTGATTTCTCCCTCGAATCTGAATGAGATCCTTGCCACGTAGAGTAATCTTGGCTGTAGGTTCTTCTCTTTCATCACTTTAAGTATATCATGCCCCTCCCTTCTGGCTTGTAGAGTCTCTGCTGAGAAATCAGCTGTTAACCTTATGGGAGTTCCCTTGTATGTTATTTGTCATTTTTCCCTTGCTGTTTTCAATAATTTTTCTTTGTCTTTAATTTTTGCCAATTTGTTTACTCTCTGTCTCGGCATGTTTTTCCTTGGGTTTATCCTGTATGAGACTCGCTGTGCTTCCTGGACTTGGGTGCCTATTTCCTTTCCCATGTTAGGGAAGTTTTCAACTATAATCTCTTCAAATATTTTCTCTGGTTCTTCCACTCTGTCTTCTCCTTCTGGGACCCCTATAATGTGAATGTTGTTGTGTTTAATATTGCCCCAGAGGTCCCTTAGGCTGTCTTCATTTCTTTTCATTCTTTTTTCTTTATTCTGTTCGACAGCTGTGAATTCCACCATTCTGTGTTCCAGGTCATTTATCCATTCTTCTGCCTCAGTTATTGTGCTATTTATTCCTTCTAGTGTAGTTTTCATTTCAGTTATTGTATTGTTCATCTCTGTTTGTTTGTTCTTTAATTCTTCTAGGCCTTTTTTAAACATTTCTTGCATCTTCTCAATCTTTGCCTCCATTCTTTTTCCGAGATCCTGGATCATCTTCACTGTCATTATTCTGAATTATTTTTCTGGAAGGTTGCCTATCTCCACTTCATTTAGTTGTTTTTCTGGGGTTTTATCTTGTTCCTTCATCTGGTATATAGCCCTCTGCCTTTTCATCTTGTCTATCTTTCTGTGAATGTGGTTTTTGTTCCATAGGCGGCAGGATTGTAGTTCTTCTTGCTTCTGCTTTTGGCCCTCTGGTGGATGAGGCTATCTAAGAGGCTTGATGGGAGGGACTGGTGGTGGGTACAGCTGACTGTTGCTCTCATGGGCAGAGCTCAGTAAAACTCTAATCCACTTGACTGTTGATATGTGAGGCTTGGTTCCCTCCCTGTTGGTTGTTTTGCCTGATGCAACCCAACACTGGAGCCTACCTGGGCTCTTTGGTGGGGCTAATGAGAGACTCTGGGAGGGCTCACACCACAGAGTACTTCCCAGAACTTCTGCTGCCAGTGTCCTTTTCCCCACGGTGAAACCAAGCCACCCCCCGCCTCTGCAAGAGACCCTCCAACATTAGCAGGTAGGTCTGGTTCAGTGTCCCCTGGGGTCACTGCTCCTTCCCCTGGTCCTGATGCACACACTACTTTGTGTGTGCCCTCCAAAAGTGGAGTCTCTGTTTCCCCCAGTCCTGTCAAAGTCCTGCAATCACTTCCCACTAGGCTTCAAAGTCTGATTCTCTAGGAATTCCTCTTCCCATTGCCAGACCCCCAGGTTGGGAAGCCTGTTGTGGGGCTCAGAACCTTCACTCCAGTGGGTGGACTTCTGTGGTATGTGTTCACCAGTCTGTGAGTCACCCACCCACCAGTTATGGGATTTGGTTTTACCGTGATTGCACCCCTCCGACCGTCTCATTGTGTCTTCTCCTTTGTCTTTGGATGTGGGGTGTCATTTTTGGTGAGTTCCAGTGTCTTCCTGTCGATGATTGTCCAGTAGTTAGCTGTGATTCTGGTGTTCTCACGAGAGGGGGTGAGAGCACATCCCTCTACTCCGCCATCTTGGTTCATCACTAATTTTTAGAATATTTTTATAATACTGTATTCATAACAATCTTTCAGATTTACAAAGATGTAAAAAAGTTGTCTGCCCATAGACCTTAATACTCTAAGTTTCTAATAATGATGAGCCTTAGTATTAAATCATATGAAAATGTTTTCTTCGTTCGTGGACCTAGTCTTTCATTTTTATTACCAACCTACTCTACTCTTAACTGAAAAACAAAACAAAACAAAACAAAAAAACTGTTAACTCAAATATTTTGATTTAACAAAAAAAGAGGCTGTCATATTGGATCTTTGTCTTACATGATAATTACTTTATTTTAAAACTTGTTAGTTTTTACACAGCATTTCAAATTCAAAACAAATCTCCTTTCGTCTTTCCAAATCTCTTCTTCCTTCTTCTCCCTTCTCCCTTTCATCTCTTCTTCTACAGATATTTACTGAGGGACTAATATATACCAATTACCATGCTGAATATTCAGACAGATGGAACTTACATAAAAATAATTATAGCCAATGTAACAAGTGCTATAATGAGATGTCATATGTACTAATGTGCAACGTTATTATTGCCTGGCATTAGTTTTTTGTAAAAGATCTCTCTCTGCCCTGGATTTTAAACACACCTGGGGTTGGAACCCTATTTTATCCTCCTATAAACCATTTCCCCCACCTTTTTCCCACCACTCAGCACAGTGCTTTCCACACACATACTAGGAATAAGCAAATGCTTAGTTAAATAGAATTTACTTAGAATAGTACATACATATCACAATATGGAAGCACTGTTTAAAATAATGACTTTTAAAATAATTTTAGAAGTAATACATACTTATTGTACAGAATTGGAAAATCCAAACAAGTATAAAGAATAAAATTTAAATCATTATAGCTTCAGCTCCAAGCAATAACCACCATGTACACTTTAATGCATTTCTTTCCAGTCTTTTCCTATACACATTAGGCAAATTACTATTTATACATTTATATTAACATATAATTTTGCATTCTGTTTTTTTTTGTGAACATTTCCCATATCATTAAAGTGTCCTAAATATTAGGCAGTTTAATGGCTGCCTACTATTTTATTTTAAGGTTTTATGATTTAAACATTACATGATTATTGGACAATTAATTATTTACAGTGGCTTGTAATTATACATAATTGCACAGCCACAATCAGCATCCTGGGTACATAAATCTTGTTCACTGTCACTGATTATTTTGCTAAGGACTATATTTGGGAAAATAGCCAAATATAAAGAAAAATACTTGGGGATTTATTAATTATGTTGTAAGTTCCATTTTTTGTTCCAGCTGAAGTTTTTAAAAGTATTTAGAGTAATTATTGCCTATTATTAAAAGAAATATATGTTTTTTAAGAGAAATAATTTAAATATTTTAGTAGAGATTTAATACTCAGAAAGGCAAATTATTTTATTTAAGTTAACTAATAGTTACTTTCCACAATATCTCCTATCATGCCTCACATGTAGGTGATCGTTAATTCTTTCTGAAGACATAAATGAATAGAATGGGTGAAATGGAACAATATGGAAGAACTTAATAAATGAATTATGTTGGTAGTTATTCCTATTTGAATGCAATAGCTAAATTTCAAGTCTTTTTTCAAAGCATGTTAAAGATTCTCCTGACAAATTCCCTACCTATGAACAAACTCTCAAATCAGACTATTTTGAAGTCTGTTCCAATTATCCATTGTTTCCCCAAAATTTGTGGCTTAAAATATGCATACATTATTTGCTCTCACGGTTTTGTCAGCTGACAGGCATAGCTACGTTCTTAGCAGGGATTTCTCATGCACATGTGTCTAAAGGTGATTGAAGCTGGAATCACTTGAAGGCTTCTTCACATGTCTGGTGCCTGGGCTGAGATGACTGGAATAGCTGAGGGCAAGTTGGATATCCCTCTCTCCATGGGATTCTCCAAATGGCTAGCTTGGACTTCCTGACAGAATGGTAGCTCAGTTTAATAGGACTTCTAACTAGGCAGCTGGATTTTCCCATAAGCATTCCAGGAGACATGGGATGAAGCTGCAAAACTTCTTATGATTTCTCCTCAAAAGTTATGCTGTGTCACTTCTACCATTGTCATCTGGGTCAAATATAGGCATACTTCATTTTATTGTACTTTATTGCACTTTGCAGATATTGCATTTTTTATAAATTGAAGATTTGTGGCAACCCTGCATCAAAGAAGTCTATCAGCACAATTTTTCCAAAAGCATTTTCTCATTTTGTGTCTCTGTGTCACATTTTGGTAATTTTTGCAATGTTTAAAACTTTTTTATTATTGTTGTATTTGTTATGGTACTCTGCAATCAGTGATATTTGATACTACAATTGCAATTGTTTGGGGGCACCATGAACTACACCCATATAAGAAAGCAAATTTAACTGATAAATGTTGTATGTGTTCTTATCACTCCGCTGACCATCTGTCCCCCTGTATCTCTCCCTCTCCTTGGGCCTTCCTATTCCCTGAGACACAACAATATTGATATTGGACTAGTTAATAACACTACAATGGCCTCTAAGTGTTCAAGTTAAAGAAAGTGTCTCAGGTCTCTCACTTTAAATCAAAAGCTAGAAATGATTAAGCTTAGAGAGGAAAGCATGTCTAAAGTTGAGATTAGCTGAAATCTATGTCTCTTGAATGCAAAGGAAAGTTTTTGAAGGAAATTAAAAGTGCTACTCCAGTGAATACACAGATGATAAGAAAGCAAAAGAGGCTTATTGCTGATATGAAGAAAGTTTTAGTTCTGAACAGAAGATCAAACCAGCCACAACATTCTCTTAAGCCAATGCCTAATCCAGAGCAAAGCCCTAACTCTCTTCAATTTTATGAAGACTGAGGTGAGAGAGCTGCAAAAGAAAAGTTTGAAAGTAGCAGAGGTTGGTTCCTGAGGTTTAAGGAAAGAAACCATCTCCATAACATAAAAGTACAAGGTGAAGCAGCAAGTGCTGATGTAGAAGCTGCAGCCAGTTATCCAGAAGATCTAGCTAGGATAATTAATAAAAGTGGCTCCACTGGATAACTTATTTTCAATGTACATGAAACATCCTTCTATTGGAAGAAGATGCCATCTAGGACTTTCACAGCTAGAGAGGAGATGTCAATGCATGACTTCAAAGCTTCAACAGGCAGGTTGACTCTCTTGTTAGGGGCTAATGCAGCTGGTGACTCTCAGTTGAAACCAATGCTCATTTACCGTTCTGAAAATCCTAGGGCCTAAATATACTCTGCCTGTGCTCTATAAGTGGAACAACAAAGCATGGGTGACAGTATATCTGTTTACAACATGGTTTACTCAATATTTGAAGCCCACTGTTGAGACTTACTGCTCAGAGAAAAAAGATTTCTTTCGAAATATTACAGTTCAATGATAATGCACCTGGTGACCCAAGAGCTCTGATGGAGATGTACAACAAGATTTATGTTGTTTTCATACCTGCTAACACAATATCCATTCTGCAGCCCATAGATCAAGGAGTAATTTTGACTTTCAAGTCTTTTTATTTCAGAAATACATTTCATAAGGCTACAACTGCCATAGACAGTGATTCCTCTGATGGATCTGAGTAAAATAAACTGAAAACCTTCAGGAAAGGATTCACCATCATAATTCCATTATGCACATTTGTGATTCATGGGAAGAAGTCAAAATATCAACATTAGCAGGAATTCGGAAGGAGGTGATTCCAACTTTTATGGATGACTGAGGGATTCAAGACTTCAGTAGAGGAAGATGTAGTGGAAATAGCAAGAGTACTAAAGTTTGAAGTGTAGGTTGTAGCTGTGACTGAATTCCTGCATTCTCATGATACAACTTTAACAAATGAAGAGTTACTTCTTACAGATGTGTTAAGAAAATGGTTTCTTGGGATGGAAACTACCTTGGCAAAGGTGCTATGAAAATTGTTGAAACAATTATGAAAATTGTTTGGGAGGACTGACTCCAATTTTGAAAGAAATTCTACTTTGGGTAAAATGTTATCTAGCATCATAGTATGTTACAGAGAACTCATTCATGAAAGGAACAGTCAATCTATGTGGCAAACTTCATTGTTGACTTAATTTAAGAAACTGCCACAGCCACCCCACCCTTCAGCAACCACCACCTCAATCAGTCAGCAGCTGTCAATTTTGAGACAAGACCCTCCACCAGCTAAAAGATTATGACCTACTGAAGGCTCAAATAATGGTTAGCAGTTTTTAGCAATAAAGTATTTTTAATTAAGGTATGTACATTGCTTTTATAGAAATAATGTTATTGCACACTTGATAGACTATAGTATGATGTAAACATAATTTTATATGCACTTAGAAATCAAAAAAAAATTGTGTGACTTGCTTTATTGCAATATTAGCTTTATTATGGTCATCTAGAAAAAAATCCACAGTATCACTGAAGTATGCCTGTAGTCACAGGCCAACCCAAATTCAACGGGATTGAAAGAATAGGATTCACCTTTCAAAAAGGGAATGACCTGCACGTACAAGGAGGAAAGACAGTGTTGGTGGCTATCTCATACACAGACTGCCACAAAGTCCTAAACAGTTTCTTCAATGTTATGTTTATCTCTACTACATAATTTAAATGTGTCATTCCCCAACACACACTTTTTCTCTTTCTTTCATTCCTTCAACTGAAAGTACTCCATAATTAACAGGAAAAGGAAGAAGGATCTCTGTAATCCTTGCTTTCTTGAACAAATCAGGCTTTACAATCAGATCTGAATTCAGATCTCTGCTGTGCCATTCACTAGCAGAGCTACTTGGGTGAATAATTTCTCCTCACTAGAAGGGATTCTCTGATACCTACTGCCTAGTGTAACACCTAACGTATAGTAAGGTTATTGACTATGTAACTTATTTATTATTAATCGACCAAACTAGCTCTTTGAGATTCCCTTATGTCCTCTATGAAATAGGGATTATAATGCCCACCTCACAGAGACATAGAAATAGGTGAACAAGTTAATGTTTGCAAAATACTTAATGACTTAATACAGTACAGTGAGGATATGGTAGCTATTGGTATTATTATTACAGTTAATATTCTTATCTTTATTATCGTTAGACTCACTCCTCCATATCCATGTCACTGCAGTCTAACAACTTGTTAGACATCTTCAGTACCTGGATCTCATTTATCTTCCACACCTCCTTCTTAACTACCATTTTAATACTCTGAACTTTAATTTATATTGGTGACACATCAAACATATTCTTCCATAAGTCCTTGACCTAATAATTATATTTCCCACTTCATTCCAGATAAACACAAATTCTCATCAAAAGTTCCCTACACTTAAATCACAAATCCTACTATCTTCCTCTCACAATTTCTTATTCTTACATCTTCCCCTCATAAAAACCTGGTTTCCTGGACTCTGCTCTTTTATTCTAGTCTGCCAACACCATTCTGGCTTCACTTGACTCTCTAGTCCTCCTTGAGACTATGGTCATTTATACCATTGGCAACTTTGATGATGTCATATCAAATTTGTAAACTAAATCTAAATTGACCCAATTAACCACTTTTTCTGGCCCTGGTCCTGGCTTTCTAACCTATTTGTTGACTTGGTCAGTTCCACTTCAAAATTATGTTATTGAACCAAACTTGAACTCCAGGACTATTCCAAAATACTTATATTTCCCTCTTCTTCATGTCTTTCCTCTTTTATCATGGGCTTATTCAGACATTTTCCATTCTCCTCTAGCTCCCAATCCCATTCTCACCCAACAACCTTCACTTTCTGTGGATAATTTTTCCTTCTTTAGTGAAAAAAGGAGAACCTTCCCAAATGAGCTCTCCCAGCTTCCCTTCTTAACATTTCAAAAGCATTATCTCTCTATTCATTGTTTCTTCCTTAATTGCTCTCAGAGGAAAAAGGTATGCCACTGCTCATGGTTATCCTCTACACATTTGCTCACAATCCCAGTCTTTTGTCACCTTTCTGATGGAATAGTCCTTGTCTTCTAAGTCTTGAGTCTCTGCTAGCCACTGCTGGTTCTTCTTACTCTTGATAAAACACTCATTTCTCATTTCCTAAAAATGTCATTCACTTGGTGATGTTCAAAAAACACTTTGTCCATCTCATCGTCCCTTCCTTATTTTGTACTCAGAGGTCTTTACTGTCTCCATCTCTTTAGCATTCCACCATTTCTTAGCTCCTTACAGTCTAGGTCAGCCCTTACTGCTCAGACTTCATAATCCCCAAATCCAGAGAGCAACTTGCTACATAAGGACTAATTTGGAAAATAAAATATTTAAAGATGGATTATATTTTTCATTGAAAATAAAAGCATTCTTGCAGCTTGCATTGTCCATATTTGGGAATACAAAAATGTTAATAAGGAAACTGGCATTGTTCTTAGCCACTAAAATATCAACACTCTACATATTTTTGAATGTTATTAGAAATCCCTGTTTTAGAAGTAGTAATACAGAGGTATATTTCTCCTCATATCAGATCTTGGTTGTTTTTTGAAGCTGGAGTCTACGTGCACATCACTTGATAATCACTATTCTATACCAACTTTTTATGATCAAAAAGGGCAATAATCTTCTCTAATTCATCATCTTCTCACCCTCACCAAAGTCATCATCATTATCATCATCTAATCATTTTTCCATGTCTCACTTCTAGTATATACTCTTTCTTGGTCTGAAATCTCATTATTTCAGAGCCTTTCATTGTTCCCTGTTTGAATTTTTTTGTTTTGGCTATGTTGGGTCTTCGTTTCTGTGCGTGGGCTTTCTCTAGTTGCGGCGAGCGGGGGCCACTCTTCATCACAGTACGCGGGTCTCTCACTGTCGCGGCCTCTCTTGCTGCGGAGCACAAGCTCCAGACGCACAGTCTCAGTAGTTGTGGCTCACGGGCCTAGTTGCTCCGCAGCATGTGGGATCTTCCCAGACCAGGGCTCGAAACCATGTCCCTTGCATTGGCAGGCAGATTCTCAACCACGGCACCACCAGGGAAGCACTCCCTGTTTGAATTTAAGGTACTTGATAGGTACATCACACTATTTGCACACTGTACTCTTCGTGAACATGAAAATTAGGGCCATACACCTGTAGGTTTGTGGTAATGATGGGATTGTTTCTGTTCCTGATAGCATTGCCTATCACTCTGTTGTTGCTTCTGTAAGCTGTGATTGATTTCAAGAGTCATAGTTGCTCCTGACATTCAAATCCTTGTATTTGTTTTTAATTATATTTTCCTCTTCTATAAAATGCAATGCTAACTGCCTCCAAGCACAAAGTATTAGGAAAAAAAAAATCTAAACTATAATTAAATTATCCCCAGAAATCATGGAAACCAACATGCATCTCATTTACTTTTTACTGTCAACGTTCATTACTAAATATGTATTTCATTAAGATACTTACTAGTTTTGTTGGGTCCTTACTGGAAATACAATTTCTCATGGCTTGACCTTAACTTTATCCATTCCCTTTTGCTTATAGGTCCCCCAGGCCCACCAGGGATAGTGATCGTTGAGGAAATCACTGAGAGCACAGCCACACTTTCCTGGAGTCCAGCTACTGACAACCACAGCCCAATCTCCTCATACAACTTGCAGGCTCGCAGCCCCTTCTCCCTGGGCTGGCAAACAGTAAAAACAGGTAAGAGGCTCTAAGGCAATGTCAGACACCACCAGAGCAGCTTCCTATGTCATGAGCTATATTTGCTAACAATCTTAGTAGGATTATTTTGGATTCTGGAAATTTTATTATTTATGACAATATTATTCATTGTTGCCTTCTTTTTATAAAGTCACTTTTCTTTCTTCTTTTCTCATTTCCCAAGGAAGGACCACATCATTTATCTTTGTTTATTGAAATAACCTTAGACTCACATAAAAGTTGCAAAAATAATACAAAGATTCCCTGTGGGCCCATCCCTCACCTTGCCCCAATGAAAATATTCTACATAACAATGGCACAATGATCAAATCAGGAAACTGACATTGATACAATGCTATAAACCACAGATCATATTCAAATTTCACCTTTTTTTACATGCAATATTTTTAGGGTATAGTTCCATAAAATTCTATGAAATTTTATTATATCTATTCAAATCGCTACCAAGACAGATACAGAACTGCTCCATTACTCCAGTTCCTTGGGCTACCCCTTTAGAGTCACACATCTGTTTTATTTATAAAAAGAAAATCTAACATAAAATCACATTATTTAAAACAATACAGCATTTTAATGCTTACTTCTAAGATGTTTGCCTTCCACTTGCATTATTTTAAAAATAATTTTCTTCCCTGAAGGTTTTCTCATCACGTTATAACTAAACTTCCCTTCCCTCTTCAAATGTGGCTGTCTGCAAGGATATGTGAAATTACACTCAGTTGATAGTTATCACCAATTTAGCATATTGGTGAAAAAGTGTACAGTATCTATAAAATGTAATCTTCAGAAGCAGTTGTCCATACTGAGCAGGGATTTGTGATTTTATTTTCTATCTAAATATAAAATGGATTTACCTGCATAGAAGTGAAATATAAAGTCAGTAAAATATCTGAGTGCAGTAACCATAAAACTCAATCTGAATGTTATAGGAGTAAAGTGGTCCATCTCATTGCTTAAATAAATTAAATTTGAGCAGAAAATTGTTTTTGGGTAAAAATTTGAAATTTAGGGGAAAGAAAGTGTATTCATCCACATGCGAAATACAATCTAGGTTTTTCTTTTTTTTCTTAATTTTATTTATATATTTATTTCACTTTGGTTGGGTTCGGTCTTTGTTGTTGCACAGGCTTTCACTAGTTGTGGGGAGATGGGGCTTTTCTTTGTTCGGGTGCATGGGCTTCTCATTACGGTGGCTTCTCATTTTGGAGAGCATGGACTCTAGGCACATGGGCTCAGTAGTTGTGGCACACGGGATTAGTTGCTCCACGGCATGTGGGACCTTCCTGGTCCAGGGCTTGAACTTGTGTCCCCTGCACTGGCAGATGGATTCATTTTTCCTTTCTTTTTTTAAACATCTTTATTGGAGTATAATTGCCTTACAATAGTGTCTTAGTTTCTGCTTTATAACAAAGTGAATCAGCTATAAACATACATATATCCCCATATTTCCTCCCTCTTGCATCTCCTTCCCACCTTCCCTACCGCACCCATCTAGGTGGTCACAAAGCACCAAGCTGATCTCCCTGTGCTAGGCAGTGGCTTCCCACTAGCTATCCATTTTATATTTGGTAATGTATACATGTCCATGCCACTCTCTCAATTCATCCCAGCTTACCCTTCCCACTCCCTGTGTCCTCGAGTCCATTCTCCATGTCTGCATCTTTATTCCTGTCCTGCCCCTAGGCTCTTCAGAAACATTTTTTTTGATTGCATATATATGTGTTAGCATACAGTATTTGTTTTTCTCTTTCTGAATTACTTCACTCTGTATGACAGTCTCTGAGTCCATCCACCTCACCACAAATAATTAAATTTTGTTTCTTTTTATGGCTGAGTAATATTCCTTTTTATATATGTGCCACATCTTCTTTATCCATTAATCTGTCGATGGACATTTAGATTGCTTCTATGTCCTGGCTATTGTAAATAGAGCTGCAATGAACATTGTGCTACATGACTCTATTTGAATTATGGCTGTCTCAGGGTATATACACTGTAGTGGGATTACTGGGTCATATGGTAGTTCTATTTTTAGTTTTTTAAGGAATCTCCATACTGTTCTCCATAGTGGCTGCACCAACAGTGCAAGAGGGTTCACTTTTCTCAATACCCTCTCCAGTGTTTATTGTTTGTAGATTTTTTGAGGATGGCCATTCTGACTTGTGTGAGGTGATACCTCATTTAAGTTTTGATTTGCATTTCTCTAATGAATAGTGATATTGAGCATCCTCTCATCTGTTTCTTAGCAATCTGTGTATCTTCTTTGGAGAAATGTCTATTTAGGTCTTCTGCCCATTTTTGGATTGGGTTGTTTGATTTTTGATATTGAGCTGCTTGTAAATTTTAGAGATTAATCCTCTGTCAATTGCTTCACTTGCAAATATTTTCTCCCATTCTGAGGGTTGTCTTTTCATCTGGTTTATGGTTTCCTTTGCTGTGGAAAAGCTTTTAAGTTTCATTAGATCCCATTAGTTTATTTTTGTTTTTATTTCCATTTCTCTAGGTGGTAGGTCAAAAAAGATCTTGCTGTGATTTATGTCATAGAGTGTTCTGCCTATATTTTCCTCTAAGAGTTTTATAGTGTCTGACCTTACATTTAGGTCTTTAATCCATTTTGAGCTTATTTTTGTGTATGGTGTTAGGGAGTGTTCTAATTTCTTTCCTTTACATGTAGCTGTCCAGTTTTCCAAGCACCACTTAATGAAGAGGCTGTCTTTTCTCCATTATATATTTTTGCCTCCTTTATCAAAGATAACATGACCATATGTGCATGGTTTTATCTCTGGGCTTTCTGTCCTGTTCCGTTGATCTATATTTCTGTTTTTGTTCCACTACCATACTGTCTTGATTTCTGTAGCTTTGTAGTATCGTCTGAAGTCAGGGAGTCTGATTCCTCCAGTTCCATTTTTCTTTGTCAAGGTTGTTTTGGCTAATTAGAGTCTTTTGTGTTTCCATACACATTGTGAATTTTTTTGTTCTAGTTCTGTGAAAAATGCCAGTGGTAGTTTGATAGGGATTGCATTGAATCTGTAGTTTGCTTTGGGTAGTAGAGTCATTTTCACAATGTTGATTCTTCCAATCCAAGAACATGGTATATCTCTCCATCTATTTGTATCATCTTTAATTTCTTTCATCGGTGTCTTATAGTTTTCTGCACACAGATCTTTTGTCTCCTTAGGTAGGTTTATTCCTAGGTATTTTATTCTTTTCATTGCAATGGTAAATGGGAGTGTTTCCTTAAATTCACTTTCAGATTTTTCATCATTAGTGTAAAGGAATGTGAGAGATTTCTGTGCATTAATTTTGTATCCTGCTACTTTATCCAATTAATTGATTAGCTCTAGTAGTTTTCTGGTAGCATCTTTAGGATTCTCTATGTATAGTATCACGTCATCTGCAAAGAGTGACAGCTTTACTTCTTTTATCCAATATGGATTCCTTAACGTTCTTTTTCTTCTCTGATTGCTGTGGCTAAATCTTCCAAAACTATGTTGCATAACAGTGGTGAGAGTGGACAACCTTGTCTTGTTCCTGATCTTAGAGAAAATGGTTTCAGTTTTTCACCATTGCAAACGATGTTGGCTGTGGGTTTGTTATACATGGCCCTTATTATGTTGAGGTAAGTTCCCTCTATGCCTACTTTCTGGAGGGCTTATATCATAAATCGGTGTTGAATTTTGTCTAAAGCTTTTTCTGCATCTATTGAGATGATCATATGTTTTTTTTCCCTTCAATTTGTTAGTATGGTTTATCACATTGATCGATTTGCATATATTGAAGAATTCTTGCATTCCTGGGATAAACCCCACTTCAGCATGCTGTATGTTCCTTTTAATGTTCTGTTGGGTTCTGTTTCCAATATTTTGTTGAGGATTTTCTCATCTATGTTCATCAGTGATATTGTCTTGTAGTTTTCTTTCTTTGTGACATCTTTGTCAGGTTTTGGTATCAGGGTGATGGTGACCTTGTAGAAAGAGTTTGAGAGTGTTCCTCCCTCTGCTATATTTTGAAAGAGTTTGAGAAGTATAGGTGTTAGTTATTCTCTAAATGTTTGATAGAATTTGCCTGTGAAGCCATCTGGTCCTGGGCTTTTGTGTTTGGAAGGTTTTTAATCACAGTCTCAATTTCAGTGCTTGTGATTGGTCTGTTTAGATTTTCTATTTCTTCCTGGTTCAGTCTTGGAAGGTTGTCCTTTTCTAAGAATTTGTCCATTTATTCCAGGTTGCCCATTTTCTTGGCATATACTTGCTTGTAATTATCTCTTATGATCCTTTGTATTTCTGCAGTGTCAGTTGTTACTTATTTTTCGTTTCTAATACTGTTGATTTGAGTCTTCTCCCTTTTTTTCTTAATGAGTCAGTCTAATGGTCTATAAATTTTGTTTATCTTCTCAAAGAACCAGCTTTTACTCTTATAGATGTTTGCTATTGTTTTCTTCATTTCTTTCTCATTTATTTCTGATCTGTTCTTTATGATTTCTTTCCTACTGCTAACTTTGGGGATTTTTGTTCTTCTTTCTCTAGTTGCTTTAGGTGTAAAGTTAGGTTGTTTATTTGAGTTGTTTCTTGTGGTAGGATAGTATTGCTCTAAACTTCCCTCTTAGAACTGCTTTTGCTCTATCCCATAGGTTTTGGGTCATTGTGTTTTCTTTGTCCTTTTTTTCTAGGTATTTTTTTTATTTCCTCTTTGATTTCTTCAGTGATCTCTTGGTTATTTAGTAGTGTATTGTTTACCCTCCAAGTGTTTGTATTTTTTACAGATTTTTTCCTCTATTTGATATCTAGTCTCAAAGCGTTGTGGTCAGAAAAGTTAATTTATTTGATTTCAATATTCTTAAATTTACCAAAGCTTGATTTGTGACCCAAGATATGATCTATCCTGGAGAATGTTCCATTAGCACTTGAGACAAAAGTATAATCTGCTCATTTTGCATGGAATATGCTATAAATATCAATTAAGTCCATCTTGCTTAATGTATCATTTAAAACTTGTGTTTCCTTATATATTTTCATTTTGGATGATCTGTCCATTGGTGAAAGTGGGGTATTAAAGTCCCCTAGTATTATTGTGTTACTGTCGATTTCCCCTTTGAAGGCTGTTAGCATTAGCCTTATGTATTGAGGTGCTCTTATGTTGGGTGCATAAATATTTACAATTCTCATATCTTCTTCTTGGATTGATCCTGTCATCATTATGTAGTGTCCTTCTTTGTCCCTTGTAATAGTCTTTATTTTAAAGTATATTTTTTTCTGAGATGAGAATTGCTACTCCAGCTTTCTTTTGATTTCCATTTGCATGGAATGTCTTTTGCCATCCCCTCACCTTCAGCCTGTACATCTCCCTACGTCTGAAGTGGGTCTCTTGTAGACAGCATATATACAGGTCTTGTGTTTGTAATCATTCAGGCAGTGTGTATCTTTTAGTTGGATCATTTAATCCATTTACCTTTAAGGTAGTTATTGATATGTAGTTCCTATTACCATTTTCTTAATTGATTTGGGTTTGTTATTGTAGGTCTTTTCTTTCTTTTGTGTTTCCTGCCTAGAGAAATTCCTTTAGCATTTGTTGTAAAGCTGGTTTGGTGGTCCTGAATGCTCTTAGCTTTTGCTTGTCTGTAAAAGTTTTAATTTCTCTGTCAAATCTGATTGAGATCCTTGCTGGTCCAGTAATCTTGGTTGTAGGTTTTTCCCTTTCACCACTGTAAATATGTCCTGCCATTCCCTTCTGCTTTGCAGAGTTTCTGCTGAAAGATCAGCTGTTAACCTTATGGGGATTTCCTTGTATGTTATTTGTTGATTTTCCCTTACTGCTTTTAATATTTTTTGTTTGTATTTAATTTTTGATAGTTTGATTAATATGTGTCTTGGTGTGTTTCTCCTTGGATTTATCCTGTATGGGACTCTCTGCACTTCCTGAAATTGATTGACTGTTTCCTTTCCCATATTAGGGATGTTTTCAACTATAATCTCTTCAAATATTTTCTCAGTCCCTTTCTTTATTTCTTCTTCTTCTTGGACCCCTATACTTTTAATGTTGGTGTGTTTAATGTGGTCCCAGAGGTCTCTGAGACTGTCATCAATTCTTTTCATTCTTTTTTCTTTATTCTGCTCTGTGGTAGTTATTTCCAGTATTTTATCTTCCAGGTCACTTATCAGTTCTTCTGTCTCATTTATTCTGCTATTGATTCCTTCTAGAGAATATTTAATTTTATCTACTGTGTTGTTCATCATTGTTTCTTTGCTCTTTAGTTTTTCTAGATCTTTGTTAAACGTTTCTTGTGTTTCATCCATTCTGTTTCCAAGATTTTGAATCATCTTTACTATCATTACACTGAATTCTTTTACAGGTAGTTTGCTTATTTCTGATACATTTGTTTGGTCTGGTGAGTTTTTACCTTGCTCCTTCATCTGCCGTGTATTTCTCTTTCTTTTCATTTTGTTTAACTTACTGTGTTTGGGGGTCTTCTTTTTGCAGGCTCCATGTTCGTAGTTCCCATTGTTTTGGGGGTCTGCCCCTAGTGACTAAGGGTGGTTCATTGGGTTGGGTAGGCTTCCTGGTGGAGGGGACTAGTGCCTGTGTTCTGGTGGATGAGGCTGGTTCTTGTCTTTCTGGTGGGCAGAACTGTGTTTGGTAGTATGTTTTGGGGTGTCGGTGATCTTATTATTATTTTAGGCAGTCTCTCTGTTACTGGATGTTGTTGTGTTCCTGTCTTCCTAGTTTTCTGGCATAGGGTGTTCAGCACTGTAGCTTGCTGGTCATTGAGTGGAGCTGGGTCTTAGCATTGAGATGGGATCTGTGGGAGAGCTTTTGCTTTTTGATATTACATTGACCCCTGAGGTCTCTGGTGGACCAATGTCCTGAACTCAGCTCTCCCACCTCAGAGGCATAGGCTGGACACCCAGCCAGAGCACCAAGACCCCATCAGCCACATGGCTCAGAAGAAAAGGGAGAATAAAAAAGGAAAAAAGATAATAAAATAAAACATATTTATTAAAATTAAAAAATATGTCATTAAATGTAAAAAAATAAAAAGTCATTAAAAAAGAAAGTAAGAAAGAAAGAAAAGAGCAACCAAACCAATAAACAAATTTATCAATGAAAACAAGTGATAAAAACTATACCAAAAAGGTACAAAAACAAAAAATAAACAGACAGAAAGAACCCTAGGACAAATGGTAAAAGCAATGATATACAGATAAACTCACACAAAGAAGCATACACATACACACTCACAGAAAGAGAAAAAGGAAAAAAACAATTATATCTATATTGTAAAAAAAAAGGAAGAGAGCAACCTAATCAATAAAAAAATCTACCAATGATAATAAACTCTAAATATGAAACGAAAATAAACATAAAACCAGAAACAAATTGGATTCAGAAAGCAAATCCCAAGTCTACAGTTGCTGTCAAAGTCCACTGCCTCAATTTTGGGACGATTCATTGTTTATTCAGGTATTCCAGAGATTCAGGATACATCAAGTTGATTGTGGAGATTTAATCTGCTGCTCCTGAGGTTGCTTGGAGAAATTTCCCTTTCTCTCCTTTGTTCGCACAGCTCTTGGGCTTCAGCTTTGGATTTGGGCCCGCTTCTGCATGTAGGTCACCTGAGCGCATCTCTTCTTCACTCTGACAGGATGGTGTTAAAGTAGCAGCTGATTAGGGGGCTCTAGCTCACTCAGGCCAGGGGGAGGGAGGGGTACGGGATGGAGGGTGAGCCTGTGGCAGCAGAGGCCAGCGTGATGTTGCAACAGCCTGAGGCATGCCATGTGTTCTCCTGGGGAAGTTGTCCCTGGATCACGGAACCCTGGCAGTGGTGGACTGCACAGGCTCCTGGGAGGAGAGGTTGGATAGTGACCTGTGCTTGCACACAGGCTTCTTGGTGGCTGCAGCAGAAGCTTTATCATTTCATGCCCATCTCTGGTGTCCTCACTGACAGCTGTGCCTCATGTCCATCTCTGGAGCTCGTTTATGCAGTGCTCCATACCCCCTCTCCTTGCGCACTCTTTTGGGAAGTCTGAGGTCTTCTGGCAGGTGTATTCTTAACCACTGTGCCACCAGGGAAGTCCCACAATTCAGGTTTTTCTTGTTATTAGGTTCCTATATTAATTCATAGAATTCAGTATGATTATCTTTATAGTGTACTATACATGCGTATATATTTATCTTGTAATATATATAATTGTGAGTATTAGACTCATTCCTGGCTCCATTTTAACCCTATAATAATATGCAGAGTCAAGAAATTGGGGGAATGTCTATGTTCAGTAGATAATTCTGGAAAGGACACAAATTCAGACCACATGAACAGGTTTATACAAGAATTCTTATAACCTCCATTTATAAGATGCTCCCACATCATCCTTAGTGTGAGAGCCCAAACCCTTTGCTATGCTGAGAGGAAATGGATTCACCTTCAGATCTCATGTTGTGCACTCAGGAAACTCATTCTCCTGCTTGTGGCTATGTTCCCTGCCCAGTCTTGCCACATTGCCTACAATACTTACTTCTTGGGAAGTTTCACTTGTGGGTACATTGCAATACATATATATGTTTCCTTGCTCATCCATACCCATGTTCTTGTGTTTCTTACCTTAACACATGGTACGGCAATCCAGGACATCTAATCTTCCATATTTTCCTAGTTACTCTTATTTCTTGATTTCTTACATACCTTGACTCACCTGTTTCTACGTTTTGTTGTTTGATAGATTAATAGATAATGATAGATAGATAGATATGTGTATATATATCTATATATCTTGTACATATATATGCATATATACATATATAAACTAAAATATTTTGGCATAAGCTAGGGAAAGACAAAAGCGAGGTGTGTGTGTGTGTTGGTGTTTGTGTGTGTGTGTGTTGTATGTATAGAGGGCTTAATTGTTTGGATTACATGCTATTTTAGGTATTTGTTTATTTATTTAGAAGTCCATGATATAAGGTTGCATTCTTATTTTTCTAATTTAATTTGAATGTTGTAAATATTTTTGAGTAGAGAGTTCTTTTTAAATTCAGTTCAGCAAGTACTTATAAAAAATCTATGGTTGTACTGTATTTATAAGTAAATATATTTTTTTCAGAAATATATTTCTATAAATGATCAATTTTATTTGCCCTTGAGAGTAATAGTTCTCTAGCAAGGAGTTCCTCACTTAAGTTAGTCACACCTTTCTCTAAAACTCAGCATCTCTTGAAGCTACTCGTAGAGGCATTGCCATCCTCCAGGCCAGCCAAAGAGCAGTCCTCACCTTTTGCATGTTCTAAAGGAGATGTTTCAAATGTTTCCTGGGTTTTGCCCCTAGCTCACACTGACCATAATTTTTTTCATGGCTGTGATAGGGAAAGAAGTCCTTCTGGATGCAAATCATCTCCACTGGGCAGCAGGTCTTTTGTTTTCATAGTTACTATCTCACCTAAATCAATTTCAGTAGAAATATGCTCTAATGTAGAAACATATGATAGAAAAAAAAATTTAGTTCTGCAGTTTGAACTCTCTGATGAAGTTAATGCAACACATAAGCTAGCATTTAAAAAGCTATTAAAATTCGTTATATGCCAACATGAATACAAAGAATAATGAGTTCCTCATTTTTGACAAATGAAGTAATGAATCGCACATGGGCCATCTAGCCAAGGACATCTGGAATTAACTTATCAATGCCACCCACCCAAAAATAAGACTTAAAACAGGTGACTGTGAATGGGGCTGTTTATTCATTATGAAAGTATGAAAACAATCATAAGAAATAGATGATTTCACTGGCAAACCCCCTTTTCTGTTCAAACTACTTGTTTTTGATTTGAACACTTGCTTTCCTATTTGTATTACTGAGCAGTATTAGCTGACTTAGTGTTTTTGACTATGTCTGATTAAGAATACCAAATCACCTATAATCAAAGAATCGATTGGCCTTTATTTACTTAATTCAAATATGTTTCTTAACTATTCTTCAATCAGTAGATATGTCTCCTCTTTGTGGATAGTTTCCACGGACTGATTGGTGATTAAATTTATCAACTAAATAGGTTTATTGTTTTAATATAATTTAATTTAATTTAATTTAATTTTTGGATACAATTTTTTAACAGGAAAAGCATTTTAACAAGTTTTTCTCCTGGAATCAATATGCAGTCCTCCACTAAAGTTGCTGTGTGTTCTCTCTGAAGCAGAATAATTTCTTTGAAACCAACTTGTCTCCAGAGTTCTAGAAAGATTAATTTTATAGAAAGATACATGCAAGTCTTTAAAAATGCATCCTTTGATATACATTCTCCATTATCTTTAATCTCCACAATATTGCATTTGAAATAAAAATCCTAATTTTATAAAAATATTTCTATTCTAGTTCATATTATATGTTATTTCATCTCAAATATTAATACCTTCAACTCTTTTTTTTTGCAATTTTTTAATAGTCCTTACAAGTAGCAATGAATTCAGAATTCTAAACTTTCTTTTATCATTTTCAAAGAGAAATTAGAATTAAGGATGATGGAGAGGATATGGAATAGGGGTGGGAGTCTTTAGTTTTTGTTAACATCTTTATTGGAGTATAATTGCTTTACAGTGGTGTGTAAGATTCTGCTTCATAACAAATTGAATCAGCTATACATATACATATATCACCATATCTCCTCCATCTTGAGTCTCCCTCCCGCCCTCCCTATCCCACCCCTCTAAGTGGTCACAAAGCACCGAGCTGATCTCCCTGTGATATGCAGATGCTCCCCACTACCTATCTATTTTATATTTGGTAGTGTATATATGTCAATGCCACATTCTCACTTTGTCCCAGCTTATACTTCCCATACCCTGTGTCTTCAAGTCCATTCTCAATGTCTGCATTTTCATTCCTGTCCTGCCTTTACATTCTTCAGAACTTTTTCTTTTTTTAGATTCCATATATATGTGTTACCATACAGTATTTGTTTTTCACTTTCTGAATTATTTCACTCTGTGTGACAGTCTCTAGGTCCATCCACTTACTACAGAAACTCAGTTTGTTACTTTTTATGGCTGAGTAATATTCATTTATATATATGCCATGTCTTCTTTATCCATTCATCAGTTGATTGACACTTAGGTTGTTTCCATGCCCTGGCTATTGTAAATAGAGCTGCAATGAACATTGTGGTACATGACTCTTTTTGAATTATGGTTTTCTCAGGGTATATGCCCATTAGTGAGATTGCTGGGCCATATGGTAGTTCTATTTTTACTTTTTTAAGGAATCTCCATACTGTTCTCCATAGTGGCTGTATCAATTTACATTCCCACTAAGAGTGCAAGAGGGTCCCGTTTTCTCCACACCCTCTCCAGCATTTATTTTTTGTAGATTTTTTTGATGATGACCATTCTGAATGGTGTGAGGTGACACCTCATGGTAATTTTGATTTGCATTTCTGTAATGAATAGTGATATTGAGCATCTTTTCATGTGTTTGTTGGCAATCTGTATATCTTCTTTGGAGAAATGTCTATTTAGGTCTTCAGCCCATTTGTGGATTGGTTTGCTTGAATTTTTGTATTGAGCTGCTTGAGCTGCTTGTAAATTTTGGAAATTAATCCTTTGTCAGTTGCTTCATTTGCAAATATTTTCTCTCATTCTGAGGGCTGTCTTTTCGTCTTGTTTATGGATTCCTTTGCTGCAGAAAAGCTTTCAAGTTTCATTAGGTCCGATTTGTTTATTTTTGGTTTTATTTCCATTTCTCTTGGAGGTGGGTCAAAGAAGTTCTTGCTGTGATTTATGTCATAGAGTCTTCTACCTATGTATTCCTCTAAGAGTTTTATAGTGTCTGGCCTTACATTTACGTCTTTAATCCATTTTGAGTTTATTTTTGTGTATGGGGTTAGGGAATGTTCTAATTTCATTCTTTTACACGTAGCTGTCCAGTTATCCCAGCACCAATTATTGAAGAGGCTGTCCTTTCTCCATTGTATATCCTTGCCTCCTTTGTCATAGATTAGTTGACCATATGTGTATGGGTTTATCTCTGGACTTTCTATCCTGCTCCATTGATCTATGTTTCTGTTTTTGTGCAAGTACCATACTGCCTTTATTACTGTAGTTTTATAGTATAGTCTGAAGTCAGGGAGCCTGATTCCTCCAGCTCCATTTTTCTTTCTCAAGATGAATTTGGTTATTCGGGGTCTTTTCTGTTTCCATACACATTGTGTAATTTTTTGTTCTAGTTCTGTGAAAAATGCCATTGGTAGTTGTACAGGGATTGCATTGAATCTGTATATTGCTTTGGGTAGTATAGTCTTTTTCACATTGTTGATTCTACCAATCCCAGGACATGGTATATCTCTCCATCTGTATGTATCCTCTTCAATTTCTTCCAACAGTGTCTTATAGTTTTCTGCATACAGGTCTTTTGCCTTCTTAGGTGGGTTTATTCCTAGGTATTTTATTCTTTTTTGCTGCAATGGTAAATGGGAATGTTTGCTTAATTTCTCTTTCAGATTTTTCATCATTAATGTATAGGAATGCAAGAGATTTCAGTGCATTAATTTTGTATCCTGCTACTTTACCAAATTCATTGACTAGCTCTAGTAGTTTCCTGGTAGCATCTTCAGGAATCTCTATGTATAGTACGATGTTTTCTGCAAACAGTGACAGCTTTACTTCTTCTTTTCCAATTTGGATTCCTTTAATTTCTTTTTCTTCTCTGACTGCTGTAGCTAAAACTGCAAAATCTATGTTGAATAATAGTGGAAAGAGTGGGCAACCTTGTCTTGTTCCTGATCTTAGAGGAAATGGTTTCAGTTTTTCACCATTGAGAATGATGTTGGCTGTGGGTTTGTCATATATGGCCCTTATTATGTTGAGGTAAGTTCTTCTATGCCTACTTTCTGGAAGGTTTATATCATAAATCAGTGTTGAATTTTGCCCAAAGCTTTTTCTGCTTCTATTGAGATGATCATATGGTTTTTCTCCTTCAAATTGTTAATATGGTGTATCACATTGATTGATTTGCGTATATTGAAGAATCCTTGCATGCCTGGGATAAACCCCATTTGATCATGGTGTATAACCCTTTTAATGTGCTCTTGGATTCTGTTTGCTAGTATTTTGTTGAGAATTTTTGGATCTATGTTCATCAGTGATATTGGCCTGTAGTTTTCTTTCTTTGTGACATCTTTGTCTGGTTTTGGTATCAGGGTGATGGTTGCCACATAGAATGAGTTTGGGAGTCTTCCTCCCTCTGATGTATTTTGGAAGAGTTTGAGAATGATAGGTGTTAGCTCTTCTCTAAATGTTTGATAGAATTCTCCTGTGAAGCCGTCTGGTCCTGGGCTTTTGTTTGTTGGAAGATTTTTAATCACAGTCCCAATTTCAGTGCTTTTGATTGGTCTGTTTATATTTTCTATTTCTTCCTGGTTCAGACTTGCAAGGTTGTACTTTTCTAAAAATTTGTCCATTTCTTCTATGTGGTCCATTTTATTGAAATATTGTTGCTTGTAGTAATCTCTCATGCTCCTTTGTATTTCTGCAATGTCAGTTGTTACTTCTTTTTCATTTCTAATTCTATTGATTTGTCTTCTCCCTTTTTTTTTTTTTTTGATGATTCTGGATAATGGTTATCAACTTCTTTTTATCTTCTCTAAGAACCAGCTTTTAGTTGTACTGGTCTTTGCTATTGTTTCCTTCATTTCTTTTTCATTTACTTCTGATCTGACCTTTATGATTTCTTTCCTTTTGCTAACTTTGAGGTTTTTTTTTGTTCCTTTCTCTATTTGCTTTAGGTGTAAAGTTAGGTTGTTTATTTGAGATGTTTCTTGGTTCTTGAGGTAGGATTGTATTGCTCTACACTTTCCTCTTAGAACTGCTTTTGTTGCATCCCATATTTTTTGAGTCATTGTGTTTTCCTTGTCATTTGTTTCTAGGTATTTTTTGATTTCCTCCTTGATTTCTTCAGTGATCTCTTGGTTATTTAGTAGTGTATTGTTTAGCCTCCTTGTGTTTGTATTTTTTACAGATATTTTCCTGTAAATGACATCTAGTCTCATAGAGTGTGGTCAGAAATGATACTTGATATGATTTCAATTTTCTTATACTTGCCAAGGCTTGACTTGTGACCCAAGATATGATGTATCCTGGAGAATGTTTCATGAGCACTTGGGAAGAATGTGTATTCTGTTGTTTTTGGATGGAATGTCCTATAAATATCAATTAAGTCCATCTTGTTTAATGTATCATTTAAAGCTTGTGTTTCCTTAATTATTTTCATTCTGGATGATCTTTCCACTGGTGAAAGTGGGATGTTAAAGTCTACTTTGTGTCCTGTACTATGATTTCCCCTTTTATGGCTGTTAGCATTTGCCTTATGTCTTGAGGTGCTGCTATGTTGGGTGCATAAATATTTACAATTGTTATGTCTTCTTGGATTGATCCCTTGATCCTTATGTAGTGTCCTTCTTTGTCTTTTGTAATAGTCTTTATTTTTAAGTTTATTTTCTCTCATATGAAAATTGCTACTCTAGCTTTTTTTGATTTCCCTTTACATGGAATGTCTTTTGCCATCCCCTCACTTTCAGTCAGTATGTGCCCCTAGGTCTGAAGTGGTTCTCTTGTATACAGAATATATACTGGTCTTGTGTTTTTATCTGTTCAGGCAGTCTGTATCTTTTGTTGGAGCATTTAATTCATTTACATTTAAGGTAGTTATCGATATGTATGTTACTATTACCATTTACTTAATTGATTTGTGTTTGTTATTGTAGGTCTTTTCCTTCTCTTGTGTTTCCTGTCTAGAGAAGTTCCTTTAGCATTTGTTGTAAAACTGGTTTGGTGGTGCTGAATTCTCTTAGCTTTTGTTTGTCTGCAAAGATTTTAATTTCTCCCTCAAATCTAAATGAGATCCTTGCTGGGTAGAGTAATCTTGGCTGTAGGTTTATTCCCTTTCACCATTGTAAATATGTCCTGCCATTCCCTTCTGCTTTGCATAGTTTCTGCTGAAAGACCAGCTGTTAAACTTATGGGCATTCTGTTGTATATTATTTGTTGTTTTTCCCTTGCTGCTTTTAATATTTTTTCTTTGAATTTAATTTTTGATAGTTTGTTTAATATGTGTCTTGACATTTTTCTCTTTGCATTTATCCTGTATGGGACTCTCTGCACTCCCTGGACTTGACTGACTATTTCCTTTCTCATACTAAGGAAGTTTTCAACTATAATCTCTTCAAATATGTTCTCAGCCTCCTTTTTTTTTCCTCTTCTTCTTCTGGGACCCCTATAATTCGAATGTTGTTGCTTTTAATGTATCCCAGAGGTCTCTGAGAATGTCCTCAATTGTTTTCATTATTTTTTTCTTTATTATACTCTGTAGTAGTAATTTCCTGTATTTTATCTTCCAGGTCACTTATCCGTTTCTTCTGCCTCAGTTATTCTGCTACTGATACCTTCTAGAAAAATTTTAATTTCATTTTTTTGTTGTTGTTCATCATTGTTTGTTTGCTCTTTCATTCTTCTAGGTCCTTGTTAAACATTTTTGTGTTTTCTCCATTCTATTTCCAAGATTTTGGATCATCTTTACTATCATTACTCTGAATTCTTTTTCAGGTAGATTGCCCATTTCCTCTTCATTTGTTTGGTCTGGTGGGTTTTTACCTTGCTCCTTCATCTGCTGTGTGTTTCTCTGTCTTCTCATGTTTCTTAACTTACTGTGTTTGGGGTCTACTTTTCACAGGCAGTAGCTTCGTATTTTCTGTTGTTTTATGTGTCTGTCCCTAGTGACTAAGGTTGCTTCAGTGGGTTGTGTAGGCCTCCTGGTGTAGGGAACTGGTGCCTGTTTTCTGGTGGGTGGCACTGCATCTTGTCTTTCTGGTGTGCAGGACCATTTCCAGTGGTGTGTTTTGGGGTGTCTGTGACCTTATGATTTTTGGCAGCCTCTCTGCTAATGGGTGGGGTTGTGTTCCTATCTTGCTAATTGTTTGACATAGGCTGTCCAACACTGTAGCTTGCTGGTCGTTGAGTGGAGCTGAGTCTTAGCTCTGTGACGGAGATCTCTGGGAGAGCTTTCACCATTTGATATCACATGGAGCCAGGAGGTCTCTGGTGGGCCAACATTCTGAACTCAGCTGTCCCTCATCAGAGGCCTGACACCCAGCTGGAGCACCAAGACTGTCAGCCACATGGTTTCAAAGGAAAGGGAGATTAAAATAAAAAATAAATAAATAAATAAAATAAAGTTATTAAAATAATTTTTTTAAATTATTAAAAATTAAAAAGTAATTTAAAAAGAATGAAAGAAGAGAGCAACCAAACCAAAAAACTAGTCCACCAGTGATAACAAGTGCTAAAAACCATACTTAAAAAAAAGTAAAAAGGACAGAGAGAATCCTATGAAAAAATTGTAAAACATAGCTATACATACACAATCACACAAAGAAGCATACACATACACACTCGCAAAAATAGAAAAAAATATATATCTCAAGTCTGCAGTTGCTCCCAAATTTCACCGCCTCAATTTTGGGATGATTTGTTGTCTATTCAGGTATTCCAGAGATACAGGGTACATCACGTTGATTGTGGAGACTTAATCCGCTGCTCCTGAGGCTTTTGGGAAGTCTGAGGTTTTCTGCCAGCATTCAGTAGGTGTTCTGTAGGAGTTGTTCCACATGTAGATGTATTTCTGTTGTATTTGTGGGAAGAAAGGTGATCTCCACATCTTACTCCTCTGCCATCTTGAATGTCTCCCCCTAGGTAAGAGTCTTTAAAACCTATAGTTATGGCTAGGAGAATATAAATATATGTAGCTTTGGGAGGAAGGATAGTTATAAATTTTATACTAATTTTGTTTTTTAGCATTGCATCAGAAATAATTACATCAAGATTAAAACAGAAATTAACTGTTGGTCACACCTGGCAATTTGAACTCCCCTTTCATTCATTCAACAATAATGTGACAAGAAACCTTCAGACAGTGATCTAGGCACTTAGGATGTATGAGGGAACAAAACAAAACAAAATATTCATGCTCTTGTGTAGACGGTATTCACATGGGTGAGGACAAACAATAAACAGAGAACATAATAAACATGTAAGTTAAATAGTATCTTGGAAGTTAATGAATGAAACAAATAAAGAAATATTATATTGTAAGGAAGATCAGAAGTACTGTGGAAGAGGTAGTATATTAGTCTGCTTGGGCTGTCATAACCAAATGCCATCACCTAGGTGGCTAAAACAACAAAATATTATTTTCTAACAGTTCTGGTGACTGAGCATGTAGGTGTCAGCCAGTTCCTTTTGATTTCTGCTGAGAATGCTCCCCCTGACTTGCAGATAGTAGCCCTCTCACTGCGTACTCACATAGCAGACAGACAGGAAGCAAGTTTTCCAGCGTCTCTTCTTATAAAGACACTATTCTTATCAAATCATTGCCCCACCCTTATGACTTCATTTAACCTTAATTACTTCCTATTTTCAACATAGCTTAATATATTAAAGATAACACAGTATCAATTCCCCAATGTCTCTTCATTTCTCTCAGGATGAAAGCCCGAATCCTTTATGACTTTGTTCCTCCAATCCTTCTACAAACTCATTTTCTACCATTCTCACTCTGCTTCTGACTCACTGGTCTTCTAATGTCCTGCCTATAATGCATCTAATACCTTTGTACTAGTTACTCCTTTTACATGGGATGCTTTCCTCCAAATATTGGCATAGCTAAATCCAAACTTCATTCAAAAGTTCACTCAAATGCACCTTCCTAATGAGGCTCATACTGACCACACTGTTTAAAATTTCAAGAGATGTGCGGTGAAGATAGCTGAGTAGAAAGATCCTTAACTCACCACTTCCCATGGGCACACCAAAACTACAGCTATTTACAGAATGACTACCTATGAGAATGACCCTAAGACTAGGAGAAAACATTATTCTGCAACTGAAGATATAAAGAAGAAACCATAAAAGAGATGGGGAGGAGGGACAGAGACACTGTGTAGTTGAGACCCACACCACCAGGTATGTGACCCACAAATGGGAGGATAATCACAGTCTCATAGGTTCTCCCCAAGGAGCAAGGATTCCAAGCCCTACATTGGGGTCCCCACCATGGGCATCCTGCACCAGGAAGAAGAGTCTCTAGAACTTCTGTCTTTGAAAGCTAGTGGGGCTTGCATTCAGGAGAATTGGAGGGCTGTAGGAAATAGGGACTCCACTAGTAAAAGGCATACACAAAATCTCACACATTTCAAGTCCCAGTGTAGGGGCCATAATTTTAAAGGCATCTGGGTCAGCCCACTTGCTGATCTTGGAGAGCCTCCTAGAAAAGCAGGAGGCAATGGAGCTCCCCTTGGGGATAGAGACACTGGTGACAGCCATTTGGGGGAGCTCATGCTACCACAAGCACACTGATGTTGTCAAGTGCCATTTTGGAGTCCTCTGTCTAACCTATTATTGCTGAGGGCCTACCTGCCCACCAGCAGGCTGACACCAGCTCAGGGCCCACCCAGGCTGAGCAGCCAACCATTTCAAAACTTGGCCCTGTCCTTAGCAGGCCAGCAGCCATGAGGCAGCACCTGAGAGTCAAACAGAATGGAGGCCAGTCTAGCCCACCAGAGCACCCACAGTAGTCAGCCTCTGGTGGGCAGCCACTACAATAGATGGGTCCATGCAACCCAAATAGGGGAGACCCCTAGAGTATATAGCTCCAGTGACTAGAAGGGAGTGTGCTGTTGGACGTCTATTAGATGTCTCCTACATGAGGCTACTTCTCAATGATGGGGAAGTATAACTGACTTATCCAACACATAGAAATAAGCAAAGAATTAGGCAAGATGAGGAGACAGAGGAATATGATAAAAAGGAAAAAGAAAAAAATCTCATAATACCTCAGAAAAAGAACTAAACAAAGTGGAGATAAGCAATCTACCTGGTAAGAAATTCAAGATAATGTTCATAAAGATGCTCACTACACTCAGGAGAACATAGATGAATGTGGTGATAATTTTAACAAAGAGTTAGAAAATATAAAGAGGATCCAAACAGAGCTGAAAAATACAATATCTGAAATAAATACACTAGAAGAAATCAATACTATATTATGTAATACAGAGGAACAGATCAAACTGAAGACACAGTAGTGAAAATCACCCAAGTTGAAAAAAGAAAAAAAAGTTTTTTAAAAAAATAGGACATGGGCTTCCCTGGTGGCGCAGTGGTTGAGAGTCCACGTGCCGATGAAGGGGACACGGGTTTGTGCCCTGGTCCAGGAAGATCCCACATGCCATGGAGTGACTGGGCCCATGAGCCATGGTCACTGAGCCTGCACGTCTGGAGCCTGTGCTCCACAATGGAAGAGGCCACAGCAGTGAGAAAAAAAAAAAAAAAAAAAAAAGGACAGTTTAAGAGACCACTGGGACAACATCTAATGTAATAGCATTCATGTTATAGAGGTCCCAGAAGAAGGGTCAGAGAAATCATTTGAAGAAATAATAACTGAAAACTTCCCTAACCTCATAATGGAAACAAACATCAGGTTCCTGGAAGCACTCAGTGTCCCAAACAAGATCAACCCATAGAAGCCCACACCAAGACATACCATAATTAAATGTCAACATCAAAGATAAAAGGA
This sequence comes from Stenella coeruleoalba, assembly GCF_951394435.1. Classification (NCBI taxonomy): domain Eukaryota; kingdom Metazoa; phylum Chordata; class Mammalia; order Artiodactyla; family Delphinidae; genus Stenella; species Stenella coeruleoalba. Next base: position 75,632,002 of record NC_137154.1, read on the forward strand.
TATTTTTTTAAATCAGCAAGAGAAAAACAAGTTACAAGAGAACTTCCATAGAAAAATCAGCTGAATTTTTAGCATAAACATTGCAGGCCAGAAGGAAGTGGCATGATATATTCAAAGTGATGAAAGGAAAAAACCTACAAACAAGAATACTCTACCCAGAAAAGCTATCACTCAGATGTGAAGAGATTTACAGACAAGCAAAGGCAAACAAACATACAATAAAGTGAAACATACAATAAAAGTGATAGATCAACCATTTATAAAGCTAGTAGGAAGGTTAAAGACAAAAGTAGTAAAAGCATCTATATCCACAACAAGTTGTTAAGGGATACACAAAGCAAAAGGTGTAAAATGATGTGAAAAATATTAAACTTTGGGGGGAGTAAAAATGCAGGCTTATTAGAATGCATTCAAATTTAAGAGATCATCAACTTAAATAATTATATATATATATATATTTATATAGTTATATAGTTATATATGAACCTCATGGTAACCACAAACCAAAAATTTACAAGAGATATGAGATACACACAAAAGGGGGACAGGAATTCAAACATAAAACTAAAGATAGTCATCAAACCACAAGGGAAGAGAGCAAAAAGAGAAGTGAACAAAAATGAACTGTGGAAACTACCACAAAACAGTTAACAAAATAGCAATAAGTACATACTTATCAATAATTACTTTAAATTTAAGTAGACTAAATGCTCCAATCAAAAGAAATACAGTGGCTGAATGGATGAAAAAAAAGAGCCATATATGCAATGACAAGAGACTCACATCAACTCTAAGGAAACAAATTGGAAGTGAGGGGCTGGAAAAAGATATTCCATGCAAATTGAAACAAAGAGAAAGCTGTAGTAGCAATATTTATATTAGACAATATAGACTTTAAAACAAAAACTGTAACAAGAGACAAAGAAAGATATTACATAAAGCTAAAGAGATCAATCCAAAAAGAAAATATAACAATTGTAAATATATATGCACCCAACCTAGGAACACATATACATAAAGCATATATTAACAAACATAAAGAAAAAATTGGCAGTAACACAATAATAGTGGAGAATTTAAGATCTTGCTTACCTCAATGAACAGATCATCCAGGCAGAAAAACCAATAAGGAAACACTGCCCTTAAATGACACATTAGACCAGATAGATTAACAGATATCTACAGAATATTCCATCCAAAAACAGCAGAATACACATTCTTCTCAAGTGCACATGAAATATTCTCCAGGATAGACCACATGCTAGACCACAAAACAAGTCTCAGTAAATTCATGAAGAATGAAACCATACTGAGCACTTATCCAAATGCAATGATTAAAGACTAGAAATCAACTACAAGGAAAAAAAACTACAAAAAACACAAACACATGGAGGCTAAACAATATACTACTAAACAAACAATGGTGGGGGATTTCTCTGGTGGTCCAGTGGTTAAAACTCTGTGCTTCCACAGCAGGGGGTATGGGTTCAATCCCTGGTTGGGGAACTAAGATCCTGCAGGCTGCACAGCCTAAATAAATAAATAAATTAAATAAATTTAAAAAAATAAAGAAAGCATTGTTCTGCTAAGGTATATTATTTGGAAAAAAGAATAATAACTAACATTAAGAAATGAAAGACTCCTTATAAAAAAAATCAATGGGTCACTGAAGAAATCAAAGAGGAAATCAAAAAAATTCCTGGTGACATATGAAAATTAAAACAACATCTTAACATCTATGGGATGCTGCAAAAGCAGTTCTAAAGTTTTAGAAATACAAGTCTACCTCAGGAAACCAGAAAAATCTCAAGGAAACAACCTACCCCTACCCCTAAAGGAACTAGTAAAGGAACAAATAAAACCCAAAGTTAGTGGAAGATATGAAATAATAAATTTCAGAGCAGAAATAAGTGAAATAGAGACTAAATAAAACAATAGGAAACAAAAACCAATAAAACTAGGAGCTGTTTCTTTGAAAGTATAAACAAAATTGATAAACCTTTAGTCAGACTCATCAAGAAAAAGAGAGCCCATATCAATAAAATCAAGAATGAAAGAGAAGTTACAACAGTTACATAAATAATAATAATAATAATCTCTTATAAAGGATCATAAGAGATTACTATGAAAAATTATTTGCCAATAAATTGACAATCTAGAAGAAATAGATAAATTTCTAGAAACTTATAATCTCCCAAGACTGAATCAGAAAGAAATGGAAAATAAAACAGATCAGTTACTAGTATTGAAAATGAATCAGTAATAAAAAAAAAAAGCCAACAAAAAGAAGTACAGGACCAGATGACTTCAAAGGGTATTCCTACTAAACATTTAAAGAAGAGTTAGTACCTATTCTTCTCAAACTATCCAAAAAAATTGAAGAGGAAGGAACATTTCTAAACTCTTTCTATGAGGCCAACATCACCCTGATAACAAAACTAGATAAAGACAACACAAAAAATAAAAATATATGCCAATATCACTGATGAACATGGATTCAAAAATCCTCAACAAAATGTTAACAAACTGAATTCAACAATGCATAAAAAAGATCATACAGCAAGGTTAAGTGGGATTTATACCAGGAATGCAAAGGTGATTCAATATTCCTAAATCAATCAGTGTGATATACCACATTAAATAATTGAAGAATAAAAATCATATACATATCAAAGTAGATACAGAAAAGCTTTTGAAAAAAATCAACATCCATTTATGATAAAAATTCTCAACAAAGTGAGTATAGAGGAAATATGCTTCAACATAGTAAAGGTCATAAATGACAAGCCCATAACTAACATCATATTGAATGGTGAAAAGCTGAAAACATTTCCTCTAAGATCAGGAACAAAACAAGTATGCCCACTTTTACTACCTTTATGGAAGTCCTAGCCATAACAATCAGACAAGAAAACATAAATAGAAGGAATTCAAATTGGAAAGGAGAAGTAAAACTCACTGTTTTCAGATGAAATAATACTATACATAGAAAATGATATAATGAAAGAATTAATATTGTTAAAATGACCAAACCATCTAAGGCAATCTAAAGATTCAATGCAATTTCTATCAAAATACCAATGGCAATTTTCACAGAACTAGAACAAATAATTCTAAAATTTGTATGGAAACACAAAACACCCCAAATAGCCAAAAAAATCAAGAAAGAAAGAAAAAGCTGGAGGTATCATTCTCCCTCATTTCAAACTGTACTACAAAGCTACAGTAATCAAAATAGTATGGGAAATGAGAGCCCAGAAATAAACCCACACACATATGGTTAATTAATCTATGGCAAAGGATGCAAGAATATAAAATGAGGAGAAGAAAGACTTTTCAGTAAATAATGCTGGGAAAACTGGATAGCTACATGCAAAAGAATCAGATTGGACTACCTTCTCACACCATATACAAAAATAACTCAAAATGGATTAAAGACTTAAATGTAAGACCTGAAACCATAAAATTCCTAGAAGAAAACATAGTACACTGTTCGACATCAGTCTTAATATTTATTTTGGATCTGTCTCCTCAGACGAGGGCACTAAAAGCAAAAATCAACAAATGGGACTACATCAAACTAAAAATTTTTAGCATAACAAAGGAAACTATCAACAAAACAAAAAGGTAGACTACTGAAATATTTGAAGATATTTGCAAATCATACATCTAATAAGGGGTTAATATCCAAAATATACAAAGAACTCATACAACTCAACATCAAATAAAAAAATCAAACAACCTGATTAAAAAATTGGCAGATGACCTAAATAGACATTTTTCCAAAGAAAACATAGAGATGGCCAACAGACACATGAAAAGGCACTCAACATCACTAAGCATCAGACAAATGCAAGTCAAAACTACAATGAGATATTACCTCACACCTGTGAAAATGGTTCTTAGCAAAAAAGCAACAAATAACAAATGTTGGTGAGCATATGGAGAAAAGGAAACTCCTGTGCATTCTTAGTAGGAATGTAAGTTGGTATATCCACTATGGAAAACAGTAATAGCTTCCTCAAAAAAATTAAAAATAGGATTACTAAAATCTGGTGCTTGCTGTTGTATTGCCAGATGCAGAAATGCAGCAGAACACTGATGTTCCCTCCACAAGCTCTTGTCATCGACCAAGCTCTTGATTTTTAAAATCTGGACTTAGCCAAGTATATTTGGCCACGTTAAAAATAGTATCTTTGTTATTAAAATTTTGATTGCATAATTTTAAAAAATAGAATTACTATAAAATCCAGCAATCCCACTTCAGGGTATTTATCTAAACAAAACAAAAACACTAGTTCAGAAAGATGTATGCACTCCAATGTTCATTGCAGCATTATTTATAATAGCCAGGATATGGAAGCCACCTAAGTGTTCATTGATAGATGGATAAAGAATATGTGGTGAATATATAAACAGTGGAATATTACTCAGCTATAATAATAATGAAATCTTGCCTTTTGACATAATGTGTATGGATTTAGAGGGTCTTATGCTAATGAAGTATCAGAGAAAAACAAATACCACATGATCTCATATATGGAATTCAAAAAACAAAAAAAGAAAGAAAACAAAATGAAAACAGACTCTTAGATACAGAGAACAGACAGACATCGCCAGAAAGTTGGCATTGGGGGATGTGAAATAGGTGAAGGAGATTAAGAGGTACAAATCTCTAGTTATAAATAAATAAGTTACAGGCATGTAATATACAGCCTAAGAATATGGTCAGTAATATTGTAATATATTTGTTTAGGGACAGATGGTTACTAGACATAATGTGGCAATCATTTCATAATGTATGCAATGTCAAATCATTCTGCAGTGCACGTGAAACTAACATAGATTGTGCATCAAGTGAATTTCCAAAAATTAACATAAATTTAAAAAAATTTTTAAAATCACAACCTGCCTGCTATGGACTGACTTGTGTCTCCCCAAAATTAATATGTTGAAATCTTAACCACTGTATGACTGTATTTGGGGGAGACACCTTTAAAGAGATCAGACAGCAATTAGATATACAAGGCTGGAGTTTAAGAGTGAGGTTTAGAATAAAGATATAAATTAGGAAATTATTGGCATATAAATTTCATTTAATACCATAAAACTGCATGCCATCTCCAAGGATATAAGCATAAAATAAAGAAGAAAGGAGTATGAAAACTAAGCCCTCAAGTATCGAATAGAAAGAAGTTGTGGAAAAGGAGCCATCCAAAGGATACAGAGGGGAAGCAACCATTTGTTAAAAAAAAAAAAAAAAAAAAAAAGAATGTGATAGCCTGACAGAAAAAAAGAGTAAAATCTATCAAGAAAGAGAAAGTAGTCAGCTGGGTCAAATGCTGCTGACTTGGAAAGTATGATGAGGAATGAGAATTGATCATTGATTTAAGCAACATAGAAGTAATTCGTGATCTTGACACTAGAAGTTCTAGTAAAATAGTAAGGACTAAAGTCTCACAAGAATTGGTTTAAGAGAAAATGGAGAAAAGTTAATGCAGACAACTCTTTTAAGAAGTTTTGCTGCAAAGGGAAGTGGAGAAATCAAAACACTTTGAAGTCAGAGATGTCATAATTTGCTTATGAGTTGGAGTGGTGCAGGGGAAAAAGAAAGAAATCCAGGATGACCCCCAAATTTTGGATACAGAAATTGTCATTCACTGAGTAAGGAATACTGCAGAAGTAGGTGGGGGAAATTAAGGTTAAGAATCCCATCTAAATAGAAATGTTCAATAGGTCATAGGACATGTGAATTTGGAGTCTAGGGAGGAAGTTCATGGCTGAAAATATTGGCGTCATCAGCATACAGAAGGTATTTAAAATCATGAGACTAGATAAGATCACCATGGAGTTAAAAAAAAAAAGGGAGTTAGTAGATCTGTGGTGCACCTGGAAGAAGAAAAGAAACTAGCAACGGAGACTGATAAGGCATAATCAGAAGGGAGAAAAACAGAAGTTTTGAAAAGTATTTCAAAGAGAAGAGCATGATCAACTGTGTAATAGCATGATGTTAGAACAAACAGTCTAAGGAACAGAGACCCAACCATACAGTTTTAGCAATAGAGACCATTGGTGATCTTTACAGGAGCAGTTATAGTGGAATGCTGGAGGTTAAGAGCTTGATTGGAGTGGGTTCAAGAGTGAATAGAAAGAGAATAATTGGAGATAGCAAATAAGGCACAAATAACTCTCGAGAAGTTTTGCTATAAAAGAAACATAGAGACTGAGTGAAGGCTGGAAGGAGAGAAAATTTTGAGACAATTTTGTTTTGATTTGTTTTTAAGTGGGAAAAATACCTGCATGCTTGCTTTAGAGACATTTGTGGGGGAGGTGGGGAGGAGAGAGACACAACTGAGATGGACTGACCTCTTCTTTACAATATCTTAAGAGGGCCACCCCTTGAGAGGCATAAAGTTGCCTTAGAGTGGATTCATGTTTCTACTGTAGTTAAAAGTTGTAAGAATGTTCAGAAAGAAGAATGAGTATATGGCAATTTTGCTAATGACGGATTATGAATTCCAAAGGCCCTAATAAAAGAATTTTAAACAGTAGGGAAGGATGACAACTGAGACAGAAAGAGGAAATGTGCAGAGTTCTATGGGGATTAGAATAAAACGGATGAGGCACGACCTATCTGTCTGGAGTTGCTTGAAATGACTGACATAAACAGAAGTCAATGAAACAGTAAGTCCTGAGGGACCCAAGGCAAGTATTGGTGAAACAGTGTATGTTGGGGTCTAGGGAGAGCTGAGTGTCTTGGTATCTCTTCTTCCCACCTTTATGTTTGGCATACACAGCTCAGTATTCTACCAACAGTGGCCTTTATCCCCTACCTCTTAGACTCCAAACATGTCGCTCATTTGCCAGTGCAGCAAAAGGGAACAGACTTTTTTCATATCTTCATTTCATTGCTTTAAAAAGTCAGCTCTGTAGGGCTGTGAGATTTGTCAGTCAGCCCACACTGCCTATGCGCTGATCATTCACCTTTCATGGAACTAATTATCTGGTAATATTCTACTGTTACATTTCAAAAGAGATTTTTATGGGAAATCCAAGATGCATTTAATTAATTACACCTTGTCACAGTAAAAGTCCATCAAGTCATCAGATCAAGAGTTCCCCCCTGCCACTGCCCTGCCATGTTTAAACAGAAATCCAGGGCTGATATAAACCCAGAAAATGATTGAACTTCATAAGGGAGGTTTTCTACTTTCCCCCTTTTCACTTCTATAACAAATGTTCTTCCAGAAATGTTTCCTACACAGCAGAGATGAGTGAACAAGAAAAGCAGTCAAATAGAGCATAAATGCTATGTAAAAAATACTTTACTATGTGGTAATTATATTGACACACAATTTTATGTTTTAATAAAATCTAAATGTAGTGCAAAAATCACTCCAAGGAGAGTTCAGAGCTTCCACTTTGAAACCACAAACTGGAGTTTTTAAATTAGAGAAATATATTCTTACTCTGCTGCTTGGAACTGCCAAGTGGCTAAGCATGTTTGCCAGAACTGTGAGGAGAAAACTGCTCAAGAAATTTCTCTAGAAATATGAGAACTATTTGCTTAAATTAGAGCACTAGTTGGTGTCTTATCTGGGGCTGAGGGGTTGACAAAATGATCATGGCAAGTTATGTTATGTCAATCTATGTGTAAATATGAGATGAAAGAATTCTAACTACAACAAACTGACATGTGCAAGTGCTTACTTCTGAAGACTGATTTTCATTTTACTAATGAGATGGGAGGTGACACATGACCATGTGTTATAAGGATGTACGCAGCAGCCTGCCAATTATGTCAGTGCCTGTGATATCTTTGATCACGATCTATAAGCATTTCCAGTTCACTTAATGGCATGAAATCTACTTCCTCTCCACAGTCCCAGAAATCATAACAGGGGACATGGAATCAGCCATGGCAGTGGACCTGAACCCCTGGGTGGAATATGAATTCAGAGTGGTGGCCACCAATCCAATTGGGACTGGAGATCCAAGCACCCCATCTCGAATGATCCGCACAAATGAAGCAGGTAAGAATATTGGGGAGTCAGCATTCTATTTGGTATGTCCCTAATCACTTTTAAAGCAAGTTGAATTAACCACTAATGCTTGCTTTAGTATATTTTTTCCTGATTCATTTACCTAGACATCATAAAATATTTTCCTTCAAAATAATTCTTTCATTTTATCTGTTTTCAGAACATTCTTTCCTTGTTTCTACAAGTACAGGTCTAGGTGCTTCAATTTCCTCCCAAACCTTGCCTGCATCAAGTTACCATGAAACTGAAGCAGTTAGTTTCTTCTTCTAATTATATACTCATTCAATACAGCAGACCTATAAAATTCGGAATAGATTAGCTCACCCTCTTTTTCACCAGTGATAACAGTTACCTCTAATTATAGGGTACTTCCTTAAACTCTTTATGTTGCCCTTCACCGTCTGAGCTGGTATAAATTACACTTGGTAAAGACAAACATAGTCTTAACTTGACCTACTGCCATCTTGATGTCTATGTGTAAAATAACTGCTTCCTAACTCAGAAAAAAAAAACAGTATTCTTCTGGCCTTTTAGAATGAAGTATCTCTGATAGAATCTTTCTAAAGACCACACAAGGAAAATTAACAGCTTTATTTAAAAACAAATGTTAAGATAACTTGTCCATCATCTGGAAGAAGCAGAATAAAGAAAAATTGTTAGTAGAGTTTTGATTACTTTGGACAAAGTCTTATTGAGATTTATCTGTATGTCCCTATAAAATTGTATATAAAAAGTATTTAGTAAGGCACTAGCTTAGGCAAACACAAATATCAATAATGTTGATAAGAAAGATTAAAACAACAGAGAAATGAAGAGGGGGGTCGATTACAGATATGAGAAGGAGAAATACAAATTAATGTCTTTACACTCAATGGTAACAGGAATCTCAATAATCATTACAACGTAAGTACACTAAGGATGAAAATTTTGTCTTATTTGTTCACTGTTTTATCTTCAATACCTAGAACAATGTCTGGCACTGGTACTCCATATGTCTTTGTTGAAAGATTAAAAAGGAATATTCCTTTTCTTTCCTTTATATGCTGCTATCCACATCAGGACCCAGGTCAGAGACACATGTACATAGAAGTTTAAGAATGAACTGTGTATTGTACAGTTTGTATCATAGTTATAGAATTGGACCAAAAATGTGATTTGTGACTTCTTAGAAATCGAACAAAGCTTATAATAATTAAAATAAATTATCAAAAGAGTTGGTTCTTTCTCTAAAACACACTCAGTCTGGTTCTTAAAAAGAGAAAGAAGGAAAAGAAAAGAATCCCAAATGATCAACTTATTGCATAAAATGTGAATAATCATTAAAAATATGTTCAAATTCTTTTCATATAAAAATTAAGCAACCAAGAAAAGAACAACTAGTCTAAATATGTTGGAAAAGATTCATTCACAGAAAAATCCAACTTTTCTGCTTTTGTGATTTGCCTATCACAAGTTGTTTTTTTTCTGCTACTTTTTCAATAGTGTGAATTTTTAATTGAACATTAATTGCTAGGTTGGATTTCCATGCATTCGTGAAATCAGCTTTCATTGTGTACAGGTGTTCATTAATTAAGGGCATAACAGGTTAGTTGTTCCTCATTTTATGTACTCACTGTGCAGATATTGAAATGACTGCCAATATTAATACTTAGGCTCACATATTTTCTAAAAAACACTGCCTTAATTTGCATATTGTTAATTGTGTTTAAACAAAGGCAAAGATTACTGCCTAATTCAGATGTTCTCTATAAATATTCATTTCAAAATAAATAATCCGTTTGGGGTGAATAATCATTTTAGACTTTCTGTAGTACAAATCTCTTTGTGCTATTAAAAATAACAACAACACTTTCACTTTTCAAGTTAAATCGTATTCAGATAATGCATTTTAAAAGATTTGTCCCTTGTCTATTTCTGAAGCTACTTCAATCATATAGCGCCTGTCTCTCCATTTTATCATGAGTTCTATACACATGACATACTTTAGTCCATTAAAATCTTATGGAAGAGAAGAGAAATAGCATGAAAAATACATGAAATACTCTTTTTTGAAAGTGAGTTGAGGAAGGCTGTACTGCATACTTTATGCTTCTTGTGCTTTGGTACCACACAGGGCTAAAGCTGCTAATGGTGTTGAACCAAGGGTTGAGTTTTGTGCCTGTTTTGTCAGGCAGCACAGATTAAAAGGGACACTAACATCCTGAGACATCCTCTCAAGTGATGCACTCTGCCTCTATTAAGTACATGTCCTGCATTTTAAAAGATGATGCTGTTCTAATGGGCCAAGTAATCTTTGAAAACCAATGGAGCTGCCTGGAAGAGAAAAGGTCTCACACTCAGGATATTGAATCAAAAGTTTTATGTCCCTTTAAAATTCTCCTCTTTACTAGAATATTCTAAATCCCAAAGCAGTTTTAGTAAAGCATTTTTACCTTAGATTGTTTCTTGCCCACACACCAAAAACGGTTAATTTTTCTTTGCAATATACTGTAGGGTATATTTTGAATTTTATGGTCATCAAAATATTCTTCATAAGCAATAAATATAAGATAAATTGGTTTAGTCAACTTATTATTTTTAGGATGTCAAAATCGTGGTACAAATACAGATTTCCCCAGCTATCTAAAAGGAAAGCATTCCTAAGAAAACTTGTAAGCCAAAATGGCATAAAGTGAAGAACCAATTTTCATTTTTCACCTTTTTCATAAAAGTGAAAATCTATTCAGATTTTTTTCAGTTTGTGAAAATAGGTACTAATGTAAGTCTTTTGTAAAAAAACAAAGTGGTATAAAGCAAACTTTTGAAAAGCAAGGGATACCTGTATATGTTTGCACTTTAATGTATGTTTATATTTATTTATTTATAGTTCAATTTTCTTACAAGTTTTAGTGAGTTTGTTAGCTACAGAGAGAGAGAGAAAGAAATTTGCAAATGTGGAAATGTGTTACTATCTTCAAACCAGTATATAAGTTTGTGTTGAATACTGGGAATGCTTTCTCTACCATTTAAAAAGATGACACTCAAGAGAGAAAAATCACATTTTAGGAAATGAATTTTGAAATAAACACTCTGGTAGAAATAATAAAATATGTAAATATGAATTTAGCAAGAAAAATTCTCTCATTTAATTAATTCTCTCATTTAACTGAACTTTAATATTCTGTGTTACATATTTATAACACTAACTGATGAAAGATAAATGAAAAGGAGAGAAGATACCATTAACTATGTAATCTATAGTTTAGAAAGGTTTGGTCTTTTCTGTTCTATAAAATTTCTATTATTATTAAAGCTCTTGGTTTAAATCTCAATACCTGCAGTTTTTTATTCCAAATTATGATGAACTGATAGAGAGAGATAAAAGAAGGTGCTACCTAATACCTGTAATTAAGAGTTTGAGGTTCAGAGTTATGCAGGTCTGGATTAATGTTCCTCTCTGCCACTTACTAGCAATAAACATAGGTAAGCGATATGCACTGTTCAAGGCTCAATTTTTTCACTTGTAAAATGGAGATCATATAGCAACCTACTCCTTTGGATTATTGTGTTAAATAAGATAATGAAGGTAAAGAGTTTGGCACATGGTAAGTGCTTAACATTAGCCATTTATTATTATTATTATCATGAATTTAAATGAGTTATTACTTTATTAAATATAAATTTAAACGAAAGTAATTATGCATGTTGCTATTTTCGTATAGAGGAAACATTTTCAGGTTAAATGTATGTTTGTCAACATAGTAAGAGCCATTCAGTCTCTTGGCTTGCAGTTGCCTCCAAGACACTGTCCTGTTGAGAAGTCTCCACAGCAGACTGTGTGTCATCCATCCTGGCCCCTCAACCCACCTGAATGGTTGGGGAGTCAAGAGAGCCCTTCAGAGTGTGGTGCACAGTACAGAGCACCATGTTCCCCTCTACATCTCCCTTCTCCACCTCCATGTCTGGGCTCTCCATGCTGCTTTTCTTGTCTAGCCACCCTCATCCATAAGTGGATCATATTGTCACAACACATAGCCATTTTCTTTGGTTCTTATAACATAGATAACACAAAAGGAGCAGAGAAGAAGAAGTGTCAAATGAAAGACTTTGCTTAAACACATTGTTGCATATTCAATAACTTTCTAGTTTCTTAGTGCATTGTAGTCTGTCCTGTCATTCCCTTTGGACTTTGAAATGGAAAATGTCACATATTTTTTGTGACACAAGGAAAAACTTTTCTACATTTAAGAGATTAATGGTCAACCAGATAAATATGACTATCAGGTAAACAATCAGATGAAAATCTTTCCTAGCCTTAGCACTTTCTGTACTATATTATGTTACAGTTAGGTAACTGGTTTACTGAGCAGACTGAAATACATAGAGTTTAAACATAAGAGTTTAATTCTTCTCCCACCATTGTTCTCCAATATGTTCCATCTCATCTCTGGCTTCAGCCTCAACTATATCCAAGGCTCTTTTAGGTACTAGGACAGTCTCATTTTCAACTATTAAAAAATTCTATACTGGGGAGGAGCTTCAAGATGACGGAAGAGTAAGACGTGGAGATCACCTTCCTCTACACAAATACATCAGAAATACATCTACATGTGGAACAGCTCCTACAGAACACCTACTGAACGCTGGCAGAAGACCTCAGACTTCCCAAAAGGCAAGAAACTCCCCATGTACCTGAGTAGGGCAAAAGAAAAAAGAAAACACAGGGACAAAAGAATAGGGACAGGACCTGCACCAGTGGGAGGGAGCTGTGAAGGAGGAAAGGTTTCCACACACTAGGAAGCCCCCCCGGGCGGAGACTGCGGGTGGCTGAGGGGGGAAGCTTCGGAGCCACGGAGGAGAGCGCAGCAACAAGGGGGGTGGAGGGCGGAGCGGAGACATTCCCGCACAGAGGATCGGTGCCGACCGGCAATCACCAGCCCGAGAAGCTTGTCTACTCATCCGCCGGGGCGGGCAGGGCTGGGAACTGAGGCTCAGGCTTCAGTCGGATCGCAGGGAGAGAACTGGGGTTGGCTGCATGAACACAGCCTGAAGGGGTTAGTGCGCCATAGCCAGCCGGGAGGGAGTCCGGGAAAAAGTCTGGACCTGCCAAAGAGACAAGAGACTTTTTCTTCCCTCTTTGTTTCCTGGTGCCCGAGGAGAGGGAATTAAGAGCGCCGCTTAAAGGAGCTCCAGAGACGGGAGCTGAGACTGCTGCTGCAGCCACCAAGAAGCCTGTGTGCGAGCACAGGTCACTATCCCCACCTCCCCTCCTGGGAACCTGTGCAGCCCGCCACTGCCAGGATCCCATGATGAAGGCACAACTTCCCTGGGAGAACACACACCGCACCTCAGGCTGTAGCCATGTCATACTGGCCTCTGCCGCCGCAGGCTTACCCCGCACCCGTGCCCCTCCCTCCCTCCGGCCTGAGTGAGCCAGAGTCCCCGAATGAGCTGCTACTTTAATCCCGTCCTGTCTGAGCGAAGGACAGAGGCGCCCTCAAGCGACCTACACGCAGAGGCGGGGCCAAATCCAAAGCTGAGCCCCGGAAGCTGTGCGAACAAAGAAGAGAAAACGAAATCTCTCCCAGCAGCCTCAGGAGCAGCGGATTAAATCTTCACAATCAACGTGATGTACCTGCATCTGTGGAATATCTGAATAGACAACGAATCATCCCAAATTGAGGAGGTGGACTTTGGTGGCAAGATATATACTTTTTTTCCCTTTTTCTCTTTTTGTGAGTGTGTATGTATATGCTTCTGTGTGTGATTTTCTCTGTATAGGTTTGATTTTACCATTTGTCTTAGGGCTCTGTCTGTCCGTTTTTGGATTTTTTTTTTCTTTTCTTTTCTTTTTTTTTTTACTTTTCAAACTTTTTTCTTAATAATTATTTTTTTTATTTTAATAACTTTATTTTATTTTACTTTATTTTATTTTATTTAATCATCTTTCTTTCTTTCTATTTTTTCTCCCTTTTATTCTGAGCCATGTGGAATGTGGAATGAAAGGCTCTTGGTGCTCCAGCCAGGTGTCAGGGCTGTGCCTCTGAGGTGGGTGAGCCAACTTCAGGACACTGGTCCACAACAGACCTCCCAGCTCCATGTAATATCAAACGGCAAAAATCTCCCAGAGATCTCCATCTCAATGCCAAGACCCAGCTTCACTCAACGACCAGCAAGCTACAGTACAGGACACCCTATGCCAAACAACTAGCAAAACAGGAACACAACCCCATCCATTAGCAGAGAGGCTGCCTAAAATCATAATAAGGCCACAGACACCCCAAAAAACACCACCAGATACAGTCCTGCCAACTAGAAAGACAAGATCCAGCCTCATCCACCAGAACACAGGCACTAGTCCCCTCCACCAGGAGGCCTACACAACACACTAAACCAACCTTAGCCACTGGGGACAGATACCAGAAACAACAGGAGCTACGGACCTGCAGCCTGCGAAAAGGAGACTCCAAACACAGTAAGTTAAGCAAAATGAGAAGACAGAAAAACACACAGCAGATGAAGGAGCAAAGTAAAAACCCACCAGACCTAACAAATGAAAAGGAAATAGGCAGTCTACCTAAAATAGAATTCAGAGTAAAGATAGTAAAGATGATCCAAAATCCTGGAAATAGAATAGAGAAAATACAAGAAACATTTAACAAGGACCTAGAAGAACTAAAGAGCAAACAAACACTGATGAACAGCACAATAAATGAAATTAAAAATTCCCTAGAAGGGATCAATAGCAGAATAACTGAGGCAGAAGAATGGATAAGTGCCATGGCAGATAAAATACTGAAATAGCTACTGCAGAGCAGAATAAACAAAAAAGAATGAAAAGAACTGAGGACAGTCTCAGAGACTTCTGGGACAGCATTAAACACACCAACATTCGAATTATAGGGGTCCCAGAAGAAGAAGAGATAAAGAAAGGGACTGAGAAACTATTTGAAGAGATTATAGTTGAAAACTTCCCTAATATGGGAAAGGAACTAGTTAATCAAGCCTAGGAAGCAAAGAGAGTCCCATAGAGGATAAATCCAAGGAGCAGTACTCCAAGACACATATTAATCAAACTATCAAAAATTAAATACAAAGAAAAAATATTAAAAGCAGCAAGGGAAAAACAGCAAATAACACACAAGGTAATCCCCATAAGGTTAACAGATGATCCTTCAGCAGAAACTCTGCAAGCCAGAAGGAAGTGGCAGGACATATTTAAAGTGTTGAAGGAGAAAAACCTACAACCAGGATTACTTTATCCAGCAAGGATCTCATTCAGATTTGATGCAGAAATTAAAACCTTTACAGAAAAGCAAAAGCTAAGAGAATACAGCACCACCAAACCAGCTTTACAACAAATGCTAAAGGAACTTCTTTAGGCAGGAAACACAAGACAAGAAAAAGACCTATGATAACTAATCCAAAAGAATTATGAAAACGGGAATAGGAACATACATATCGATAATTACCTTAAATGTAAATGGATTAAATGCTCCAACCAAAAGACATAAACTGGCTGAATGGATACAAAAACAAGACCCATATATATGCTGCCTACAAGAGACCCACTTCAGACCTAGGTACACATACAGACTGAAAGTGAGGGGATGGAAAAAGATATTCCATGCAAATGGAAATCAAAAGGAAGCTGGAATAGCAATTCTCATATCAGACGCAATAAACTTTAAAATAAAGAGTATTACAAGGGACAAAGAAGGACACTACATAATGGTCAAGGGATTGATCCAAGAAGATATAACAATTGTAAATATTTACGCATACAACATAGGAGCACCTCAATACATAAGGCAAATACTAACAGCCATAAAAGGGGAAATCGACAGTAACACATTCATAGTAGGGAACTTTAACACCCCACAGTCACCAATGGACAGATCATCCAAAATGAAAATAACTAAGGAAACACAAGCTTTAAATTATACATTAAACAAGATGGAATTAATTGATATTTATAGGACATTCCATCCAAAAAAAACAGAATACACTTTCTTCTGAAGTGCTCATGACACATTCTCCATGTCAGATCATATCCTGGGTCACAAATCAGCCTCGGTAAATATAAGAAAATTAAAATTGTATCAAGTATCTTTTCTGACCACAATGCTATGAGACTAGATGTCATAAAAGGAAAAAATCTGTAAAAAATACAAACACACAGAGGCTAATCACTACAATACTAAATAACCAAGGGATCACTGAAGAACTCAAAGAGGAAATCAAAAAATACCTAGAAACAAATGACAATGAAAACACTAAAACCCAAAACCTATGGGATGCAACAAAAGCAGTTCTAAGCGGGAAGTTTATAGCAATACAATCCTACCTTAAGAAACAAGAAACATCTCAAATAAACAACCTAACCATACACTTAAAGCAATTAGAGAAAGAAGAACAAAAAAAACCCAAAGTTAGCAGAAGGAAAGAAATCATAAAGATCAGATCAGAAATAAATGTAAAAGAAATGAAGGAAGTGATAGCAAAGATCAATAAAGCTAAAAGCTGGTTATTTGAGAAGATAAACAAAACTGATACACCATTAGCCAGACCCATCAAGAAAAGAAGGGGGAAGACTCAAATCAATAGAATTAGAAATAAAAAAGGAGAAGAAACAACTGACACTGCAGAAATACAAAAGAGCATGCGAGATTACTACAAGCAACTCTATGCCAATAAAATGGACAACCTGGAAAAAATGGGCAAATTCTTAGAAATGCACAACCTTCTGAGACTGAACCAGGAAGAAATAGAAAATATGAACAGACCAATCAAAAGCACTGAAATTGAAACTGTGATTACAATCTTCCAACAAACAAGAGCTCAAGACCAGATGGCTTCACAGGCGAATTCTATCGAACATTTAGAGAAGAGCTAACATCTATCCTTCTAAAACTCTTCCAAAATATAGCAGAGGGAGGAACACTTCCAAACTCATTCTACGAGGCCACAATCACCCTGATACCAAAACCAGACAAAGATATCACAAAGAAAGAAAACTACAGGCCAATATCACTGATGAACACAGATTCAAAAATCCTCAACAAAATACTAGCAAACAGAATCCAACAGCACAATAAAGGATCATACACCATGATCAAGTGGGGTTTATCCCAGGAATGCAAGAATTCTTCAATATATGTAAATCAATCAATATGATATACCGTATTAAAAAATTGAAGGAGAAAATCCATATGATCATCTCCATCAATGCAGAGAAAGATTTCGACAAAATTCAACACCATTTATGATAAAAATCCTGCAGAAAGTAGGCATAGAGGGAACTTTTCTCAACATAATAAAGGCCATATATCATGACAAACCCATAGCCAACATCATTCTCAATGGTGAAAAACTGAAACCATTTTCTCTAAGATCAGGAATAAGACAAGGTTACTCACTCTCACCACTGTCATTCAACATAGTTTTGGAAGTTTTAACAACAGCAATCAGAGAAGAAAAAGAAATAAAAGGAATCCAAATTGGAAAAGAAGAAGTAAAGCTGTCACTGTTTGCAGATGACATGATACTATACATAGAGAATCCTAAAGATGCTACCAGGAAACTACTAGAGCTAATCAATGAATTTGGTAAAGTTGCAGCATAAAAAATTAGTGCACAGAAATCTCTGGCATTCCTATATACTAATGATGAAAAATCTGAAAGTGAAATTAAGAAAACACTCCCATTTACCATTGCAACAAAAATAATAAAATATCTAGGAATAAACCTATGTAAGGAGAAAAAAGAGCTGTATGCAGAAAATTATAAGACAATGATGAAAGAAATTAAAGATGATACAAATAGATGGAGAGATATACCATGTTCTTGGATTGGAAGAATCAACATTGTGAAAATGACTCTACTACCCAAAGCAATCTACAGATTCAATGCAATCCCTATCAAACTACCACTGGCATTTTTCACAGAACTAGGACAAAAAATTTCACAATTTGTATGGAAATGCACAAGATCCCAAATAGCCAAAACAATCTTGAGAAAGAAAAATGGAGCAGGAGAAATCAGGCTCCCTGACTACAGACTATACTACAAAACTGCAGTAATCAAGACAGTTTGGTACTGGCATAAAAACAGAAGTATAGATCAATGGAACTGGATAGAAAGCCCACAGATAAACCCATGCACCTATGGTCACCTTATCATTGATAAAGGTGGCAAGAATATACACTTGAGAAAAGACAGCCACTTTAATAAGTGGTGCGGGAAAAACTGGACAGGTATATGTAAAAGTATGAAATTAAGACACTTCCTAACACCATACACAAAAATAAACTCAAAATGGATTAAAGACATAAATGTAATGCCAGACACTACCAAACTCTTAGAGGAAAACATAGGCAGAAGACCCTATGATATAAATCACAGCAAGATCCTCTTTGACCCACCTCCTAGAGAAATGGAAATAAAACCAAAAATAAACAAATAGGACCTAATGAAACTTAAAAGCTTTTGCACAGCAAAGGAAACCATAAACAAGACCAAAAGACAACCCTCAGAATGGGAGAAAATATTTACAAATAAAGCAGCTGACAAAGGATTATTCTCCAAAATTTATAAGCAGCTCATGCAGCTCAATATCAAAAAAACAAACAGCCCAATCCAAAAATGGGCAGAAGACCTAATTAGACGCTTCTCCAAAGAATATATACATCTTGCCAACAAACACATGAAAGGATGCTCTACATCATTAATCATTAGAGAAATGCAAGTCAAAAGTACAATGAGATATCATCTCACACCGGTCAGAATGGCCATCCTCAAAAAATCTACAAACCATAAATGCTGGAGAGGGTGTGGGGAAAAGGGAACACTCTTGCACTGCTGGTGGGAATGTGAATTGGTACAGCCACTATGGAGAACAGTATGGAAGTTCCTTAAAAAAATACAAATAGAACTACCATATGACCCAGCAATTCCACTACTAGGCATATACCCTGAGAAAACCATAATTCAAAAAGAGTCATGTACCACAATGTTCATTGCAGCTCTATTTACAATAGCCAGGACATGGAAGCAACCTAAGTGTCCATCAACAGATGAATGGATAAAGAAGGTGTGGCAATATATACAATGGAATGTTACTCAGCCATTAAAAGAAAGGAAATTGTGTTATTTGTAGTGAGGTTGATGAACCTAGAGTCTGTCATACAGAGTGAAGTAAGTCAGAAAGAGAAAAACAAACACCGTATGCTATCACATATTATGGAATCTAAGAGGAAAAATAAAGAGTCATGAAGAACCTAGGGGCAAGACGGGAATAAAGGCACAGGCCTACTAGAGAATGGACTTGAGGATATGGGGAGGGGGAAGGGTAAGCTGTGACAAAGTAAGAGAGTGGCATGGACATATATACACTACCAAACGTAAGGTAGATAGCTAGTGGGAAGCAGCCGCATAGCACAGGGAGATCAGCTCGGTGCTTTGTGACCGCCTAGAGGGGTGGGAATGGGAGGGTGGGGGGGAGGGAGGTGCAAGATGGAAGAGATATGGGAACATATGTATATGTATAACTGCTTCACTTTGTTATAAAGCAGAAACTAACACACCATTGTGAAGCAATTATACTCCAATAAAGATGTTTAAAAAATTAAATAAATAAATAAATAAAATAGAGAAGAGGTTATTCTCAATATTTTCAAACTACCCTATGTATTAGCCATTCAAGTATAACTAGTGGCTTGTGTGTGCTTCTTTTATTTCTTTTTTTCTTTTTAAATACTTAGTGGTCTATTTGGAACTAGGGAGTTATGAAACTGAATATCTATATCTCATGTGTATAGCTCCAAGTAGAGCTGAAATAGTAAGTTCTAATAGGTACATTTTTTTTTTTCCTGTGAAGATTTGTCTTGGAATACAATAGATATGTGTAACCTTTTGATTGTTTATTGACCTCGGTGACAAAAGAGTCTGAAATAAACATCTAGTACCCAAAAAGTAACAACAACAACAAAATTCTATATTAACTTAATAAACACTTTCATCTCATATCCAGTTCCATGTTTCTGTCCCTCCATCCCAGCACAGCCTTGACTCAAGGGTTATGATTTGTCTTTTCTTTCTTCTTTCTACTTCCTCCCTGACCTTCCAACTGCTATTCTGGTCACTTCCCAGGTCAGAAAAGAAGAAAATGAAAAATGACTTCACGTGTTGTAATTTGTTGTTCTCACGTAAATGTTGAGTGCTCCAGGAGATGGCATTTGTCCACATTCTGCTTCTTTCATTCTCGGAGTACATTGGTTTCTTAAGAGACTATCTTATCTCCTAGTAGGCAGCTTCATTAGCTGTGATACCAACAGGCTTATTCAAACCTACCTTCCACAGTGTCTGCTTTGCCCATGATAATCATTTTGCATTTCTGACCTGCCAAACTCTAGAAATGCCATATGTTCTCAAGAACTATTTTGGTCTCTGCTCTAGTAGCATAGTGCAGGGCTGAGCCATCTTACATAATTCTGAAGCTCAACAGCATCCAGCCAGGATGTGAGAGGTAAGCATCTGTAATCTCCTCATCAGCTGTTTTGCTTCTCTTGTCACTTAGCTTGAGGGGGAAATGATACTCCCACTTTGCTCCTAGAGAGAGCTGGGGATGGAGGGATATGCCGCAGCACATCCATCTGCTAAGCTGACAACCTTCTTCCAAAACACTGCTTGAGCTAAAATTTTATATATATGGCTGGAGGGGGGTAATGGGAAAGGGTCATGAAATTGGTTTTCTCTATTTCCTAGTAGTTCTGTGGTTTTGTCTAGCCAACCTCATTTTAGCATCTGAGGTTACATGTGTCTCATCCCAAGTCCAGAAAAGACTCATTAAACTTCCTACTACAGTTTCTTTCCCTGTACATTACCTTCCTACTTCTGAAAGGATCTTGCTTTGTTCATATTTGTATATTCACAGTCTTGTCCATGATAATTACTTAGGAAACTTCACTGAGTTCAAAAGTTATGGAAAGAACACAATAAAATACTATTATAAGATGGGGCTGAATTAATTTTCCCAGGGGCATGTGGGTTGGCCTTGTAAATGGCATTTAATGGAGCTTTGAAGGCCAGCCCAAATGAGACTCAGGCAGAATTATTTATAGGGGGCAATTAAAAAATCTACATACTATTGTCAGGCACTGGTGTGTACAGAGAAAAGGCATAAAACTGTGGGGTTTTTAAAGGTCTTTCTAGTCTACGCTTCTAAAAAATATATATGATATAAAAAATGTAAAGCAGTCAACTGAAATAATTGGGAAACTCTAAAAGAAAATACTATTAAATGAACATTATAACTTTCTTCAACTCAATGAGTAATTTAATTATATTAAATAAAAGAAATTGTTCTTAGTAACATTAAGAGCAGACAAAAATCATAGCAAGAAACAGACCTCTAAGACCAAATCTCAATAATTAGGAAAAAAGAAGATAATAGTATGGCTCATACAGCAGACAGTATTTTAAATCATGAAACCACTTTGGTCCAGGAAAGCCTTTTCTGCAAAATATATTCAAGAAATATATCTTCAGTTTCAGAGACACTTTGCAAACAGAGATGGTAACTTTAACAAATGCCCTTCTAAATGAAACATGGTTAATTGTTAGGCATGCCCCTTTCTGATTAATAGCAAGATGAGGGAAGAGCAGTAGAAGACTTGAGCATGAAAGACAAAAGGGTAATGAGAGGTTATCAACCCAGGAGTAAATATGAGACACTCAAGTTAGACTTTTCCCATCTTCCTAGTCCCTATAATGCCATATACCAGTCATAAATCATGAACCATGTTTCAAGCCCTATACTAAGCCCTTGCCTTCCATTATAGCATTTAATTCTCACATCAACCCTCTAAAGCAAGCAGGCTTATCCCCATCTTACAGATGAGAAACAGAATAAGAGAGTTAAAAACTTGTACAAGGTTATCTAATAAGTAAGTGGCAGAGTTGGAATTCTAATCCTAAACCAAAGGTGATGACTCCCAAGTTATCTTCCTCCCACCCCTCCCTTCTTCCTCTTGCCTTTTTCTTTCTCTTCATTTTACCACACGTTCCAACAAATTTTGCTCAAAGATTATTATGCCTATCCTCTGCTTCTACTTCTTTGTGGAATAAAGTTCAGAGAAAATGAGTGAATGGAAACACCTTTTATTGTCTATACGTACCTCCTGTGGTCCTGACTATTGCTATTTATGAGAAGGTTCATATATCAGAGAAATCTTACATTCTCTGAAATATCCTAGCAACGAAAGTTGTAAATCAAAAATGATATATTGCCTAGGTTTTCAAATTAAAACAAGCTGAGCCAAAACTGAAAGCACAATTCCCATGGTACTGTCGAAACTGTATTATCCAGATTTCCAAAATAACAGTCTATTTCAAGATCACATGTTTATAGATTCCTACTGAACTTAGTGTTTATCATAGAAGACAACTGTATTTTCTTTTTGAAGTAGATAATAACATTAGGTAATAGTTATAAATTACAGTTCCAGGCACTGTGATACATAATTATGAAAACCTTAAAAAGTAGGTATTATTATTATCTCCGTGAGACAACTAAAGGACAAAGTGGTTAAGAAATATTTTCAACCCATCAGCTAGAATGGTAGAACTGAGATTCAAGCCCAGATCTTTCTCAGTCCCAGAAGAATACTTTTACCACTTACACATACCACCTTAGCTACCCTATTGATAGGAATAACAGCATTATCTGAACTCTTTAGGAAACACCACTGGTATTATTTTTTTTAATTTTGGAAGCTCTTTAACTCTTTTTATAAAGTGAGCTTAGATGATAATCAGTTAACTGAAATATTTGTATGTTACATACTTCAATTCAGGTAGGAATTTTTTTTTTAAATTTCTCTCCTGACTCCCACCTTCACTATATTATCAACCTCCATTCCCTCCTTCCATTCTTTTGCACTTCTCTGCCCAAACCCGTTGCTGGATTTGCTCCTAAATTATGTGACCGCTCCCAGGTCTCTAGTAAAGCTGTATTATTTAATGAGCTATGTAAACATTTACTGTAATAGATTTGGAAATTTTTCAGGGAAAAAAAGAGAGATTGGTAAACGATTTCATCCTGTATTCTTTTGTTTAGTTGAATGCTAATTAAAGTATGTTTTTAGTGTGATTGACTTTGTTCAGACTATTACACTTAGGAAGAGTTCTTTGAGACTCAAGCTTAAATTCATGCACACTTAAACTAAGGTAGTACACTATATTTTAGTCACTCTGAGCATTTACAACCAAATGTATAAGATAAAAAGGGACAAGAGTCTACATTTCAACATGCCAGTTAAGACACTAAAACAGCAAGACATTTATAGATTGTTGGAAAAGTATTAATCACGTTATTCCTTCATGGAAGACTAATGTTCAAAAGAAATTCTGAAGAATAAGAGTTTAACTCATTAACCATGCATGTAAACTTGATTCTCTAAGCTAATAAGCTCATGGCATTGATCAGTAGCCAACAGAGGGAGAAAAGCATCTAGCTGCTTAATTCTAAATCAGATTTTCAATAATTATATTGAAAATAAATTTGGGTTTAGGTAAATATGTATTTCTCTGAACTCAATGAAAGCATTTATTACATGTTTGATTATATTAATTTTATGCTTCTAACAAGAATTATAGAACTTTTACAATAGAAGTGCTCTGAACAATTAAGTGAAACCTCTACATATCATGAATATGTTGTTTTAAAAATAAAAGGATATAATTAAAATCAGTGTTGACTGCAGAGATAATAACTGTGAACCACCAACTTGAAAAGGAAACCAATGAGCATGGGTTCCACTGATCATCTGCATGTAATTAGGAAATTTAAGCCAATTAGAATTAGAGTACCCAATTCAAACATTGTGATCCTGACAGCAAAGCACAATGCCTGAGTTGCATCTATTAAAGACTTAGGTTTTCTTTTTGTTTGTTTGTTTGTTTTTCCAGTTTTATTGAGATATAATTGACATATAATACTGTATTAGTTTAAGGTGAACAACATAATGAATATACTGCAAAATGATTACCACAAGTTTAGTTAACATCCATCACCTCACACAAGTACATTTTCTTCTTTGTGATGAGAACTTTTAACATCTTCTCTCTTAGCAACGTTCAAATATACGATAACAGTATTGTTATCTATAGTCACCATGTTGTATATTATATCCCTAGAACTTATTTATCTTATATCTGGAAGTTCATACCTTTTGACCACATTTCCCCATTTCCCCCACCCTTCATTCCCACCTCTGGCAATCATCAATCTGTTCTCTGTTCCTACCAGTTCCATATTTTTAGATTCCACATATAAGTCAGATAATAAAGTATTTGTCTTTCCCTGTCCAGCTTATTTCACTTAGTATAAGGACGCTGATGTCCATCCATGTTGTCTCAAATGGCAGGGTTCCCTTCTTTGTATGGCTGAATAGTATTCCATTGTATAATACACCACATTTTCTTTATTCATTGATCCATGGACATTTAGGTTATTTCCACGTCTTTAAAGCCTTAAGTTTTCTGTTAGTATTTCCTATTATATCTAGTAAGCCTTTCTTAAAAAAGAACAGTTGGTGCTTATACACATATACTATTAAAACTCAATGAACTATAGTGCCTCTTTTGTGTCATTTATTATACATTAAAATTGGATGATCTTTATTTACATTATTTTATTTTCTTTATTTACATTTATTTATTTTATCTTCTTAAAAGGAATTAGTAGCAGTAGGAAGACTTCAAAGACTAATTTCAAATGATAAAATAAATTTTACAGAATCTAGGTCATTTATGGATAATTTGATATGGAAGTAACTCACATAGAAACAAATTAAATTTTGCTTTCTTGGTTCCTCAAAGTGGAAATTTTCACCACATTTTTCATTAGTTTCTTTTCAATTTTTTTACTCACAAAGTTAAAACTTTTGAAAACTCTAAATATTCTTTTTAAAAAATAAAAACATTATTAGACTATGGAACAATACTACCAAAGCTCCAGAAGAAAGATTTGACCTCAAATCATCACTTGAATTTCATTCTGCTCATACTTCTTTAATGAGCTTCAAGAGAGAGATGTTCACAAGATAGCCTATAGCCTACTCTCCAACCCTAAGCTAGAGGTTCCAAGCATCCTCTTTTTAGATGATGTTTGAGGGCTGAATAAAATAGAAAAGGATGCTCAGTGCCTAGTCTTTCCACAAAATCCATGATCATAGGGAGGGTATTTTCAAAGAAAAATATTCAAATTCCTACATTTAGGGTATAAACTAGCAATTCCAATGTAACAGATGAAGTAGGTGGTTGTGGTAGATATTACTTGTAATATTATTTACCTGTTAATTATTGTCAGTGATGAATGTGAAGCATATGTGTGTGCATAACTTTTTATATTTTACAAACAAATGGTACTAAGAGAAACCATAGTGGCACCATATCAACAAATTAACTTGCTTCTACTATTTATCTGACCATGCACTCATGGTCACAATATTCAGAACTCTGAGATTAGCCACTGAGGGTATATTTGGAAATGTGTAGCCCTACCCTTTTACACATACAGTTAAACCAGTTTTCCTCCTGTGTGCTTTACTCATACCATACACCAGAAAATGAATTTAAAACTACTACTCTATAACAGTGGTTTTGAGACATGGTGTCAAGGCAGACTGATGTGTCATAGATTGTTACATGCAGTGATAACTTATGACTACTAGTAAAAAACTCAAGTTAAGTCATCTGCCTGCTCTTCATATAAATTAAGGCATATTCACTGTTATTGCTCTAATACCATCATTCTTCTTAGTTGAATTCCTTTTGATTTCCTGATTGAGAGACAAAGGGGTATCCAATTCCATGTAATTCTGAGGGAATTCATGAGAGTGAACTCCACTTATGAATAATCCTTAATGTGTATGTAACTGTGAAAAAAGAAATATTGGTAACGGCTTCTGTATATATCCTTCTACGTGTGCATGAGAAAGACAAGAACTCATGTTCACGGAGAAAAGTGTCAAGGAAATGAAATTTGGACCTGGTGAATAAATATCATCTAGTTCAATGGAGGCAATGATAGTGTTCTCTTCCACCTCCGTGGTCCAAGAAGAATTGTTTTTTTCCTTTCTAGTAGCATATAAATTCTGCATCAGTTTTTCCAGTATATAAAATGCTGTGTTAATATCTACCAGTAATTAACAGCCTTCCACTCCAAGTAGGTAATAAATGGGAGTGAATTTATTGTTTATGAGTATATCAATATTTTTTAAAAAACTATATGCTGGGATATAAAGGCAATGCTGAAGTGAATTGCTAATGCAGGCTCATAGCCTAGAAAAAGATTTCTTTTAATAGTTTTCTTTGTTTAACAGTTCTTCATTTGAATATATTCCCTTTCAACTACATGTTTTGTGGTTTGGTGCCATGAAGGGGAAATTTATTCCTTTGACACATTTATTCTTTTAATAGTTTTGCATTTGAAAAAGCTTCACCAGGTATCTATATATTTTGCAGTTTGCAGAGAGGTTCATTCTTGACAGTTTTTTAAAATGTTTATTCATTTAAATAGGTTCTCACTCCATGGAACTGTTGCTAAGATTTCTTTAAACTGGAGCCACCTGGGAGTTCTAGTAAAGCAGTAAGGCTAATGTCAACCTGTGGACTTTCCAGGGGCTCTGCAAGCCCTGAAATCACAGAAGATTCACATCCTCAGGAAGAAGAAAACATGTAGGATGAAATTTAACTAACCATTAGCAGATGTCCTTGACTATAGTGTTAATTATGATTTGGACCTTAGTAACCACAGAGCATTTATACAATTGAACTAGTTTGGGAATGCAGTATGTGGCCATGAAAAATATATATCAAACTCCCCCACATATATTTGAAAGCAAGGTATTTGTCACAAACATTTTGTTTAATATTTAATAAGACCACTTTGACTTCCAAACACATTTTGATTTGTTTATTTGGGGATGTTACCCAACCAGAGTAGGGTTATGATGCATTCTTGGTGTAGGGACACTTAAATTGTACATCTATGTATTGTCCTCACTCTTGGCCCATTTTTAACGACAGTTCCAAAGACAACACCCACCAATGTAAGAGGAAGAAGTGGAAGAAGGCACGAGTTAGTCATCGCCTGGGAGGTAAGAAAGCCTACTCAGATGTCAGAATTTGTTGATTCCTTAAAAAAGAAAGTTACACATAGAGTATCAGTATTTGGTATAGAGTAACTGAGTAACTTCTGTTTAAAGGAGGTTAAGAAACACTTTGAGCATGCGTTACTCACATGAATATTTCCAAAATGAACTTTTCTCATTTTCATACCAAGTCTAAAGTGTGCTGTCCTGTCATATAGGCTGTCTCAGAATACAGTTTGAATGATTAAAACACATTCTCTCACAAATTACTTCAGATGTTTATTTGGCTTAGTTTGATATTTATTTACTTCACAATTGAATAGCACTCTTGACATATACGTAGGCTAAAACCATTGAGGTTTTCCTGGAGTAGTGACTGGGTTATTTCATTTACCTCATACAACCATCCTATTAGTGGGGATAATTTTCCTTGTTTTACAAAATTATGAAACTGATGCACAGCTTGAGTACTTTCCTGAGAAGCAGTAGAATTGGGGCTTTGAATCCAAAACCCTTATTCTTTTGTGTCCCTCACTGTATGACCTCCAAAATTCCTTCTGTCAAAGGAAAGGAACAGGGGAGAAAGAGTGTGAGAGGTACATTTATTTTCCATAAAGCCACTTTCCTTCTTTAATGTTAACTTTATTATCAAATATAGCTAGGTAGCTAACAGAACAATGCGTTAGAATATGGAGATGGAAATAACTATTGGAGAAAACAACCAATCCCTGACCATCTCTAAGAACAATGATAGAATGTACAGAAACATATAGAAAAACTCCTTTCCCTAGTAAGAAATCTTCCATGAGCACATCCTCTGACCTGTTCTTCTGTTCATATGCCTCTTCTTCAATAAAACTTTATGCCTTGTTTTTGATTTCTGCAGAGGTATTAACTTCCCAATACCTGACCTTCACTGAGATCAAACCTCTCTAAACGGAATTGCCTTCCCTGTCAGTTTTATGTCTTAGTCAGCTGGGGCTGCTATAACAAAAATACTGTAGACTGAGTGGCTTATAAACAACAGAAATTTAATTCTCACAGTTCTGGACGCTGGAAGTCTAGTTCTGGAAGGCATTGGTGGATTCAGATCTGGCAAGGGCCTGCTTCCTGGTTCATAAAACACAATTTCTTACTATGCCCTCACGTGACAGAGGGGCAAGACAGATCTCTAGATTCTGTATTACAAGGTCAATAATCTGATTCATGAGTACTCCACCCTCATAGCCAAGTCACCTACCAAAAGCCCATCTCCTAGTACCATCACATTGTGTTAGGAATTCATCACATGAATTGTGGGGGAGGAAGGGGTATAAACATTTAGTCTATAGTACTTTGATATAATAGGCTTTGTCTCTTTTCCTCCACTCAATACATAGTTTTCTCTCAAATCAAAATTCAAAATAAGAAAATATAGCAAAGGTTTATTGTGTGTCTATTTGTCAAACATTGTGCTAGGCAATGTCTGGTAACTGCTCCACTGACTAACTAGTTAATGACAATTACTGTTTTCTTTGGTGTGCAATTGATGCTCATTTAACAAATTTAAATGTAAGCCATGGAGTACAAGTCTCTTGAAAAAATTCTATATACTAATTTTTTCATATGTTAGTAAAGCACAACAGTAATTGAGAAAAAACTAGAAGAAAGGTCTTACATTAATTTCACCGAGATTTTCTGTGCAAAGCCCTCTGCAGAGCATTACCAGTGACAAGATTTTCCCGACCACCAGACCATATGACAGTTTTCCCCAGCATATTACATTCTAGTGTGGAATCCAAGGACCTTTGTTTCATATACATGACTAGTTCGAGCAAATTTGTTTCACTTCAAGAGTTTTCAATACTCCTGATGCTTTTCTTAAATACCAACTGATACCATTTAATTTTTTAATCTTATACCTTTAAAGCCTTTTAAATTTCCAGTGACTGTCAAGCTATTTTTCTATGTTGGCTTCCAATGTAATATAAAGATTGGAGAGTCTCTATTGCTCTAGTTATCCATAATCTTTAAAAATTTAAAGATTGGAAAGAGTGGGGGTTTTGATGAATTATTTTCCTGATATTTAATTGCATTTTTCTTCTTTAGCCAGTATCGGAAGAGTTTCAGAATGGGGAAGGCTTTGGCTATATTGTGGCTTTCCGACCCAATGGAACACGTGGCTGGAAGGAAAAAATGGTGACATCTTCTGAAGCTTCAAAATTCATTTATCGAGATGAAAGTGTCCCTCCTCTTACTCCCTTTGAAGTGAAGGTTGGCGTTTATAACAATAAAGGAGATGGACCTTTCAGTCAAATTGTGGTCATATGTTCAGCTGAAGGAGGTCAGTTTTTTCATGCTTATTATTTTCATTTAACATTTTAATATTTTATTTTGGTACATGATTGTGACACTATTGTAATATATTAGATAATACAGGTACCCCAAAAGCAAAAATAAAACTTACCCATAGTCCCACTACACTTTTTAGATATATTTTTCCAAAATTTTTTCCAAATAATTTTTATTGAAAAAAATTGATCATTCCATATACTTTGCTTTATGTTCTTCACTCCCTGATGATGTATGGCAAATATCTTTCCATGACAATACAATATTAGTAACGCCTGTAGAATATTCTCTGGATGGATGGACATTTAACCATTCTTCTCTGTTTCACAATTTAGATCATTTTCTATTTTAACCTTATTCTAATTTAAATTTAGAAATTTAGATAACTTCTATTTTAATTGAAAATTTTAACTTATGTGAAATAAATTTAAATAAAGACTCCAATAACTATTTATTACTAACCTCATACACAAAACAGCCGACTGATAAGTATCAGACAGGATTTTTTGTTTGAAGCTTTTCACACATGGTATTATTAAATCCTCACAACAATCTTGTCTAATAGGCTTTATTATCCCCATTGTAGAGAAAGAGAAATTGAAGTCGAGAAAAGTTAAGGAACTTGTTAAAAAAAAAGTTAAATAGTTTCTAATTGAGAATTAAACCCAGTCCTTTCAATCATTAAATCCTTGATTTGTCTATAGCAAGCTGTCTTCATATGTATAACCTCATTTAATTCTCAGTATAAACCTACTAGGTAGGCGGACCTAGGCAGGAAACCCATTTTACAGATCAGTAAACTGTAAATCTGAGACTTATTCATGGTTACAGTCAACAGGTGGTAGTGCTAGAGGACAAACTCAGTTTCCTACATCAAAATCCTTGGTTCTTTCAAATTTTAATACAAAAATGTATTTTCTGAGTGAGAGAAAGCTTGATAGAGCTAACTCCCTAAAGTTAACTTTTCTGCACAGTCCTTCTTCAATTCAAGTGCACAATTTCAATTGGCTCTGCAAGTAAGTAAAATGCCTTACAGTCCCTAAACCTGACAGAAGACTGAGCTAATGTTACACCAAAGGCAGCACACATTTGACCTTCCAAATAATTATTGTTTTTTCATAAACTGACCCTTTTATTTCCTTTGTGCCTACATGTGTGACTTGACTAGCTTAAGAGAATTACCAATCTTTTTGGTATGGGGAATTCATGGTGGGGGAAATAAGTAAGGTTGTTTGAATACTGAAGCACAAAGGTAGTGTCTAATTTATGTAAGATGTAGTTTTTCAGCACTAGCTGCCTTGTATTTTATGACATAGAGCCAAATTTTGAAGCAGAAGTAGAAAATTTTTCCTAGTATAAGAATGAACAGGAAAGTGAAGAATCAAGTAATAATAAGGAACCATAGGTATTCTGATGAGATATTCATGCACTTAGCATCTCAAGTTTCTGATGTTTTTTCAGATAGTATAGCCAGTCTCCACATTACTTATATTAACTCTTACAATCAAATATGAGGTAGGAATCTCAAGCTGCAATCTATTTTGCAGGAAACTGAGACTCAGAGAGGCTAAGTAACATGCTCAAATCAACCCAGTAAATAACAAAAGTTATAAGTAACTGTAGTAAGTGACAGGGCTGGAATTTGAACACAGGTCTGTATGACTCCAAAGCTAATGCTTTTAATCACTACCCTATACCTTCTCATCAGGAGTGTCTTTAACAATAATGTTTCATTATTGTATTATGTTAGTGTATATAATAATAATATTTTACATCATTTGTTAGTCTGATATCTGTTTTGAACTACGTCTTATTCAGGAAGTGCATATTCTTGTGGTTTTAATTTATTTAACCTAACTATAAAGTGCATGGTCCCAAATGTCACATGAGATGAATTGGACAGGTGTGTACATGCTTCGTATGGTAACACCAGTGTTGCCTTTAAGAAATCCAGATTTGTACGTTCCTTGTCAACCTTTGCTTTAAAATTAAATCATAGCAGCCACCATGGGTTATTTATACTGTGTTTTCTTAAATTTGAAATGGCTTGCTTTTAGAGATTTCTCTTTCCAGCTAGATAGGAAATATGCATATTTTCTTTCAAAAACACCGAGGTTGTTGCTGTAACATATTTCACAGTAACACTTCATTTACTTTGGTGGACTGAAATATGAAAGATACCAGGCAAATTAAATCCAAATAGAGGGAGGAGCTTCAAGATGGAGGAGAAGTGAGATGTGGAGATCACCTTCCTCCCCACAAATGCATCAGAAATACATCTACATGTGGAACAGCTCCTACAGAACACCTACTGAATCCTGGCAGAAGACCTCAGACCTCCCAAAGGCAAGAAACTCCCACGTAACTGGGTAGGGCAAAAGAAAAAAGAAAAAAACAAAGACAAAAGAATAGGGATTGGACCTTCACTTCTGGGAGGGAGCTGTGAAAGAGGAAAAGTTTCCACACAATAGGAAGCCTCTTCACTGGCAGAGATGGTGGGGGTGGTGGGGGGAATCTGCAGAGCCACACAGGAGAGCACAGCAATAGCGATGCAGAGGGCAAAGCAGATAGATTCCCACATAGAGGATCAGTGTCGACTGGCACTCACCAGCCCAAGAGACTTCTCTGCTCACCAGCTGGCCGGGTCAGGTGAGGGCAGGGCGCTGAGGCTTGGGCTTCAGAGATCAGATCCCAGGCAGAGGACTGGGGTTGGCTGCATGAACACAGCCTGAAGGGGACTAATGTGCCACAGCTAGCCAGGAAGGAGTCCGGAAAAAAGTCTGGACCTGCCTAAGAGGCAACAAGACCATTGTTTCGGGGTGCACAAGCAGAGGGGATTCAGAGCACCACCTGCCTAAACGAGCTCCAGAGACGGGCACAAGACGCGACTATCAGCACGGACGCCAGAGACGGGCATGAAACACTAAGGCTGCTGCTGCAGCCACCAAGAAGCCTGTGTGCAAGCACAGGTCACTATACACACCTCTCCTCCTGGGAGCCAGTGCAGCCTGCTACTGCCAGGGTCCCATGATCCAGGGACAACTTCCCCTGGAGAACACACGGTGGACCTCACGCTGTTGCAACGTCACGCCACCCTCTGCCGCCACAGACTCTCCCCGCATTCCATACCCCTCCCTCCCCCAGCCCGAGTGAGTCAGAGCCCCCTAATCATCTGCAACTTTAACCCTGTCCTGTCTGAGCGAAGAAGAGATGCCTTCAGGTGACCTACATGCAGAGGCGGGACCAAATCCAAAGCTGAACCCCAGGAGCTATGAGAACAAAGAAGAGAAAGGGAAATCTCTCCCAGAAGCCTCAGGAGCAGTGGATTAAATCTCCACAATCAACTTGATGTACCCTGCATCTCTGGAATACCTGAATAAACAATTATCTCAAAATTGAAGCAGTGGACTTTGGGAACAACTATATATATATATATTTTTTTTTTCCTTTTTCTCTTTTTGTGAGTGTGTATGTGTATGTTTCTTGGTGTGAATCTGTCTGTATAGCTTTGCTTTTACCATCTGTCCTAGAGTTCTCTTTCTTCATTTTGTTTTGTTTTGGTATGTTTTCCATTTAGTATAGTTTTTAGCACTTGTTATCATTGGTGGATTTGTTTTCTTGAATTGGTAGCTCTCTTCTTTCTTCCTTTCTTTTTTTAAATTACTTTTTAATTTCTTTTTATTTTTAATATTTTTTTTATTTTAATAACTTTTATTCTATTATTTTTTCATTCTTTCTTTTTTTTTTCTGAGCCATGTGGCTGACAAGGTCTTGGTGCTCTGGCCAGGTATCAGGCCTGTGCCTCTGAAGTGGGAAAGATGAGTGAAAAACAATGGTCCACCAGTGAGCTCCAGGCTCCACATAATATCAAACACCCAAAGATCTCCCAGAGATCTCTATCTCAACACTAAGACCCAGCTCCACTCACCAACTAGCAAGTTACAGTCCTGGACACCCTATGCCAAACAACAAGCAAGACAGGAACACAACCCCACCCATTAGCAGAGAGGCAGCCTAAAATCATAATAAGGTCCCAGACAACCCAAAACATACCAGCAGATGCAGTCCTGCCCACCAGAAAGAGAAGATCCAGCCTCATCCTCCAGAACACAGGCACTAGGCCCCTCCCCCATGGAAGCCTACACTACCCACTGAACCAAACTTAGCCACTGGGGACAGACATCAAAAACAACGGAAACTATGAACCTGCAGCCTGCAAAAAGGAGACCACAAACACAGTAAGTTAAGCAAAATGAGAAGACAGAGAAACACACAGCAAATGAAGGAGCAAGGTAAAAACCCAACAGACCAACCAAATGAAGAGGACATAGACAGTCTACCTGAAAAAGAATTCAGACTAATGATAGTAAAGATGATCCAAATTCTTGGAAATAGGGAGGAGAAAATACAAGAAATGATTAACAAGGAGCAAGAAGAACTAAAGAGCAAACAAGCAATGATGAGCAACACAATAAATGAAATTAAAAATTTTCTAGAAGGTATCAATAGCAGAATAACTGAGGCAGCTGAACTGATAAGTGACCTGGAAGATAAAATAGTGGAAATCACTACTGCAGAGCAAAATAAACAAAAAAGAATGAAAATAATTGAGGACAGTCTCAGAGACCTCTGGAACAGGATTAAATACAACAACATTCGAATTATAGGGGTCCCAGAAGAAAAAGAGAAAAAGAAAGGGACTGAGAAAATATTTGAAGAGATTATAGTTGAAAATTTCCCTAATATGGGAAAGGAAAGATTCAATCAAGTCCAGGAAGCGCAGAGAGTCCCATAGAGGATAAATCCAAGGAGAAACATGCCAAGACACATACTAATCAAACTATCAAAAATTAAATACAAAAAAAAAAAATTTTAAGCAACAAGGGAAAAAAAAATAACATACAAGGGAATCCGCATAAGGTTAAAAGCTGATCTTTCAGCAGAAACTCTGCAAACCAGAAGGGAGTGGCAGGACATATTTAAAGTAATGAAAGGGAAAAACCTACAACCCAGATTACTCTACCTACCAAGGATCTCATTCAGATTCAATGGAGAAATTAAAAACTTTACAGACAAGAAAAAGCTAAGAGAATTCAGCATCACCAAAGCAGCTTAACAACAAATGCTAAAGGAACTTCTCTAGGCAGGAAACAAAAGAGAAGGAAAACATCTACAATAACAAACCCAAATCAATTAAGAAAATGGTAATAGAAACATACATATCGATAACTATCTTAAAAGTAAATAGATTGAATACTGCAACCAAAAAAATACACTGTCTGAATGGTTACAGAAACAAGACCCATATTATATTCTGTCTACTAGAGACACACTTCAGACCAAGGACACATACATACTGAAAGTGAGGGGATGAAAAAAGATATTCCATGCAAATGGAAATCAAAAGAAAGCTGGAGGAGCAATTCTCATATCAGACAAAATAGATTTTAAAATAAAGGCTATTAAAAGAGACAAAGAAGGACACTACATAATGATCAAGGGATCAATCCAAGGAGATATAACAATTGTAAATATTTATTCACCCAACAGAGGAGCACCTCAATACATCAGGAAAATGCCATAAAAGGGGAAATCAACAGTAACACAATCATAGTAGGGGACTATAACACCCCACGTTCACCAATGGACAGATCATCCAAAATGAAAATAAATAAGGAAACACAAGCTTTAAATTATACATTAAACAAGATGGAATTAATTGATATTTATAGGACATTCCATCCAAAAAAACAGAATACATTTCTTCTCAAGGACTCATGGCACAGTCTCCAGGTCAGATCATATCCTGGGTCACAAATCAAGCTTCAGTAAATATAAGAAAATTGAAATTGTACCAAGTATCTTTTCTGACCACAATGCTATGAAACTAGATGTCAATTACAGGAAAAAATCTGTAAAAAATACAAACACACAGAGGTTAATCAATACATAAACAAATAATCAAGAGATCACTGAAGAAATCAAAGAGGAAATCAAAAAATACGTAGAAACATAGGAAAATGAAAACACAATAACCCAAAACCTATGGGAGGTGGCAAAAGTTGTTCTAAGATGGAACTTTAGAGCAATAGAATCCTACCCCAAGAAACAAGAAATATCTCAAATAAACAACCTAACTTTATACCTAAAGCAATTAGAGAAAGAAGAACAAAAAAACCCCAAAGTTAGCAAAAGGAAAGAAATCATAAAGATCAGATCAGAAATAAATGAAAAAGAAATAAAGGAAACAATAGCAAAGATCAATAAAAGTAAAAGCTGGTTCTTTGAGAAGATAAACAAAATTGATAAACCATTAGCCAGACTCATCAAGAAAAAAAGGAAGAAGACAAATCAATAGAATTAGAAATGGAAAAAGGAGAAGTAACAACTGACACTGCAGAAATGCAAAGAATCATGAGAGAATACTACATGCAACTATATCCCAATAAAATGGACAACCTGGAAGAAATGGACAAATTCTTAGAAAAGCACAATCTTCTGAGACTGAACAAGGAAAAAAGAGAAAATATAAACACCAATCAAAAGCACGGAAATTGAGACTGTGTTTAAAAATCTTCCAAAAACCAAAAACCCAGGACCAGATGGCTTCACAGGCGAATTCTATTAAACATTTAAAGGAGAACTAACACCTATCCTTCTCAAACTCTTCTACGATATAGCAGACAGAAGAACACTCCCAAACTCTTTCTACGAAGCCACCATCACTCTGATACCAAAACCAGACAAAGATGTCACAAAAAGAAAAACTACAGACCAATATCACTGATGAATATGGAGGCAAAAATCCTCAACAAAATACTAGCAAACAGAGTCCAAAATCACATTAAATAACACACACCATGATCAAGTTGGGTTTGTCCCAGGAATGCAAGGATTCTTCAATATAAACAAATCAACCAATGTGATACACCATATTAACAAATTGAAGGATAAAATCCCTATGATCCTCTCAATAGATACAGAAAAACTTTTGACAAAATTCAACACCCACTTATGATAAAACTCTCCAGAAAATAGGCATAGAGGGAACTTACCTCAACATAATAAAGGCCATATATCACAAACTCACAGCCAGCATCATTCTCAATGGTGTAAAACTGAAAACATTTCAACTAAGATCAGGAACAAGACAAGGTTGTCCACTCTCACCACTATTATTCAACATAGTTTAGGATATTTTAGCCACAGCAATCTGAGAAGAAAAAGAAATCAAAGGAATACAAATTGGAAAAGAAGAAGTACAGCTGTCACTGTTTGCAGATGACATGAAACTATACATAGAGAATCCTAAAGATGCTACCAGAAAACTTCTAGAGCTAATCAATGAATTTGGTAAGGTAGCAGGATACAGAATTAATGCACAGAAATCTCTTGCATTCCTAAACAAATGACAAAAAATCTGAAAGAGACATTAAGGAAACACTCCCATTTACCATTGCAACAAAAAGAATAAAATACCTAGGAAAAAAACCTATCTAGGGAGACAAAAGACCGGTATGCAGAAAACTATAAGACACTGATGAAAGAAATTAAAGATGATACAATCAGATGAAGAAATATACCATGTTCTTGGATTGGAAGACTCAACATTATAAAAATGACTATATTACCTAAAGCAATCTACAAATTCAATGCAATCCCTATCAAACTACCAATGGCATTTTTCACAGAACTAGAACAAAAATTTCACTATTTATATAGAAACTAAAAAGACCCTGAATAGCTAAAGCAATCTTGAGAAAGAAATACGAAGCTGGAAAAATTAGACTCCCTGACTTCAGACTATACTACAAAGCTACAGAAATCAAGACAGTATGGTACTCACACAAAAACAGAAATGTAGATCAATGGAACAGGATAGAAAGCCCAGAGGTAAACCCACGCATATATGGTTACCTTATTTCTGATAAAGGAGGCAGGAATATATAGTGGAGAAAAGACAGCCTCTGCAATAAGTAATGCTGGGAAAACTGGACAGCTACATGTAAAAGAAAGAAATTAGAACACTCCCTAACACCATACACAAAAATAAACTCAAAATGGATTAAAGACCTAAAGGTAAGGCCAGACACTATAAAATTCTTAGAGGAAAACATAGACAGAACACTCTATGGCATATATCCCAGCAAGATCATTTTTGACCAACCTCCTAGAGAAATGGAACTAAAAACATAAATAAATAAATGGGACCTAATGAAACTTAAAAGCTTTTACACAGCAAAGGAAACGATAAACAAGATGAAAAGACAACCCTGAGAATGGGAGAAAATATTTGTAAATGAAGCAAATGACAAAGGATTAATCTCCAAAATATACAAGCAGCTCATGCAGCTCAATATCAAAAAAACAAACAACCCAATCCAAAAATGGGCAGAAGACCTAAATGGACATTTCTCCAAAGAAGATACACAGATAGCCAACAAACATATGAAAGAATGCTCAACATAACTAATCAGCAGAGAAATGCAAATCAAAACTACAATGAGGTATCACCTCATACCAGTTCAGAATGGTCATCATTAAAAAATTGACAAAGTATAAATGCTGGAGAGGGTGTGGAGAAAAGGGAACCATCTTGCACTATTGGTGGGAATGTAAATTGATACAGCCACTATGGAGAACAGTATGGAGGTTCCTTAAAAAAACTACAAATAGAACTACCATATGACCCAGCACTCCCACTACTGCCCATATACCCTGAGAAAACCATAATTCAAAAAGAGTCATGTACCACAATGTTCATTGCAGCTCTATTTACAATAGCCAGGACATGGAAGCAATCTAAGTGTCCATCAACAGACAAATGGATAAAGACGATGTGGCACATATATGCAATGGAATATTACTCAGCCATGAAAAGAAAGGAAATTGTGTTATTTGTAGTGAGGTTGATGAACCTAGAGTCTGTCATACAGAGTGAAGTAAGTCAGAAAGAGAAAACAAGTACTGTGTGCTAACACATATATATGGAATCTAAAATAAAAAAGTCTTTCTAAAGAACCTAGGGCCAGGACAGGAATACATATGTAGACATAGAGAATGGACTTGAGAACACTGGGAGGGGGAAGGGTAAGCTGGGACGAAGTGATTGAGTGGCATGGACAAATATACACTACCAAATGTAAAATAGATAGCTAGTGGGAAGCAGCCGCCCAGGACAGGGAGATCAGCTTGGTGCTTTGTGACCACCTAGAGGGGTGGAATAGGGAGGGTGCAAGGGAGATGCAAGAGGGAGGAGATATGGGGATATATGTATATGGATAGCTGATTCACTTTGTTATAAAGCAGCAACTAACACACCATTGTAAGGCAATTATACTCCAATAAATATGTCAAAATAAAAAAAATCGGAATAGAGTCTGCCTTTGTTCTGACAACAAAATTCAAACATATATTAACATTTGCTCACTAAGTATATTTACTAATTTGGAACTTTATGTGTAAATATTAATAAAGTTTTAGCACTATTAAATTGTGTTAAACGTGAAAAGCAGGACAATGGAAGGAAGAGTGTATTTGCCTAGGGTAAGCGGAGCTTCAGTTTCAAGCTCAGACTAACTGTAAGGTCTTGGGCATTTTTTTCACCTTTCTGAGCCTTACCTTCCTCCACTCTAAAAATGAAAATCTAGAAGTAGAACATCCCTGGACGCCATTAAAAATCTAAGACTAAAATTTTGTCAATTTATTCTACATTCTGAAATATTCTTTTAAATTTTAATTGTCCCAGTATAGGCAACAATAACAGATCAACTTTTGCTCTATAATAAAAAGAGGGAAACCAACATCCTTTTTAGTCACTTGACAAACTGCTTTACTTGTAAAGGAGTGAACATTTTCAAGATTGAACCATTTTTAAAAAGAGTCAAGGCCTGTAATAAACTGACGAAATAATATATTGTGCTTATGCCAGAGCAGGGGCCTCTCTTCCATGTCTGTGGATGTTCACAGAGATTCACAGTGAGTCTTTGTCATCATACTCTTGCCCAAAGCCCAACTGATCTGATTGAGACTGTATTTCTCCATAGACCACTTCTGTTTCTTTTTTCTTCCATTAACCTAGTCCACATGTCCTCTGTATTCTTAGATAAAGCAAAGAACAAGAGCAGAGGGACTGGCTTTCTATCTCTGTTTATGGCCATAGTTCCTTCCCTTCATATCATGATACAGCTACACACCTAGAGTACCATGGAGAAGGTACCACCCTTTCACAGCTGACATCAAGACATGAAGAGAAATGTACCAGATGCCATATCAAACACAGCCATGTTTTTGGAGGGAAGCACAGAACACAAGGACTTCAAGTCACACCTGACAGTACTAGTTCTCAACCCGTTTCTCACTGACACATTGACAATGGATGACATTCGCATCCAG
The DNA here is from genome assembly GCF_951394435.1 of Stenella coeruleoalba. NCBI lineage: Eukaryota > Metazoa > Chordata > Mammalia > Artiodactyla > Delphinidae > Stenella > Stenella coeruleoalba. The sequence goes on from NC_137154.1 coordinate 75,671,906, forward strand.
AACACACTTCCATAAGTGCTTGTGTGCATTCCCCATACCTCTATGTTTTCCTTTTCCTCTCAAGAAACCTATTGGGATTCAAGTGAATAGTACATTATTGAAGGGAAAACCTTGAATGTAATCAGTTATAGAAGGATTCATCATTTATACATATAGATACTTAGTAAATCACTTGGGAAATAACCTTGACTCTTGCCACTCGGAGGTTGACTATTGCCCTAAAGTACTGTCAGAAAAGCTCCAAATGGTTTTTCTGCTAACACCTTTGAGACTTTGAAACCTTTCAAGGTTTCCACAACAGAAATAATCCTGAATGGCTCTGTCAGTGACAAGCAACATTCGACATAAACCTGGGAGGAAAGAGATATGCCTTCTGGGACTTCCATGCATCATGCATATTTATCTATACCCTTTGAACCAGGCAAAAATTATGTGCATTCTAACCCTGATTTGACTTCAGGTCTCAGGGTATGATATAATCCCATGCAATACTCTCATCTTGGAAACAATTCTATTTTTTTAAAGAAAAACAAAATTCCAACATAATTGATTTTAAAGTGCATGGTATAAGTGATAAAAAGCAATATTTCCAACATGAGAAATCAAATTGGCCTTCATTTCCATATTTCTAGAAATACTTATTCATTAAACTTACATCCATTTTCCACTTGAGATTTGGAAAGGGAAAGAAACTGAGCATTCAAATACATCTAATAGAAAAATAGAGGGAAATTCAATATAGATTAATTGTAGGTTGAAATATTTGTTTATGTGTGATGTGATTTAACCTTCTCTAGCTTTTTTGGCTTTTTCCTTATATGTAAAAATATGCGGCTATTATGTTTTATTAAAGTCAAAAAGCTTCTTGTTTGCAGAAAATGATATGCAATTATCCTCTTGTAAATTGAGCTACCACAGCTCAAATTAAAACCTGACTTTCATGAGGTGTTATTCTGCAAATCAGTCCTTAGCTGAAACTGAGCTCAGTGGGATTTATGTGAACTTGAAAATTAATAAATTGGCATATTAGTTGTAAAATACGAGGAATAATTTCCTGTCTTTGCCAGATGATCCATTTGGATTAGTGCCTGTAAAAGTTCAGCTACAGCTGTCTTAACTGAATTTTTAAATAATGAAACCATAACCCTTCTCCCAAGGAGTTTATTAAACTGTCCTTTGATTAATGCTCTTACCCACCCCTCCTGGGAAGTTAAACGTATAATCAATATTATAAGCACATCCGCCCATATTACTTGGAGAACTCCAGCTGCTAGGTCACTTAATACAAATGTATCATCTAAATTCATGAACACGGTAATGCTGTACAAAATTTTTAATCTAACAGGAACTGAATTCTATCAGTCAGCCTGTCCACTTCATATCCCAAGATTGGAGTGAAGGAGTCAGCCATGGCCTAATTAATATCATCATAAGTGAAAAAAAGAAATCTTCAAAAATCTTTGAATCTATTAGACAAAATACTAGTGTAATCTCAAATAAATCCCTGAATTTTCATCAAATTACCCAAGCATAACAGATAGAAATGAGCGTGGCAAGCAGCATCCTGTGATTTACAGATCAGGAGAGTTTTAGAGATGCCTGAATATGACAAGATCTATGAGGAGCAGTGTAGCTGTGGTTCAAAATTACCAAAAGTTCCATAAAATGGGAATAAAAGGAGTTGATAGTATGCCTGTGGCAGGGTTAAACAGGAGATGACGGGGGTTTAGGTGGTTTCTGGCATGACTTAGAGAGGCCAGCTGGGGATTCCAACATAAATATTCTTGAGAGAAGTTAGGCGTGGTGGGGCAAGGAGAAGAGAAAGCAGTAGGAAGAAGCACCAGGGGGGGTAAACACAGATGTGTGCACAGAAGCAGAACAGTGTGGTGGTCAGGGCCTGACTGCTCTGTTCAAATCTTCTCTCCACCCTCTAGCAGCTGTGCAACTTTGGGCAAGTTGCTTAACCTCTCTGCCCCTAGATTTCCTCATCTGAAAAATGGTGACAATGATAGTAGGGTTGTTGGAAGGATTAATTGATACATTATAAAGAATTTTAAATAAGGCTTGGCATATATCAAATCTTCAGGAAATGGCAGTTACTATTATTATCTTTGGTTATTCCTCCCTCATCTATTTCCTTTGTTATTTTTGTTCATTTGTTTTTAATCTTATTCCATTCATTCATCTGTCAGTTATTTGGAAACAATTGTGCAGCAAGAGAATTGACTATATATTCTTCTTGTAAAATCTCTTCTGCACCCCAAAACTGACCCTAAGAGGTAAAGAATGAGCAAGCTGCTTCCTTGGTGCCATTTAAAAACAACAGAAGAGAGAGCACTTGAGACCTGAGTTCTACTTGGGGCTCTTTCAGAGACAGAAGCAGAGTTCAGATAAACCTGTTTCTATGTCACTTTTTTCATCTTCAAAATGAGGGCATGTTTAAGTTTTCAAACAGTACCTATTATATACAATGATATTCGTAAGTCCTTTTTCCTTTATGCAGGTAATGTAGCCTGTGCAAACTTATCACAGAGACACAAATCTTCATTGAGTCTACAATCACTAAGATGAGGGAGCAATGAGAACTGTGTGTGTGTGGCATCTAAACAATTTCACGATAGGGAGCATTCATCAAATTAACAATAAATTTCATATTTTTAAGCTTTAGAAGTAAGAGAATAATAAATATTTACAGTGAAAGAGCACTGGATTTATTATTTTGCTCCTGATGGCACTTTGCCTTCTGAATCATATTATGTGATTTTACAGTATTTTAGATTAAAAAAAAAATTAAAAAGCAAAAAAAAAAAAAATGAGAGCATGGATTTAAAACATAGGTTCGTAACTCAAAAGCCTATAGACGTCAGGTAAGAAATATAAATAAGTAAAGTAGTCCCAGAAGTGAGACAATAAAGACTGGTAGAGAATCTGGCAAACTAAAAAGAATATACCCTGACTAATGGGAACAACTGCTAATTCTCATCTACCAGCACCCAAGGATTCAGATTTGGTATCCCCCTTTTTTCCCCCAAATAAGCCATAAATTCTTATTTTTAGATGGAATGTTGGAATTAATTAATTTAATAGATTATTTGGGCAAACAAAATATGGCTGAAGACCCACTGGCCATCCATGTGTGACCTTTGATCCAAGTGACTTTCTAAAATTCTTTCTAGTTGTGACTTTCCATCATTCAACTGCAATGGGATGCCCAAACAGGACAGCTAGTTCCAATTCAAAGCAGACATTCTATGATCTAGTCAGTTACTCTTGCCTGCAGACAAACTTTTTGATACACATGAAAATATTCACTGGCTAATAAACCGTACAAATTGAAACTTTTGGAAGTAAACTGAATGAGGTCACTTTTTTACATGTTTAAATTTCCAATGCAGGTCAGCATGGGTCTACTTCTTATACTATTTACATCCAGAAGGTGAAAAAAATAAGAAATGACTCTTCAATTCTTGTTTCATCTACCCTCATTCATTTGATGCAACTATAATATTTATCCCCCAAGTGTGCAACTATGAAATGTCTTCTTGTGTCTGACCTGGATTTAAAAAGCTTAGAGGTTTTAAATAGAAATTAGGGTGCTGGTTTGGGAAATAATTTCTGAATATTTTTCTTTATTTTTTACTTTTTTAAAACTTTTGTCATTCTATTTAAAAAGTACTTAAACATGTGTAGTGCTACAGAAAGCTGAGAGAGAAATTTCTTTCTCTAATGGTAAAGAGAGATCGAAAGGCTGCCATCCAACCACATGTTTTGTGCTTCTGAAATTGTTTATCCCCCTGCAATCTCCTTTGACAAAGATGTAATTGCCTCAATAATAAAAAAAGTTGAAAGAAGGCATTTGTCACACAAATCTCTGCAATGCATTCACTTAAAAGATAAGCAAAACTTCTTCCAAATAACAAATGATATTCAAAGGGTGGCTTTCTTTGAAATAAATCATATCCTAAATCCTGGAGATCAGATTATACACACTTAAGAACATGAGCATTTCTTTTCATTTACTTGCAAAATAAAGAATTTTAACTCCTGTTAAATAGCAATGAAAAAAAATTTTGTTGCAGGTCTGCTGAACAGAATTCTAGAATGAAATAAAAGTAGAAGCTTTTCACAGTTTTTTTTTTTTAATCTGGTAGGTGCACAAATAATAGGCAGTTGGAAAGTGGGATGAAGGAAACCATTGAGCAAAAGCAAATAAAAGATATTCAAAGGGCAGAATGAGAAATGACAATTTATACCATGGCAGAAACTAATGTCAGCTTCTGTGTAAAGATTAATGTGCATTTACCAAAGCACTTTGAAGTAACACAAATATAGTATATAATTTTAATGAAAGCTTTACCAAAAGAAAAATCATTGCTCAGTGCAAACATGCACTTTTGAAAAAGTCTTCTGTGTGCTTTTTTACAGTAACAAGGGTAGATGTTTTTGACTTATATTTTTCAATTAATAATATATAAAGGCTCTCCAGGTAGATATGTGGCCACTTTCCTTCCATTAGAAAAGGAAAAATCTCAGCAAATGGTTACATTGGGTTGTCCAAAAAGTTCATTTGGGTTTTTTCATAACATCTTACAGGAAACCCAAACAAAATTTTTGACCAACTCAATAATTCCCTTTATATGACTAAGACTTAAAAATTTTTTTGCGGTACGCAGGCCTCTCACTGCTGTGGCCTCTCCCGTTGCGGAGCACAGGCTCCGGACGCGCAGGCTCAGCGGCCATGGCTCACAGGCCCAGCCGCTCCGTGGCATGTGGGATCTTCCCAGACGGGGGCACGAACCCGTGTCCCCTGCATCGGCAGGTGGACTCTCAACCACTGCGCCACTAGGGAAGCCCAAGACTTAAAAATTTTATTTAGAACTCTGCCTTTGCAGTAAGGTTTCCTGAATCTAAAAACAAAAAGAAAAAATGTGTGTGTGTATGTGTGTGTATATATATATATATATATATATGTATATATATATATATACATATATATATATATATATATTTGTGTGTGTGTGTGTGTGTGTGTGTGTCAACAGTTTCATCTGAAGTCTTACCAGTGATATGGCATTAGAATCAAAAAGCCTCTACAATTTTTATGGGGTAGGAGTTTTTGAAATCGACTTTGTATAGACTAGTTGAACTAACTTATGGCATTTATTCCGCCATTTCATTTAACCTGTGTTTGTGACACAGTATTTATGATTCAGCAATGTTAAAGCTGAAAATATTTTGTTCCTCACATAGATTACAACCTCAAATAAAGTGCACCTCTTGATGGATACCAGTCAGACATGGTGTATTTGAAAAAAAAAAAAAGTAATAAGAAAGGTCACTGAGCATAGGAATGAATGAAAAGGTGGTTTTGAGCAACAGCACTGAGACCTTCGGGGACTTTCCTTTTTGGTCTATATCTGTCTTAAAAGTCAATGCATGCCTTTCAAATATCATGATTCATAACACATTCCTTACACAATCATGGAAATGTAGCTTTGTGGTTGGAACAACAAAAGAAATCTAATGAAATTTAGATTCTGTTTGTGCCTTCACAGGGTAAAAAAATAAAATAAAAAGTGATATTTTGTGAATGAATGTTTTAAGTGCCAAGCACTGTGCTAAATAATTTATATGTATTATTTCAATTAAAATTAACCTTAAAAGTTTATGAGCTAAGTACTCTCAATATGCCCAAATGACAGAAGATGGAACTGGAGCTCAGGAAGAGGTAAAGCAACTTGTCTGAAGGTAAGTAATTTTTTGGAAGACAAAAATCAACAACAACAGCAAAAAAAAAAAATCCAAGCCTGACTCCTAGTCCATTCTTTTGATCATTATGTTAGACTGGCAGACAATTTTAAGTCAGACAATTTAACTTCTCCAGAAATGTCCTTGTTAATCCAAGGATAAAGATCTTCTTTACTTTTCTTGCTAGATTTGTTATTTGTCATTGGTAAGGTACTGATGAGACTTGGACACAGTGTAGAAATCCAAAAAGAACATCTTTCTTTTTCTTGCTGTGCTTTTCATAATCATCACAGCACTTCATTTCAAAAATCAGATAGAAGGAAGTAACACCTGAATTATTCAGGTGCAATGCTTTGGTATGCATAACTTGTTACCATCGTGGTTTATTATTTCCATTTTCCTTCATACAGAACCCACTGCTGCTCCCACAGATGTCAAGGCTACAAGTGTGTCTGTGTCAGAGATTCTTGTTGCATGGAAACATATTAAAGAGAGTCTAGGAAGACCACAGGGATTTGAGGTATGAACAGAATTACTGAAAATAAGCCTTGTTATTTCTGCCGGCATTGTACTCTCTTGAAGAAATTGTTTGGTGACACTTCAACAGAATTACATTCCTTTGAAATTCGCTCTATGGAAAAGAAATGAGAAATATACTATTCTACTGACATGTATTATGTTGCTCATTAGCTAGCTTATTTTTCAATGTAGTAGTTTCCATAGCACTGGGCAGATATTAAAAAAAAAAAAAAGAAAAGAAAATAGACCTTTAGATAAAAAACCAGGAGCTACAGGTTGATATTTACTGGCATCCAATTTATTGGTGGTTAAAAATACTTTTTGTGTATTTCTCTCTAATAATTTAATGTATAAAACAAGTTTTCCTATTATATTGTTTGTGGCAGATCTTACCTCCTATACTAACTTGTCAGATTTGCTTGGAACTTAGTGATCTCTACCTATTCACCCAAATGACTTTTTGTCCTTCAAATTTTACTGTTTTTAAACATAGTTATGCCAGCCTTATAGTGGTGAATATTTTATAACAATTCATTGACTGCAATAAAATTTTATCCTCCACATGGACTAAAGGTTTGTGGGCAGTCTGTGAACTTGAGTATTCCACAAAAACAAGAGCTCTCATACAGCTCTTGTTCTTGCCTTTGCCAGTGAGGGATAGGATTAGGGGAGTAATTTATAAAATACAAAAAAGAATTAGCATCCAACTGAGGATCTTAGTTGTCTTTAAACTTTTTAATGTTTACTTTTCCTCTGTTTCAACTGCCACTAAGAGAAAATCATCTTGATTTTTAAATAATGACCGAATATAGGACTTGTATACCAACATGGTTTCCAGGCTAAAAACACATTTCTTTATTATATTTGAGTTTTCAAATAATGGCTGAGAACTATTTGATTAATATACAGCCAGCATTAAAGATCACAGTGATTAACAGTTTATACAATATTTCTAAGAGTTACAGCAAATATCATTTATATGAAACCATTACCTATACAATATCATGGATTTATTTCTACAATCTTGCTTCAGTTCATTATTTGGTGATAATTCAATATGTATCATATCAGGATTGCATGCTTGTTTTATTAAAATCTCTTTTTCTCCCTAGCCATGCTGCAGGGACCATGTCTGTTCACCAGTCAATCCCAAGGCTGGTAGTACTTGGCTCAGGACAGCTACAATAAATATTTGTTGAACAAATGAATATCTGTGCTTCACAAACAGCCCCTTTTGCTCCCACTGTAGAAGACATTGGGGTGGCCTGCCCTGCTCCCCTGCACTGGGCCAGGGCACCATCCTCTAGCTGCTGTGAGTGTTGGCTATGAATGGTTTTCAGCTTCCTTTCTGGAGAACTGCCCTCCACTTAGGGGTGATGCCTTACCTGAAAAGGTACCAACCCCACAGTCAAGCAACCCAAGGTCAATGACTGGCTGATACTGACTGATACTGGTCCCTTGCTTCAAGGAGGAAACAACTTTATGGTGCAGTTTATGATCCAGAGCCTTAGTCGTGTACATCAGGCCAAGGCTAGATCACCTGGGACCACACTCTTGCTCAGTTCCTTCTACTTCCCATCCTCTTTTCCTCCCTTCCTTATAGATTCACCTGCAAGCACTCTCACAGTAAATCACATCATTCAAATCCCTGTCTCATGCTTTGCTTCTATGGAACTCAACCTAAAACAATTACATAAGTATAGGTCCACTTAAACCTCTGAATCAGAACATCTGGTGTGCATACTTGTAGTAAGCCATAAAGTGTATTCTGCTGTTCAGAAGAGTGAGGATCCAGGCTTCTACATCTCAAAGTGGTGCTCCTGTCACACAGCCAGTCACCCTCAACAATTTTTCTGCCTGTCCTAATAGCATGACATTCATATTCCCACTATGATTTACCTGTAATAACAGCTTTCTATGAGGTCCTACAGAGATCACATAAGATTTAAGCTTGTGAACAATGGTTCTCTTTTGATATATAAATCATCATTCATTCATTCTTTCAACAAATATTTATTGGAGGCCTACTAATTAGCAGACACTGAGCTAGATGCTAGGGATAAAACAATGAGCAAATTAAAGTCCCTGTCCTCATGAAGCTTATGTTGTAATAGGGAAGGCAAACAATAAACAAGCTCACAAATAAATGTGTGATATAATTTCAGTTGATGATGAATGTTGTGCAGAAAAATAGTACTGCACAAGAAGGTAGAGTGAGAGTCTGCTGTTTATAGAGGTTTGAGGAATTAACCTTTCTGAGGTTCTGACATTTGACATGATCAAATGAGAGAAAGAAAGAGAAAGAGAGAGAGAGAGAGAGAGAGAGAGAGAAGCAGAGAGAACAGCAAACTCAAAGGCCCTGTCTTAAGAGCATGCTGGCCTTGTTCAAAGAACAGGAGCGATTTTGGCTAGATAACAGTTAACAACAGGAAGAGTGGTAGCAGGAAAAATCGCTGGGACAAGAACCAGGTTATACGCAGTCTTGTGAACCAGGAAAAGGAGTTTAGATTTTATCTTCAGTATAAGGAAAAGCCGTTAACGATTACAAACAGAGAGTCCAATCAGGCTCTGACTCATATTTTAAAAGCATCTCTTGGTCTAGAGGGTGAAGAACAGGCTCTAAGAGGACCTCAGGTAGAGCAGTGGAGAAGCGGTCCTTCCAACCTAGCAGACAATGAAGTTGCTTTCGACTAGAACAGTAGAGGTGGAATTGATGAGAAGTGGACATTTTAAGATATATTTTGAGTGGAAGTGTGGCAGGATTTGATTATGAATTGGATGTGGACTATGTCAAAGTTAATTCCAGAGCTTTTTGACCCAAGAAGCTGGGAGAATGACAAATCATTCACATACATAAGGAACTAATGGAGAAGAGCATATTTTAGAGAAAAAGATCAAAGATTCTGGTTTAATGTGTTAAATTTTATAAGCCTTTTATTTTATTTTATTTTTTTACAAAAAGAGCTATCAAGTAAGTCTTATTTTAAGAGAAAGGTTAGAGACAGAGCTATAACTCTGAGGAATCTTCAGTATATAAATGGTTTTTATACATGTGCTGGCTGAGATCACCAAATGTTGATAAAGATGTCTGAGAATTGAGCCCTATGGCGCCTCATCATTTGGAACTCAAGAAAGAAGATATGGCCAAAGAAACTATAGAAGACATTGAAGAAGTTCAGAAGCCAAGAGAAGAATTTTAAAATGGAGTGTCAAATGCTGAGTCAAATGTTGCTAAGAAATTCAGAAAGATGAGGCCTGAGATTGCCCAATGGGTGTGCCATGCAGAGACCTTACTGACCATGGTGAGAAGGGTTTTATAAAATGCTGATGATCAAGGTTTGACTAGAGATCAAGACCAAGATCACTCAAGCATGGCATTCCAGAGTGTCAGAGCACAAAGTTTTCTCTAAATCTATTTTATTCAAAGCAACAACTTATCACAAGCAAAAATGGAATATCTTTGAGGATATGTTAATAGCATTTAATCAAATTCTGGAGCAATCATTACATTGACGGAATTTTATTTAAAGTAAATCAACACAAATTCTGACAACTATTTTTACACAAAGAAACAACACAGCTTCCATGGGCACAGTAACATTTATAGTATTTTATAGTGCATTATAAATTGTATTTTTAAAAAGACGGCATCTTGTTACTGAAAAAAAAACAATATCTTGTTAATGGGAAAATCAAATGTATGCTTTTCATTATCAGAAAATAATTAAAACTTTATATAATTCAATGACCAAATATGACATAACAGTTATTTTAAGTAAAATATAGTCAGCAAAGACTCTTTATAAGATATACTGTCTCATAAGTGTATAGTTGCATGTAGATTTTAAAAATAAATGTGAAATTTGGTCATTTGTAGAGATGTGAATGGACCTAGAGACTGTCATACAGAGTGAAGTAAGTCAGAAAGAGAAAAACAAATATCGTATATTAACGCATATATGTGGAACCTAGGAAAATGGTACAGGTGAACCGGTTTGCAAGACAGAAATAGAGACACAGATATAGAGAACAAATGTATGGACACCAAGAGACAAAAGCGGGGTGGGTAATTTGATGGTGGTGGTGGGATGAACTGGGAGATTGGGATTGACATGTATACTCTGATGTGTATAAAATAGATAACTAATAAGAACATGCTGTATATAAAATAAAATAAAATTCAAAAATAAATAAATGTGATATAAGTAAAACTTACCAGCATCACTCCCACCCCCTCTTTTTTCTACTCTCTATCCCTTTAAGAAAAGATCTACCTCTGCTCTTCACCTTACGCATCCCAGAATTTACTGTTCTCATTGTCTCCTCATCTTTCTTTTCAGTAAAAAGATCTCCCAAACTAAATATTTCTAAAATGTAGTAACCCCTAAAGCTTAATATTTTATCTCATCACTATCTCCCTCCTCTATTCTATCCCGGCCACAATCCTAGTTGTATTTACTAATAGTAGAATTCTGAGCATGATGACGATGAAACAAGTATTGTTTTTGTCACAAAAGCCAATGAGACTGGTTTCAGGTTTTATGTACTTATCATATCAATCCTGTGAGTCGTTTTTCTAGCCATAATTGCAGCTTTACCTGCAATGTCTAAAGTAGTTAGTCACTATAACCGCTACCAGTCCTGTGCCATTCTGAAAATAGTGGAGACAGTGTTTTTGGTCAAGTCTCTTGTTTTTCCTGAATTGAATGGGTGAATAAGATAGAAAAGGTCCTGCTCTTATGAATACTGCATCGTAATGGGAGAAAATAAATAAATAAATACGAGAAAAATAAACTTAGATAACAATACATGTAGAAGTGCAAAGGTAGAACACACCTGATTCATTTAAGGAACAGAAGAAAGTGGAGCAACTACACCTTGGTGAACAGTGATGTGAGTGAAATTTGAGGTAGTCAGAGTGTTAGGTGGGCAGACACAATATTATTTAGGGATATATAGATTATGAGAAGAGTTTGTATTTTATTCCAAATACAATGAAAAGCCATTGGGACAATTTTAGGAGGAGAGTGACAATGTCTGATTTACATTTTTTTAAAATATTATTCTGGCAGCTATTCCATGCAGAATGAAAGGGTGAGGAGAGAAAGGTCAAGAGTAGAAGTTAGGAGGTCATTGCAATAATTCATGCAAGAAATGATGATAACTTAGACTAAGGTCATAACAGTGGAGTAGGAGAAAGGTAGACATACTTTAGAGGCAGGTCTGGCAGGATTTTCTGAATGATCAGATGTGGAGGGAAGGAAAATGATGATTCCTACATCATGGCCTTGGTCAAATGGATGAATAGTGGTATGATTTACCAAATAATAATAATAATATTTTAAAAATTTAAAGGGAAAACCTGGACAAAGAAGAGATTTGAAAACGGGAAATAAAGAAGTCTGTTTTGGCTAAATTAAATTTGAGATGCCTATTGGAAATTTAAGAGGATAAGTCAGATAAGCAATAGGATATGTGAGTTTGGAGTCTAATTAAGAGACCAGTGCTGAAGACATAAAGGGGGCAATCATAAAGGTGGTATTTAAAGCCATTCTATTACATTAAATCACCTAAGGACAAATTCCCAGAAGGGAGTAAAGGAGAGGATAAGAGGAGGAATGAAGGGGGAGATAAGCTGTGTCCTGGTGCAATCAGCATGTAGAAATTTAGCTGAAGGAAAGGAATCAGCATGGAGAGTGGCAAGGAGAGATCATCTTGATGGAGAGAAAATCAAGTGTGTAAGGTGTCAAAGAAACTAAAAGAGCTAATCAAAAAGAAGGAAATGGTCAACTGTGTTTACACCTGCTAAGAGATCGAGATGAAAGCAGAAAAGTTTCTATTGGGTTTAGCAGTTACTGGTGATCTTCAGGAAATTTTCACAATTAAGTAAGTGATCCATATCCCTTGTGTTATCAGTTTAGTTACTTCAGGTTGTAGACATCAAATACCCTTAAGAATATTACTTCTATCTAAATAATGGCTAGTGGCAGCAATTTAGAGAGAACCTCAATTCAGAACTCCAGACCAGCAACACATTTGTTTGTTGTGGAATCATTTAAGTCTCTTGTCAGGATATCAAGGTGTCTTGATATACATTAGAATCATAACTCTTCAGTGTTATCAGAAATGGGTAAGAGTCAGACTCAACCTCTCAATATGTTTTCACACCAGTCAATGACTATAAGAGAATTGAATTAACCACTGCAGACAACTATCTTAGCCTCAGATAAAAGCAGTTAAAAGAAGTCAAGGGCTTCCCTGGTGGCGCAGTGGTTGGGTGCAGGTGGACACGGGTTCGTGACCCGGTCCGGGAAGATCCCACATGCCGCGGAGCGGCTGGGCCCGTGAGCCATGGCCGCTGAGCCTGCGCATCCGGAGCCTGTGCTCCGCAACAGGAGAGGCCACACCAGTGAGAAGCCCGCATACCGCAAAAAAAAAAAAAAAAAAGAAGTAAAGATGAGACTTTTATATGGGAAACTTCCCTTGATACACCAGGCATAATAATGGAGGTAAATGAGAAAAAAGAAATCATATCTGAAGTCATGACCACACCTTTAATTCCTTCTAGGATATGGCTCCTGTCAAACACATACTCAACTGCCAGTTTGATATGGACAAACTTTAGAATACATAGTACAGTATTAACTAATGATAACCCCTCAATGAACTCTTCTTAATAAATAATCAAACTTGAACCTATGTCGTTCACTTGACTCTGAAATCTTTGTGTTTTCTCTTCCACTAATCTTGGGAGGCTACCCTCAAGCAAGGGTCATTTAGAGGGAAGATGGACATCATCAAGAGCAATAAAGTCCTTAAGGCTCTTATAACATCACCTGATCCCCCATCTAAGCTCCCATCACTGTGCTCTCCTTCCCCTGTACGCTCTTCAAGTGACTCTGAGCCTGATTCTAATTGTGATCTGGACTGTCAGATTTGGACCTCGTTTGTGCCTGATCTGACTTTCTGTGCGTTTCATCTGAATCTCAGTTATCATTTATTATTCATTCACTTACTTATCCACGTGCTATTTATTGAATGCCTGCTAAGTCTTGGTGTAGTGCGTGGGGTAAAACAATAAGTAAAATAGACAGATTCCCTGCCCTTATGAAGATCACAGTCTAGCAAGGGAGACTTTATTTCAGTTTCTTTCATTTTTGTTTTTCTGTTTTTTGGTAAGGCCTTGTAGCTCCTTTTGTTTGATGTCTTGGTTTTGATATTCTTTTCCCTGATGTAGTCAGACCTATAGGGCAGCTGTAAGGATCTCAGTAGGAGGCTTTCCCTGATACCATCTGTCAATTACCTACCTACATTTAGCATTTTTGTCCTTTACAAGGAAGCCTCCATTACACTCTCATTTGTTTACCAAATAATGAATCAAGCATTTTGACTTAAACTATGTTCATCTGCAACTAACTTACACTTTCAAATACATTAACCAATTAATTCAAATCAAACTGTTTTTGTTATTAAAATGACTAATTGCTCTATCTAATAGAATGGTCAAAGCAATTGATATGGTAGAAATAGCTATAAATAAAGATAGCGTCAGAATGATGACAGCCCCTAGCCTACCAGAAAATAAAATGACTTTATGGTAAGAGGCTTCAGGAAATTTTAGTAATATTATCCCCTTTAATTTCAAAGTGGGTCCACCCATGGACATTTCTAAATGTCACAATTAGGCTAGATTCAAATTCTGTTATGAAAAGAAAAAGAGTGGTCTTTTCAACAAGTTTGCAAGGCTGCCTTTTATTATACAAGTCTTATACTACCTCACAAAAATGACCATCTGAGGAAATAAGAAAGAATATGAAATCACAAATATAGACACCACTCTATCTAATTGTATTTTACAAATACAATTGAACAATTTTGTTGACATTCTCTTAAAACAACCCATTTGAGAATTTTGTTTACTCACATGGAAGTAGCTTGAGATTTCATGGCTACAGAGACTAAATGTAGAAAGCGTTGACATTGAGATATGTGAAATTTCTAGCTTATGACATGCAGCATGATTGAAAATCAGAAGTGAGCTATATGCATTGAATGACTGATTTTTGAATTATCATGACTGCCCCATCTCGATTGCCATCCCTGTCATTGGCCCATGCAAATAAATTATTAGTTTCAGTTTTGAATTTATGAACCCACCAGCATTAAGTGTCCTGTGAATGGTAATTCCTGAATCTTCGAGCAGAGCCTCTAAAGCTTTTCCTAGAACACCGGGATTTTTATGTGCATACAAAATCAGAGCAGATGCCAGTCTAACAAGAAAAAAGACTAAAGAAAAATAGGGCCAAATTTCATCATCTTTTCTCTGATTTTCCCAAATTGGGAGGAATGACAAAGGAAATTGGGTTATAATGCAATGTTGGATGATTAATATTTGTTATTCCTTCACTTATCAAGCATTTATTATCAGGCACTGTTCTAGTCAGTGGAAATGCAAAACTATTAAGATCTAGTCCCTGCTCTTAAAAGAAATCACAGTTTAATACTGAGAGATGTTTGTGGGAAATTTAAATAAGCAAAAAGCAGAGAGGAAGACATTGGAACAATACAATTCTTATGTCCATAATTACCCTAGGATTCCTTAGCATCCTGATCCTCTGAAGAAACACTAGTAGCATAAACCCATGCCAATGCCCTCCATGGGCATAGGTTTTTGTTTGCTTGAGCATATGCTTCTGTCCCTAAATGTCCTCAATTTTCCTAAATAAAACAATAAATCAATCGATAGAAATTTTATTGAATAAAATAAAAAGGAAATTTTTAGACATATTTTTAAATATTATATTGTATATTCTGCCTGTGAAACAAAATTCCTCATGATTATCAAGTTAATGGTGCTTGTATTCATTGTGACCTTTTTGGAAGAGTATTATTAAGTATATTTTTTAATGGCTGGGTTCATTTCAATAATAAGCGACAATGTATTTTTATAGCAGAGTGAAAAGTGCACAGTGTCCGAGTCCTAATTCTTAACTTTTTTATGCTTATTATGAAGAAGAACAAAAGGCAAAACAACTTGTTCCATTTTACAATTCTCACTAAAAGACACACACACCCCTAGAGACTCCTTTTCCCAGGCTATATTCAAGACTTGCATGTATTTATTTTAGAACTTCCAGAGGGTATGTAACTCAGAAGTTCATTTTAGACATGTCACTAAAGCCATTTCCACTTATTGATTGCACTGAAAAGACACTAATTGTGTTTTGCTCTATAAAGTAAGTTGTAGTGGGGATTTCTTATGGGGAAAAGGGATGAGATTGTTGTTTTTATTTTATGAGCTGACTCTAATCGTCAAAGCAGGAGACAAAAAAAAAAAAATGGTCCTCACTGCTGTTTGACAATAACTCATACTAGGCAGATTGCATTTAATTGGTATAGCAGAGGGTGCAAGGGTGAGTGTGTGTGTGTGTGTGTGTGTGTGTGTGTGTGTGTGTAAAATGGAATTTCAGACATAAATTAAAGGGGGAAAAGAAGCTGAAATGAAACCAGTTACCAAAAGGCTAAAACAAAGGCTGTTTTATTTTCCATATGGTGGGCAGCCGCCGTTGTACGGATTCTCCTTTGGCTTTTTGTTATGACTATATAAAACTAAGAATATAAAAAACTAAACAGTGAGAAGAAAATACTTCTACACCCCCTTTTCTGAAATTCTGCGGACTCTGGAAAAATCAAATAGCTTTCATGTCTCTATCATTAGATTTCCTTCTTAGGTTATTTTCAGAGACTGGGAGGCTAACTAAAACTATTTATGATTTTAAAAAATCAGCAGATCAAAAGGAAATTATAGAAGTAACTTGAAGATGTAACAGTTGTTTAACTTGTTCCTTCCCCTGTCCTATTGAAAGGCAACCTGTAGAATTCTTTTAGAAGGTAATGAATAACTCAGTGTATACTGTGTTTCTGTTTCATTTACTTCTAAATACATTGCTTCATGGAGAAAATTCCCTAACCCAAACCACATTTCATATTTTCTTCTACTAAAACTTTTATAAAACATTTTATTTTCAAGAATATTAAAATATTTGCCTGAATATATTGTTTTACCCACATGAAGAACCAAAAGGGTATGTATGGATGATATCTTTTATCATATTCAGAAGTACTTCCTATTTTTTTCACTCTTTGACACAAATGGTAATTTACTGTGTGACCTCTAAACAGGGTTTTTTTCTTTACTCCTAAACGCAGCCATCCTGAGCTCATCATGTCCATCCACAATCTCACTCTCTGTTACATAATACACATTTGTACACAGAAAGCATCCACGCAAAAAATAAAATAACAAATGTAGACACCAACCCATTTAATTTTACAAATACCTGGAATATTTTTGTTGACATTCTCTTAGAATGATCCATATGAGAAATACCAAATTGCAACAAAATCTTCCTTTTGAGGGTTGGGTTTTTATCTTAAGTACCTGACAACATACTTGTGGCATAGAGGTCCTAATTCAATGAGTGTTGAAGAGTTAGATACAGACATGGTCTTGCTTACTATACTAAGAAATATAGAAATATTATAAGGTGTTTGAACACGCACAAAAAGGAAGTTTTGCAAAAGACATGCTTAGCATTATAAAAATGCCAATTACTAATTGACTATTTGCTAATTACAAAATGGCTGAGACTTTATTTTCAAAAGGCAAGACTTTTTTTAATCTACATATAGAAAAGTGCACAAATCATAAATGTACAGCTCAGTGAATTATCACGAAGTGAACATACCTGAGTAACCACAATCCAGGTCAGGAAACAAAACATTTCTAAGAACTAGAGAATCACCTTGTGTCTCTTATAGTCATTATCCTTATTCTGAACCCCACACCCCCACCAAAAACAAAAACGAAAACCAAGTATCCTGACTTCTGATTGGTTTTACTAGTTTTGGGAATCATATGGCGCTTTTTATGTCTTGTATTTTTCACTCAACATTATATCGGTAATATTCATCCATATTTTTATGTGTTTTCTCCTAAATTTCATTTGTGAGTATCCCACAATTTATTTATCATTCTTCCATTGATGGACATTAGGCCTGTTTGCAGTTTGGGTCTGTTTTGAATAGAGCTGAGTACAGAGGAAAATTTTGGTAGAATTATCCACTTGCAATATTAAATCTAATCCATGATTATTATATCCCTCTTTTTTTTAAGCCTTCTTTGATCTTTGTCTATACTGACCTTGCAAATCTTTCCTTAGATTTATCCCTATTTAATATTTTTATTCTAATGTAACTGTAACCTTTGTGGGGTTTTTTACATTTTTTTAAAATTGTTTTTATTTAAATTTTTTAAAAATCTTTATTGGAGTACAATTGCTTTACAATGTTGTGTTAGTTTCTGTTGTACAACAAACTGAATCAGCTATATGTATATTTATATACCCATATCCCCTCCCTCTGGAGCCTTCCTCCCACCCCTCTAGGTTGTCAAAAAGCATCAAGCTGATCTCCCTGTGCTATGCAGCAGCTTCCCACTAGCCATCCATTTTACATTTGGTAATGTATATATGTCAATGCTACTCTCTCACTTCGTCCCAGCTTCCCCTTGCCCTCTTGTGTCCTCAAGTCCATTCTCTATGTCTGCATCTTTATTCCTGTCCTGCCCCTAGGTTCATCAGAACGATTTTTTTTTTTTTAGATTCCATATATATGTTTTAGCATATGGTATTTGTTTTTCTCTTTCTGACTTACTTCACCCTGTATGACAGGCTCTAGGTTCATCAACCTCACTACAAATAACTCAATTTCATTTTTTTATGGCTGAGTAATATTCCATTGTATATATGTGCCACATCTTCTTTATCCATTCATCTGGCAATAGACACTTAGGTTACTTCCATGTCCTGGCTATTGTAAATAGTGCTTCAGTGAATATTGGGGTACATATCTCTTTTTGAATTATGGTTTCTGCAGGGTATATGCCCAGTAGTGGGATTGTTGGGTCATATGGTAGTTCTATTTTTAGTTTTTTAAGGAACCTCCATACTGCTCACCATAGTGGCTGTATCAATTTACATTCCCACTAACAGTACAGGAGGGTTCCCTTTTCTCCACACCCTCTCCAGCATTTATTGTTTCTATATTTTTTGATGATGGTCATTCTGACTGGTGTGAAGTGATGCCTTATTGTGGTTTTGATTTGCATTTCTCTAATAATTAGTGATGTTCAGCAACTTTTCATGTGTTTGTTGACAATCTGTATATCTTCTTTGGAGAAATGTCTGTTTAGGTCTTCCACCCATTTATAGATTGGGTATTTTGTTATTTTTATATTGAGCTGCATGAGTGCTTGTATATTTTGAAGATTAATCTTCTGTCAGTTGCTTCATTTGCAAATATTTTCTCACACTCTGAAGGTTGTCTTTTTGTCTTGTTTATGGTTTCCTTTACTGTGCAAAAGCTTTTAAGTTTCATTAGGTCCCATTTGTTTAGTTTTGTTTTTATTTCCATTATTCTAGGAGGTGGGTCAAAAATGATCTTGTTGTGATTTATATCATAGAATGTTCTACCTATGTTTCCCACTAAGAGTTTTATAGTGTCTAGCCTTACATTTAGGTTTTTAATCCATTTTGATTTTATTTTTGTGTATGGTGTCAGGAAATGTTTAATTTCTTTCTTTTACATGTAGCTATCCAATTTTCCCAGCACCACTTAATGAAGAGGCTGTCTTTTCTCCATTATATATTCTTGCCTCCTTTATCAAAGATAAGGTGACCATATGTGTTTGAGTTTATCTCTGGACTTTCTATCTTGTTCCATTGATAAATATTTCTGTTTTTGTGCCAGTACCATACTCGCTTGATTACTGTAGCTTTGTAGTATATTCTGAAGTCAAGGAGCCTGATTCCTCAAGCTCCATTTCTCTTTCTCAAGATTGCTCTGGCTATTCAGGGCTTTTTTTGATTCCACACAAATTTTACAATTTCTTTTTCTAGTTCTGTGAAAAATGTCATTGGTAGTTTGATAGGGATTGCACTGAATCTGCAGATTGCTTTGGGTAGTATAGTCATTTTCACAATGTCGATTCTTCCAATCCAAGAACATGGTATATCTCTCCATCTGTTTGTATCATCTTTAATTTCTTTCATCAGTGTCTTATAGTTTTCTGCATACAGATCTTTTGCTTCCTTAGGTAGGTTTATTCCTAGGTATTTTACTCTTTTTGTTGTAAAGGAAAATGGGAGTGTTTCTTTAATTTCTCTTTCTGATTTTTCATTATTGATGTATAGGAATGCAAGAGTTTTCTGTGCATTAATTTTGTATCCTGCTACTTTACCAAATTCATTGATTAGCTTTAGTAGTTTTCTGGTGGCATCTTTAGGATTTTCTATGTAGAGTATCATGTCATCTGCAAAGAGTGACAGTTTTACTTCTTCTTTTCCAATTTGTATTCTTTTTTTTTTCTTTCTCTTCTCTGATTGCCATGGCTAAAACTTCCAAAACTAGGTTGAATAATAGTGATGAGAGTGGGCACCCTTGTCTTGTTCCTGATCTTAGAGGAAATGCTTTCATCTTTTGAGATGATTGATTGAGAATGATATTAGCTGTGTGTTTGTCATATATGGCTTTTATTATGTTGAGGTGTGTTCCTTCTATACCCACTTTCTGGAGAGTTTTTATCATAAGTGGGTCTTGAATTTTGTCAAAAGCTTTCTCTGCTTCTATTGAGATTATCATGTGGTTTTTATCCTTCAATTTGTTAATATGGTGCATCACATTGATTGATTTGCTTATAATGAAGAATCCTTGCATTTCTGGGATAAACCTCACTTGATCATGGTGTATGATCTTTTGAATGTGTTGTTGGATTCTGTTTGCTAGTATTTTGTTGAGGATTTTTGCATCTATGTTCATCAGTGACATTGTCCTGTAATTTTCTTTTTTTTGTTACATCTTTGTCTGGTTTTGGTATCAGGCTGATTGTGGCCTTGTAGAATGAATTTGGGAGTGTTCCTCCCTCTGCTATATTTTGGAAGAGTTTGAGAACGAAAGGTGTTAGCTCTTCTCTAAATGATTTTTAGAATTCACCCGTGAAGCCATCTGCCCCTACACTTTTGTTTGTTGGAAGGTTTTTAATCACAGTTTCAATTTCAGTGCTTGTGATTGTCCTGTTCATATTTTCTACTTCTTCCTGCTTCAGTCTTGGAAGTTTGTACTTTTCTAAGAATTTGTCCATTTCTTCCAGGTTGTCCATTTTATTGGCATATAGTTGCTTGTAGTAGTCTCTCATGATCCTTTGTATTTCTGCAGTGACAGTTGTTACTTCTCCTTTTTCATTTCTAATTCTATTGATTTGAGTCTTCTCCCTTTTTTTCCTGATGAGTCTTATGCCGTGTCTTTTTGGGCTCACCATTACCCCAGTTGCCTACAGGCACAGTGCATGGTAAATAATATATATTCAAAACAATTTTTTGAAAAAGTAATTAAATTAATAGTTTTGAAGTTCTCAAAGTATGGTAAAATACTTACATTTCAATATGCATTTTGATTATTTTTTAAAACTCTAACCTTTGGCTTCCCTGGTTGCATAGTGGTTAGGAATCCACCTGCCAATGCAGGGGACATAGGCTCGAGCCCTGGTCCGGAGAGATCCCACATGCCACAGAGCAACTAAGCCTGTGCACCACAACTACAGAGCCTGCACTCTAGAGCCCAAGAGCCACAACCACTGAGCCTGCACACCACACTACTGAAGCCCACACACCTAGACCCCATGCTCTACAACAAAGAGAAGCCACCACAATGAGAAACCCATGCATCGCAACGAAGAATAGCCCCTGTTCACCACAACTAGAGAAAGCCCACACATAGCAACAAATACCCAACACAGCCAAAATAAATAAATTTAAAAAAGAAAAACTTAAAAAAATAAAAACTCTAGCCTTACTAGTCTAGAGAATAAATTACTTTCAATGGTGCAAAAATCACATTTTTGTTTTGCAACATTAAATAACAGCAGAAAGTGGAGCTGTCTTTATTAAATTCAGGGAGTACACTATTGAATGAGCAGTGATCATTGAGTGCAATTTAAATTATAAAAACAAGTGAATACAGGAGCTAAGAATTGTGTTTTTAAAATCTAACAGGTAACAAAAATCAGACAGGAGAATATAAAATACTAGTAAGAATTCTTCAGTGATTATATATATGACTGAATGAAGACTGGGAAGTAGGGGAAAGTTCATAGCTCATCCAGCAACCACTGACTCCATATAGCAGCATTCATGGATTTTAGATCTTGCAATTTCATGTAAGGGAACCAGACTGTGTATGACATGGATATCTTAGAATCATCACATCAGATAATTGAATATGTTATCTGCTTAGTTAAAATCATCATTATGGAGAATCAACTTTGGAAAAAAATAGGTTATCTACTAAGAAAAACCATCTAGATTTAGGTTCAAATCTACAAACTTAAAGTTATCAGCTGACTCAGAATTCATGCTTCCTGCCTGCCACTATTAATATTACATAATTTGGAGGAACAAAGTCAAAAAACAAAACAATATGAAGGATAGCAAAAAAGTAAACACAAATTACAAAAATCAGAAATGTTAAGCCATCAAGAAACAAAATAGTTCAAGTAGTTGGGTGACAATAAGGGAGCTGTCTAAAACTATTCATAAAACTGAGGTTTTTATAAACAAGGTTATAGAGATTCAGTGGTTAAGTAACTTGTCCCATTATATGAAGCTTATAGATATCAAAAATAAGATTAAAATTTAGGCCTTCTGACTCCAAAACCATGATGTTCCTAGAGCTTGCAACATTTTGGCGTATCTTTCAGATTCATACACTTTTGTTGGAAGTGAAAATTAGTGCAAATTATTTGAAAACCAGTGTGGCATTTTTGTGTCAAAATCATAAAAATTTCAATAATCTTAGACCCCATAATCACCTGTCTGGAATTCTATTCCGGGGAATTATTCCAATAT
This sequence comes from Stenella coeruleoalba, assembly GCF_951394435.1. NCBI lineage: Eukaryota > Metazoa > Chordata > Mammalia > Artiodactyla > Delphinidae > Stenella > Stenella coeruleoalba. The sequence goes on from NC_137154.1 coordinate 75,694,135, forward strand.
GTGGAAAAAAATGTACATGAACATATTCATGGCAACATTTTAATTAAGAGAGCAAAAGTTGGAAGCTACCCAAATGTTCCACAATAGAAAAGTGGTTAAATGATATTTGGTACACAAGGCATATGATAGACTTTTAGTATTGATATAAAAAATGGGAAAATATTTATATGTGACTATAATGTTAGAGAAGAAAAGTAGTTACATAATTATATTAACTATATGTAATAAAAATACAGGAAGGGATAAACACAAAAAAATCCCCAATTGTGTGAGGGCGATAAAATAGCAGGTTATCTATTCTTCCAGTTTCAGATATTTATATCTGTTTAAATGTTTTTAACCTCATTTCAAGTGATCTCATACAGAGTTCAAAGTTTATAGGTTGATAAAATCTATCATCAGGATAGAATTGAATCATGAAGAAATAAATTGAATGAAGAGGAACTTTCAACTTTCAGAGGTGCAGTGTGACTTATGAATACTATATTATCTCAATTCCAAGTTAAGAATCACTAAATAAGCACGATGTTAAACTCCAAATATTTTTCTGTTTTTCTGATTTACCCTATCCTCCATCAAAAAAAAATGTAGTAAATAAAATTATTATTTCACTGTGAAGGTCATAACTTCTCCAGCTCTTTTTTTCAATATGCCAGAAAGAGAAATAATGTGTGGATTTTTTAGATTTATCACAGGTTTTACCTGATGCAGCTAGTATTTGTGTTTTCTCACAATCAGTGACTTCCAAACATTTTATCTTTTACTTGGGATGTTTAATTTTGTGGTGATTCATCAGAAAATTAAACATTCAATATTTAACCTAATTGTCCATCGACAGATGAATGGATAAAGAAGATGTGGCACATATATACAATGGAATATTAGCCATAAAAAGAAACAAAAATGAGTTATTTGTAGTGAGGTGGATGGACATAGAGACTGTCATACAGAGTGAAGTAAGTCAGAAAGAGAAAAACACAACCCGAATACTAACACATGTATATGGAATCTAAAAAAAAAAAAAAAATGGTTCTGAAGAACCTAGGGGCAGGACAGGAATAAAGACGTAGACATAGAGACTGGATTTGAGGACACGGGGAGGGGGAAGGGTAAGTGGGGACGAAGTGGGAGAGTAGCATGGACATATATACAGTACCAAATGTAAAATAGATAGCTAGTGGGAAGCAGCTGCATAGCACAGGGAGATCAGCTTGGTGCTTTGTGACCACCTAGAGGAGTGGGATAGGGAGGGTGGGAGGGAGATACAAAAGGGAGAGGATATGGGGATATATGTATACATATAGCTGATCATTTTGTTATACAGCAGAAACTAACACACCATTGTAAAGCAATTATTCTCCAATAAAGATGTTAAAAAAAAATTCAATATTTAGAAGTCCAGAATTTGTATTGAAATCTGTGTTTGTATCAAAATCTGTAATTTGCTGAATTTAATCACACTCAACTCCCTCAAATATATATATTTAACTAACTTAAAATAATCTAGCCAATTAAAGAAAATTGGCTAGATTATTGCCTAAATTGAAGCAGAGACCTAGAAATCAGATATATCACTGGGAAGGAGAAAGATACACATTTGTTCATCCAACAACATCTCATCAAATTTTGTAGTTTGAAAATAACTTAGATTTCTTCAGTTAAAAGTATGCTCAAGACCAAGCAAGATAAGTTAGTTCTTGGAATTGGGACTAATGGGGCAAACATAGTACAGAAGGTAGTGTTAGAGCATTTCAGCTTAATCAAACAAATTTCTGAAGTTCAGTCACTCAGCTGTATGCCAGGTCAAATCTATGAAGAGACAGGGATGAGAAATAGAAATTTGATTATGATTATCTTATTAACCATATATATATATATATATATATATATTCATATTCATATTCAAAATCTGTGTAGGTGTGTCAGGCAGTGTTTAATTGCAAAGAACTAAATTAGTCTAACTAGTTTAAGTAAGAAGTGTTTTATTATAAGTATTAAATGGTTTACAGAATTATTGAGTTAAATTACCACACTCCAGGGTGATCTTTCAAAGGTAACTGTTAAAGCTAGTCAATAAGACTAAGACACCAGGAAGACACTGATGTCTTCTAAAAGCAGGAAGTCTCCAGCCCTAGTCCCACACTCCACTGCCATGGTTTGGAAGCCACCATGAACAAAATGGCACCACATTCAGGAAGCCTCTGTGATCTGAAAGCCTCTGCTATTACTGCCTGTTCCAGAATCCTGCCATGTTTGCTATAATTTGCACCAATAAGATGGATGTCTTGTGCCTGGCTCTTTGACTCCCATAAAGCTAATGGTTAGACAATAAGCCATTCATTTTTGCTGCCACAGTCAGGGGGTGGAGGGGAAAGGAAAAATAATGTCTCCATTTCTAAACTCATAGGCAAAAGAAACAGAATTTGTAGAAATTCACTCTCCATCTCATTTTTACTTTCAAATACCAGGCATGGCATCTGACTGGTTAAACCTAAAACATGTTCAGAGCCCTAACTGCAAAGGAGTCTTGAAAGTATGATTTTTATCTTTGCATCTCTTAAGTCCAGGAAGACACTAGAATGAGGGTGAAATGGATGCTGAAAGCTAAAGTACCATATCCCTTTGGTTACTCAACATCCATACACATCCTTCTCCCCATTCAACAACTCCCCAGAAGCAACAACTGGCAATGACAATGCTGCATTGTGCAAATATCTCTTAAACAAATGAAAATGTACCCACAATCTCCCTAAAAGGGAAAGCCAAGGAAATTTCCATTAGTCAGTCTGTCCATCTCCTGTAATGAACTACATTAGAAATTTATCTACCCACAACACTCTATCACAAGAAAGGAAGGGACCCAGGTTATTTAATATTTAGATATAAAACAGTATAAGGAAGAAAATATGGCTCTTACAGTCTTCATTTCATAAGGCTGCAGTTATAATTTGTAACTTTCTTCCCCCTCTACCCATTTCTTACACCCTTTGTCTTTAGCCATCATCTAGGCTGGTAGATGCATTTTAATATGGTACAGTGACTCAAATGTTTTTTTCTTGAGAGGTAGGAGCCTACAGTGACTTCCTACGGCCCCAAGGTACTGGTACTAGTATGCTAGTACCATGCAAGTACTGGTACTAGGCATGCTCCAGAATATCTCAAGTTCCAAACAAACTCCTCACTGCCCAAATTTTGTAGCATCAACCTTAGGTAAGCCAGAATCTGGAAAATGTGATGTTTGGTTTTCTAGCCTGCAGAGTAGAAAAAGTCCTTGAAGGATGATGAAATGTTTGCAGCAATCCACTTCTTTCACCACAGTAATTAATTGGAGAAAGAAGAATCACTCTTCCATTATTTTTACCGCAGGAAATAGGTAGGGGGAAAAAAACTACTCTCTTGTGCCTTTATGCATGGTTAAATTCCAGGGTCCGAATAAGGTTAAGCTTTAGGTACACAGAGATAATTATTGAATCTCATAAAGGGATCAAGATCTGTATGAGACCAGTCACCAAGAGCTCATAACCAGGGAAGATCACCTCAATGTACAAATTGTGCTTTGACAAAGAGCTGTTCCCTTCTGCCGCCCTCCCATATCCTAGCAAAGCCATTTCTCTGCATTTAAACCATTCCAAATTATCATGAGTATTCTGTCGCCTCTCCTCTGTTAAATCCATCCAGCTGTGTGATTCACCTTTGTGTGGGGCCCAGGAGGAAATATTTCTCATGCCTCTTTCTCAAATAATTCATTAAAAGCCCCATGGCTTTGAATGGGAACTGGTTCTGATGACCTATGAGAAAAGAACTTCTTCAATTTCTTTGAATTATTCTTCATACTACCAGGTTACAAGGTAGCACCTTTCATTGCTTTGCTAAGTTGCTGCAGTTTACACAGCTACAAATCATGCAGTGGCCAAGATAGTGATTTTAGCCTCATTAGTAGAACCTGTTAATTGGATGATACAGGAGTGATTTCCCAGGGATGGGTTTTAGAAACATCCAAAGGGAAAAAAAAAATCAACAATCATAAGCACAGGAGAAACTTTAAAATTAATCTTTCATGTTGACAGATTGGCTATAGGAAAGACATGGAACAAGAAGATGCAGCAGAAACCATCAAAACTAGGGGGAATGAGTCATCTGTCATCCTGACAGGATTAGAAGGAAATACATTATATCACTTCACAGTGAGAGCTTATAATGGAGCTGGATATGGGCCACCTAGCAGTGAAGTGAGTGCAACCACAAAGAAATCCCGTAAGTGACCTGGGCTTTTTGTTTGTTTCAGACAAAAGGGAAACATCTTTAAACATTTCTGAAAGCCATGTGAGGTACATAAAAAGCAGAGTTGAAGAGGAGTTTTGATTTATAGTCTTGCTTCATGCTTAGATCTGAATTCCAAAACTAGCTCAGAAAATTTTGTATTCATAGTAGATAAGGGTTATCTTCCTGTGAAACAAGGCTAAGCGATTTTGACACAGAAGGGAGATAAAAGGATTCAGGTTCAAAAACTCAGCAGAGTAGCTATTAAAATGACACTCCTGGAGCAAAACCTTCCTTATCTGACTCTAGCTGGAAAGAAGCCTATGGTGCCAGTCAACTAGAAAAGACTGATGTACTCACAAGAAAAGACTGAATACAAGAAAAGACTGAAATACAAGGATTTAAGTGAATAAATGTATTTAAGACTCTTCGTCCACTCACTTTTGCTTTTTATTTTGTAGCTCCCAGTCAAGCACCTAACAACCTCAGGTGGGAGCAGCAAGGCTCTCAGCTTTCTCTGGACTGGGAACCTGTCAGACCATTAGCCAACGAGTCTGAAGTCATGGGCTACAAGGTCAGTGTTTTTTCACTCTTTGGATAGACTCTCATCTAAAAAATTGCTAATGTGAGGATGTGTAATTTAAAAGGTGTATAAAGACCTATTGACATACCTATTTTTTTCTCAATCATTTTTCTACCTGTATCTTAGAAAGAGCCTTCCTGCAGTGGGGAATCCAAGGCAATCAAAATCAGTTTCAGCTACACAAGGCACAAGAAGGGAATGGGTAGGAAAGACAACAACAATTTGAATACAGGGTAAAAATGACTCATGAAACAGTGTCAGGACAAGCAGAACTTAGAGAGTCTTGGCATTCTCTTCCCAAAGACAAACTGTCCTGGCAGATGGAAAAAACTGGACCACATAGTTTGAGTATAAAGACTTTCCATTAGCAAAGAAACACAAGAAGAAAAAATGCTAGCGTCAGCACAGGGGATAGGAAAGAGACCATGGAGAGAGACAGCAAGCTCCAAAAGAGATACAACATTTCACATATGGTCATCCTGCTATGTGCCAGCAAGAGATCTGCAAATATAAAAATGTTTAGGCAGTTTGTTTTTGAAAAACAGCTTTGTCTCTGATTTTAAAATATGTGGTCAATATATTGAATTGGCTGAATTTCAAATTCTTTTTTCCATAACATCAGATTCTATTTATTGTCTTAAACTCATACTGATTCATTAGTGGAATATTATTTATAGCAGATTTTTTAAAAAATTTCAATGATCATATTTGACTGAAAAGCATCATTTAGGTGGCTGTTCAACTATCAGAGATGGTAACACAGCACTTTGTATATAAAGTGCTAAAATTCTGAAGCTAAAAACTGAAAAAGTTATAAATGGAATATATTTTTAAGTTAGATAATTCCCATTAAGAATATCTTAAGGCACAAACTGTAGCAATTCTTACCGACTATGATTGGTATGGATCATAGACATCCTCACAATTAAACACTCACACTCAAATCTGTCCTAATCCGCGTGGGTATTGAATTTGATCTTTGGGGGGAGGGCAGATGTGCCATCTTCTGTATCCTTCTCTTAGTCCTCTTCTTTCCACATCCTTCCTCTCATCCTCACAACTTGTATTCTAAGGCAAAGATACCCTTCAATGATTAAGGGTAGCAGTCTGGCCAGAAATGGTGATGGACCACCCGAGAACCAATCTAATGTCATTAGAACTCTAGCAAGCAATCTCCCAAACTGGAGAGGCAAATAGACGCAAGAAAGAGCTAGATAAAAGCATATGACTTCCTAGAAGAGCCATTTGGCTTCAGGCACCTTTCAGGTGAGAAAGGAAATACCATACCACATGGAAAATACATGAGCCTCGGCATAGGGCTCCCAGGTGGGATGACCCTCCTTGTTGCTCGCATTTGCCACTTCTACTTCTGTCATTGCTCACCTCTTTACATGTGACTGTCTCCCCACGCTGTTTATATATGATTGAAAGCAAGGCCTCTGTCTTACTCATCTCTTTATCCCTAACATTTCTAGAGTGGATGAATAAATTAATTTTTGACCCAACTTGAGGTATTTTATGCAATTACTCACAAGTGTGTATTATCAGCTGTGTGTTTTTCCTATCATGGCCTTCCCATGTGTTGTGGTGGAATGGGAAAAGAGAACTGGCTTCTGAGTCAGACAGACTTGAGTTCAAATCCCAGTTTTGTAACTTTGAGCTAGTTGCTTAACTTGAGTTTCATTTTAACTTCAAAAAAATGCAAAAATAATGATAACATATTATACAGATTATTTTAAGGATTAAGTAAGATAATTTGTGTAAAATGCTTAGCATATAAGAAGTGCTCATTGAAAAATAGCTACTGTCTTTCTTATTGTTATTGGAAGAATTCCACCTAGTAAGGTGGAATTTTCAAATATTTTAACAGAAGAAACTGATCTTTAAAAGTTGCCTGCCAGTTCTGTCTCAATGAAGACAGCGCAAGTCACCTGGAATACATTGTTGTGGAGGAGGTAATCACTAACATGGTCCATCTTAGTTGTATAAATAATGACAAGTAGGTACATGTTGACAGAGGATTTTTTTCTTTTATTTCCTTGAAATGGTCTCACCTCCTTATGTCCCTGAGAAGGAAAATCTAGTTCCTAAGAAAGGACTATGCTGATAACAAATGGAGTGAGACCTCAAAGCCTGTTCTTTTGTAACTAAACCTTATTAGAACTTCTGATGTATGGGCTAATCCCCAGTTAGAGACCTACTGGCAGGAATGACACAAAGTGCCCTGTGAGGGAAAGGGGACTTCAGATTGATGATTGAGGCTTAACATAGAGCCTGGATTCTCCCGGGAAGGTCTGGTTTTCACAGGGCAGGTGACTAAGCATGAAAGCTCCTATTGACACAGGCATAATGGAACAGGAATATGATTAGGAACAGTAGCTGTGAATATTTACTAAAGAGATGGAACCCAGAGGACACAAGCTTGGAGCCCCCTTTTCTGAGCATGAGTTGGAGGAGAACTACTACAGCCTTAGGCAAGGATCTGCATGCAGTGAAAGAGCTGTACCATCTGGAGGGAGGTTCACACAAATATGGAGTGGCTAGTATGGTACTCAGATAGAGAAGACTTTGATTCCTACTACATCCCCAAAAAACTACTGCCAGACCAAGAGTGGCACCACTCTTAAGAGCCCCATCTTCTTAAACATAATTGTGTGTGGCTGTCACAAAAAAATTAACAAAATTAGGGACATGTCAACACACTAATCTTTTCTCTTTCCATGAGGTAATTTGAGGTAAGCTTGCTGTATTAAGACTAAGTTTGCCTCTTGAGATTCTTGGAAAATTTGCAGTAGAGGATTTCCTGCTAATCAGAGCAAGAGAGAACTTCCACAATTAATTGCAATATCAAAAGGAAAGTAAATTTATTTTTACTTTTTGTCCTGGCCAAGTTACTTTGCTTGTAAAATCAAAAGAGATCACTAGAAATATACATGGTATGTAAATTTGAAGCTGGAAACTAGGAGTTAATGCCTGAGGTTTAAAGTGCAGGGATTGTATATTCCATGTTTTATATCAAGTCCAGTTTAAGATGGATGAATTAAGAAAAAGTCCTCATCTAGAAATTATCCAGATTGTGAAAATGATTGAAATGTGATAAATATGGAGAAAAATGGATTTGTTCCATAGGCTTGATCCATAAATAATCCATTAAACTATTCTTTTTTATAGTTAAGATATTATATACTGGATGCAATTTATTCTCAAAAAAATAAACCACAAAAAAAACATAAGATAATAAGATAAAACAGCAGAGCTTGTAATTAGACCAACCCATTTTCTAAGGAAACATGAATCTTACTCCTTTACTTGATTCCACAGATTGAGGTGTCAGCAACATACATAAGGACAAGATATTACCAGAGAAAGATACAATAACAAAGGAAATTTGGTTCAAAGATGTTAAGAGAAAAAGAAGGTCTCCCTACCACAACATCTTATCAGGGACTTCAAAAGTGACCAAGATTATAGTGAAAGAACAATGGAATTGAACCATATATGACAGTGTCACAGGAAACACATTAAAATTGAATCTATTCAGATAAATAGAATTAGCTAGTACTGAAATTTCTCACTGCTCTTTGAGACTGTCCAAGAGAACTTGGACTTCTTGGGATTTTGTTTAAGAAGTCCAGATTTAAAAGTAATACTTTTAAGATATCACAGCTTCTATTAACAAGCAAGAGGAATAGAAGCATGAAGAACAAGAAAAATGCTGGAAAATAATTGTCATTTGTAGATATGGCTACAAATTATTTCCACTCAAACAAAATAGCTTCCCACCTAAAAATATGAGTCAAATTTGGGAGTTTATTTAGAATATTCATCACTTCTTCAGGTCATTTTAATATTTGACTTTATTTTACATTTCCCAATTCAGATTAGCTGCATATTTTATTTATATATATATATATATATATATATATATATAATCAGGAAAGTGGAACAAAAACTTTAAAGAAATTTCCTAATTTAACTTATTTTTCTCAAATAAGTATTTTTAAATGAAGAAAACTTTGTTTTTATGACTCCACTAGCTTGGGATCTGAATCTAGAATCCTTACTAATTTTGGCATATGTTATGTCTGTTACTACCACTTCCAAAGAAATGCCAATAACAAAACTAAAGTATATTTAGCCATAATTCTCCTTAATGATCTTGAGAATGGAGAATTTTTTTTCTTTGTACTGTGAAAGAAACTTACCAAGATTATAAAGTAAAACAGCCATCTTATCCCCATCTTATTCTCCTTATACAGACTTAAACTTAAGTGAAAGAGAAAATAAATGCTAAATATCCAGGGGCTATGCTTTCCCTTGTGCAAATATCCCCTTCCCCACCAAGACAGACTTCTGTCCATTCAGAAGACAAAAGCACTCAGAGGGAATTCAGGATAAGGGCTTCAGGCTACATATCAAGAAAACAGGGTCTCATTTTTTCTGTCTATATCTAGAAATATCCTTTCCTGGATACACAACCTCTTCACCATACATCTTCTCCCTCACCTCTACTTTCTGATATTTATAGAGCTAGGGAGAATATGGGGAAAATCAGGCTCAAAGCTTACTAGTTATTATATGATCCATCAATATAGACAGAAATTTTTGTTTGTTTATTCCATTTAGATATCAATTAGGACCTGCCAGACTCCTGAGATATAGGTACACTTGAACTGAAATTGTATTCCACAGCCTGTGGAACTTTGAAGTCCATCCCTATATTTCTTCAGCTTCTCAGGGAGCCTAAGGTCTGTGGCCATTCTGGTCTCCTTGATTTCTTGTATCTTACAGCTGTTACTTTATCTTATATTTACTCCAAATATGGGACTCTGCCTCTTTCCTGTGATCTCTACAAGTTAAAAAGACTCATATATAATGGTTTATACCATAATTTCTATATTTGATTATGCTTATATGTTTTCATCATAAAATATTTTTTAAAGATTAAAACAGAAATGGCTTGTATAATGTCAAGTATATACAAGGAAGACTTTATGGAAATGTCAGTAGGAGATAGAGTGAAAGGCACAGCATACAAACAAACATCTGAAAATTGCCATAGGAACTCCTGTTCTTAAAAGTCCTTGGAGTCACCCTACAGCTTGTGGCTTCTCACTGGTACTTGAGCCTCCCACCTTATTTTCACCTAGATTCTACTATCTTGCTGATTCCTCCTCACCCACCCATTGCCACTGGGGTTTTGGATCCCTCACCCACTTTTGTGAAGAACAATTGTACCCAAGATGCTAAGCAAGTGAATAGCCCTTCCATTGAATAGGATCCATCCTTCCAATGACACTTGTGGGTGAAACTAGCAAAAATTTATTCTGCTATATTTTTAGGCACACTCACACCATTATTGTTACTATCAGACATGTAAACTAGCCATTTCTAGATCATGCCTTTGAGAATAACAGGACTGCACTAAATTTTTGTTTAGGATCATCTCTTTGGCTAAGTTTTTTAAGTAGAATTTGAGAATAGTCTTGACAATAGACAATTTTCTTTATGCCTAGAGATAGCCATCATTGCAACTTCCAATCTATAAATGTCCAAATTCTCAAAGTACTCCCTGGTCTTCTTACTGTCAATAACTATTTCTGGCATGTCTTGATAACTCCTTAACCTTCTCATATTTCTCATTCGAGTCATGTCTTCTAAATCAGTACTTTAAAATGAGCAAAGATTCTCTAAATCACGCAAGACTAACCATTAATTTAATGTATCTTTTCACTTAGTATACCTACTTATTGACTCATAGCACTACATCTCTCTGGATGTATTGTTTAAAGCCACATTTAATCTCAAACTTCTTTTGCTACCATTAACTGATAATTTCCTGCCTTTACCTTTGTTCCTAAATCTCAACTGATCCACACATTTTTCTTCAACTCTGGATTTTACAGCCACATTAGATATGCATTATTGCCTGCATTTTTCTTTGTCATAAGAATTGTAATTTATTGAACCATAATAACAACGTCCTCTAAAATAGTCACTCCCCTGCCAATCCTCACCAATTTACATACTTTTTTGTTGCCATAAATTTGCTTTCTAATTACCTCATGTGGATGAACAGAATTCTAATTCAGTATGCTGCTACAGTCAAAATGAGAGGCATAAATTCTGATACAATTTTCATTTTTTAAAGCCAAAAGAACGTGCTATAGGCATCCTCCTAGAAATGTTTCTGATTCCCAAATCTGTACCACTCTGTACGTGGCTATAGCATCAAATATGTTTCCTACTGCAGAACACAGCACACTCAATTGCACTGTTTATCTGTCTCCACTGTTAGACTGTAAGTGCCATGAGGGGACCATATAGTCTTATTCTCTGATGAATCTCCAGTATATAGCACTGTGCCTAACTCACATGAGATACCCAGTAAAATATTTGATGTTGCTCTTGCCACTTCCCAACTATGTTAAACCTATGGCATCCTTCCCTATAAGAATTTCAGTAGATAGAATTATTGCACACATTTTATACTTTTACAGAGAATTTACTTCTCTCCCAAGACTCCGAAGTAAATTTGAATTCATGAAAGATAGAGAAAGTAAATGGAGGCAGCATACTTTACCAGAATGCAGAAAGGAGAATCGAGTACAGGCACGCTTCAATATATGAAAATATTACTTTTCTAAAGTATTTTTTTCTTGTATGTAGGTTAGTTCAAGTTCAAAACACTTTTGTTTTTATTTTTTTTGCGGTACGGGCCTCTCACCGCCGCAGCCTCTCCCATTGCGGAGCACAGGCTCCGGACGCGCAGGCCCAGCGGCCATGGCTCACGGGCCCAGCCGCTCCGCTGCACGTGGGATCCTCCCAGACCGGGGCACGAACCCGTGTCCCCTGCGTGGGCAGGCAGACTCTCAACCACTGCGCCACCAGGGAAGCCCAAAACACATTTTTAATAAACAAAAAGTATTATAAATTTTTGTCTAGTCTCCCAAGGAAGTTCATCTTTTATGATGCAAATGAAATACTGACCATTGACAATGAACAATAATAGCAACAGAAAAAGTCGCTTTCTCTTATTAAGCTTACCAGGTCCTGTGCTAGGCATTTTACATGCATTTTCCTAACAAAACCATGAAATAGGTGTTATTATCTCTACTATACTGTACAGGCACTTCAGATTTAGAAAGGTTAGTAACTTGCTCAAATTTGCTCAGACAGGAATGTGTAGGAGATTGTTTTTTGTTTTGTTCTGTAGGAGATTGTTTTGAATCCAGATCTGTGAGACTGCAAAGCCACTGTTCTCTCCATTATGCAAAGCAATCATAATACTCACAATTATGATAAAAGCACTAAAACAATGAAACAATGCAAATGCATTTAAAATCTTAACTGCTGCTACTTGACCATTATACACACACACACACACACACACACACACACACACAAAGTTTATTGGGGGCAAATGAGTAGAAACAGTATAATACAGTGAAACACCTCTGAACTGATCATCTGAATACTAATCTTCCAATGCAATTCCTTCTACAGCTAGCCATATGATCTTGTATAAATCATATAATCTCTATGACATTAGTTTTCTGACCTGTAAACACAGGACAATTCTGTGTCCTAATCTGTAGTTATAAAACTCTGTTTGCCATGAATACATGTTCAATTCTAGTACCATGGACAGATGTCAAAAAACAACTTGGCTACCCAATATATCCAAATGCCAATTTACCAAAAGGCAAACACAAAAGTAAAAATAAAAATAATATAATTTTAAGCTTTCAGCTATCTTCTACATTGTTAAGGATTTATTATTGATGTATTTAACAAATTTTCTGATTACTCCTTTCAAATGATTTGAAGATGACAGATTTGAGTACTCCCTCAGAATGCTATTCATTTCAAGAACCAGGAATAACAGACTTTCAATGATCTGCCCCCTCACTACCTACTTCTCTAGCCTCAATTTCTCACTATTTCCAAATGTCTTCTAATGCTATTGCTTTCTTATTGCTTAGATGTATTTTTAATCTTCTCTTATCTCTTTGTAGTCTTTTTTTCCTGCCTTTTCCAACTGGTGAACTCTACTTATCTTTAAATACTTAACTCAGCATCACCTTCTCCTAAAAACCTTCCTTAAACCACCAGACAGAATTAAACTCTCTCTTTTGTATTCCCATAGTCCCTTATGTATATTCCATAGCTGCATATAACACATACATTGCATTTACTTACATATCTGTCTAAGCTGTAAGCTCCCTGTATCTAGCTCAGAATGTGACATACAGAAGGCAGTCAATAAACATTTGAAATCCTTGATTGAATATCAAACGTTTAAACATCTGATATTGTTCCCAGGTATTTTATAGGCAAGAGGGTCACAGCAACAGTCAAATTATTGAAACACAGAAACCTCAAGCAGTAGTTCCACTCCCTGATGCTGGAGTCTATATTATTGAAGTTCGAGCATGCAGTGAAGGAGGAGATGGAACCGCTAGCTCCCAAATCAGGGTCTCATCATATTCAGGTAAGTTTTGACACAATAGGCTTAATTTGTTAACCACTAACAATATTAAGATGGTGTAAAACTCATCAAAATTAACACGATGGACTGCATGATTCAGAGACTTTGAATTTTCTCTTATTTTACTCTGATTTGCTATATGATCCTCCAATTAATACAAACCATGGCATCCCACTCACAACTGTGGAATTTCTACAAATCTAGAAAAGAGTTAACATTTTCATTAAAATATTTTTATTTGTGAAATTCCCCTTTCTATCCTGATCTCAAGTAGTGTCTTGCTGGTCATTTGTGCTTTTCAATATTGCTTTTAACCAGTATTGCACTAATTTAATATATTATACCCATTTCTCTATTGTCATGATTGCCTTTATTATTAGATAATGGAAAGTGAGGGACAGGAAAGTTTAAAGGGAATGCTTTTTAAATTAAAATTTGATTATGTTTATTGATTTCAAAATAAATTATAAATTTCATTGAATATCTTTGGGTTTTTTTTTTAATTTTTCCAGCTTTATTGAAATATAATTGAGATATAGCATTGTATAAGTTTAAGGTGTACAACAGTTGATTTGATACACTTGTATATTGCAAATATGTACACAGATTTATTGCAAAAATATAGCTAATACCTCCATCACATCATATAACTGCTATTTCTTTTTTGTAGTGAGAACATTTAAAATCTACATTCTTAACAACTTTCAAGTATATATTACAGTTTTATTAATTACAATCACTATGCTATATATTAGATCTCTAGAACTTATTTGAGCATCATTGTTATTATTAGCAATATTAATAATTTCTAGCTTTGACTGAACCCTTGCTATATATAAGGCACGGTCATAAGTGCTTTACTTTCATCATCTTATTTAATCCTCTTAACAATCTATGAGATAGGTTGCATTATTCTTGTTTTACAGAGAAAATTTAAGTAACTTGCCTAAGATCACACTATTACTAAGTAGAAGAACCAGGATTCAACCCCACTGCCATCATTATTACACCAGCAGGAGAAAACTGATTAAAGGAAGGGAGATTTTTGCAAATTCAGAAGAAAGTAGTCATTTCATTGAGATAGTCAAAAAGAAAGGAAACGATTTCATTAAACAAATGTCTCATTGAGAAAATATTGGGCAATTTTTATTAAGGCCTTGTATAAAAATGTTTAATGTACATTTAATTATAGGTAATGATGAATATTATTTATTGAGCAGTCATTCTCAAGCAGAAGCATCAACCTAAAGGGAAGTATCCAATGATATTCTGTAGAATTCTGAATGTGGCTTTATTATATTCAATGTATTGCTCAACTTAGGTTAAGACCAGAGATATTTCTTATGATTGTTTTTTGATGCCACAAAGTGAGATAGAAGGAAAACATAGTGGAGAAAATAATATGATAGACTGAAACTTTGAGGAAAAGCTGTTGCCATAATACTTGGTAAGTAAATTCTTGCATAAAAATATAAGATGAGATAAAAGACATTATTGGGACAATTGATAAATTTGAATAATGTCTGTAAATTAGATAATATTATATCAACATTAATTTCCTGTTTTTAAAAATTGTACTGTGGTATACAAGAAAATGTCTTATTTTTAAGATCTGCACATTAAAGTATTTAGGGGTAAAGGTACATCATGTCTTCAACTTACTTTCAAATAGTTCAGGAAATAAACGTATGTATTTATAGAGAGAATAATAGAGCAAGAAGATAAAACATAAACATTTAAGGAATCTGGGTGAATTCTTTATTTTATTCTCACTACTTTTTGATCATCTAAAATTATTTCAAAATGAACATTTAAAAATAAAAATCACACGATACAGAAAATCTGACTTTTTCAGAAATTCAGGTGAAAAGACCTGAGAACTTAAATACATTGTGGTCACACAATATTTAATACACTTTATGATTTATTTATAAAATTATAGTTTCAAGAGCAAGAAAGGTAATAATGTCTCTACACTGATTCATTCACAATTGAAATGTTCAGATTTTCAAGAGCACATTGAAGAACTAAAGATTATTTCTGAAAAGTGAAAAAGATGACAACTCTCTGCCTGCTTGATAAGTCTTAAGTTTCTAATAACAACAATACAAAGAGCATTTACTGCACTCTGGTCATGTTCTTTGCATTGTGCTAGCTGTTTTCTATATGTCATTTTATTTTATTCTCCTAGCAAACTTATGAGTTAAGTATTTTATTATTCTCTGGCTCTCCAAGGTTCCTTTCAACTGTAACACAATCAGATTCTAAAGTATCATCCAAATAATATCACCCCCAAGATTGAAAGTACTTACAAACACCTTGATTCTCCCATTTACATTCTAATTAACTTGTAACTTCTATTCCATAAAAAAAAAATTATCAACTTTTATGTTTTAGTTAATAAAACACTTTGGCCAGTACAACCCATTTCCTGAGTTTTAATGAAGTGAAATCTCATGGTATTTTCTTAGACCGATAAAACATGAGCAACGATTGATTTCCTTCTTATCTTTTTCCAAAAACCAAAAGCCTAAGAAGTTGAATGACCTGCTCAAGTGAAATAGTTAGTTAGTTTTATATCTGGGACTAGAACTTAGTCCAATGTTTGTTGTTGTTTTTGTTTTGTTTTGTTTTGCTATGCTGAAATAGCATATTTTTGCTTTGTGGATTCTATGTGGAATTTGAGATATAGATCCTACTTAGCATTATGAAAGTGAGGGTTTTTTTGTAAAAATGTCATGTAAGTTGACTTAACAATGATGCAGCCACTCTCAAATAAACAGAAAGAATGTTTTCACAGTCATTTATTAAGCATGCACATACCACTCCAGTGAGGCTTTGTCATCATGCCTTTCTTATAGCTCATGTGTGGCCATGCACTTCACAATGACCCCATTTTGTACAAGTTGAAATATATGTAACACTCCCCAATATGTTGAATAATAGCTTTTATTAGTGCCTTAGCTGTAACAGTTTTCAAAGGAAAGAAGATTTGCTGCTTTTAGAGTGTGTATATGTTTAGTTTATCAAACAAAAGTTTCTTCAGCTCTTAAAGAAGCATCTGAAAAATAAATTTAGACTCTATCCTGTAACAAAAATCACACCCAGAATCCTGTTACACTCAGTCTGGTCAGAGAGGATAACGTGACAGAAGAATAATTCCAAAAATCAATTCATACATTTTATTATTAGTCTATCATGGTTTTAATCAAGGCCAATCATTGTTTTAATAGAGACAACATATAAGAGCATCTCTTTCCACTAATTCCTAGCTCAATGACTTTAAACAAGTTTCTATAATCTTTTTAAGCCCTGGTACCATCTGCAACACCAGGATAAATAATAGCACTTACTACATAGGAATGTTGTGAAGATCAAATTAAATAACATGTATGAAGGGCTTTGTACAGTAGTTGGCATATAATAAGCATTCATTAAATATCAATCATGATGATGATACTTCCAAAGACCTCTGGCTTGAACAACCATTCCTGAAGTTAGGTCTAAGGGTCGTACTTAGTTTGTAAATGTATGGAGCTATCAAAACTTCTTCAGACTAATACTTTCAAATCAGTGAGTTTAATCAAGCAACCACCCTAATACATTAACTGTATACAATGCTTTTGTCTCAAGAAGGAAGAACTTCTCCTGGGTAGAGGTAAGATTAATGAAAGATGCCTTTTCTTTACCAAGTTTGGCATAAGAACCGATAATTTAAGCCTGCTCAATTGAAACAGTCAAATCAATCAAGGACCCATAAGTAAATTAAATAAATTAATATTTTATTATTAAATTTAAAAATATACTTAAAAAAATAAAAATAAATTATGAATTCTTGTTGCCACAAATTTTGCTAATTATTTTTACTCCATTTCCTGAACTGTGCACTATAGAAATTATTTTATTTTCATACCTGGAATTTGGGATATTTTCCATCAGTGCATCATGTTGAAAATTATACTGAATCTCCTGATGAGGTGTATTTGTTTGACACGACACAGCCTTTTTAACACAATATTCCATATACACTTCTGCCCTCCATATACCTTTTGAGAACCCCAGGCAACATCTTGTTTCATAAGCACAAGGAACGCTGTCATCAGAAAGAGGATTGATGTTGCATTCATTTATCTTAACATACATAAAACAACTCTTTTCTAGCTCAGGCAAAACCAAAATAATTTTGTCCATATAATGCTTCTCTTTTCCACAGGTGGGAAAATCACTAGTGCTCAGTCAACCCTCCACACTCTTTCCACGTCCTCGTCATCAGTAACGTTGCTTTTGGCATTGATGATTCCTTCAGCCTCTTGGTGAAAACTACAGACTTAATTTGCTTTTCTTTACTTTAGCTTGATAACAGCAGTGAATAGAGTGTAATGTAAGTGGAGACCCAGGACCTTGAGATAAGCGTTAAAAACTTGGAACTACACATGTTGCACTTACAGGAGGTTGGGGGGAATATTACTTATCCGTCAGGTTTCTCTTTGGTTTTTGTAAATGGAGAGGACAGTTACTGGTCCAATAAAAATATGCAGATTGTACGTAATAAATTTTGTAAGCAAAGGTAATTTCTGTCAAATGTATTCTTTACTTTTTTAGTATGTTGGAATTTGATTTTATATCTGATGACCCTGAGTGTGTGCCGTCCATTAGCAAGTGGTCTCTAGCAGATCTGTTTCAAACACAAATACAAAACTGAGAATGAAAAATTTGCTTAAGACTCCAAGTCTACTGTTTTTCATTTTTCCTTTGGCTGACTATTCCAATTGACAAAGCAGCAGGAGATATAAAAAAATACTTCAACTGTGTGGTCCATTGTAGGATAAGTACACAAAAATTTTCTCAAAAAATATTGTATGATTGCATCGTGAAATAGCAAAATTTGTCAATATGCTATTCTATATGCATCCCTAGAACAAGTTATTAGGATAGGGAATAAGCCATTTACATTAGTGCAAGGTAAATAGAAAGTGAGTCCAAATGAACTGAAGTGCTATTGTTTTTCATCAAGTACTATGTTATCTAGCTGCAAATACAGTAAATGTTTATTTTTAATAACAAAATATAAAGTCACAAAAAAATATATATGATCACTAAAAGCTGAAGATACTGACATGCTGCCAAGGGTGCTAACTTGAAAATGAAATGAATATGGGACAGAGCTTCCCCATTTCCCCACCTACTGCCAAAAAAGGTATTGAATTAGGCCCAAGGTTTTCTTCTAACTGCAAATAATTTTAAGGACAATGAAAATCTGTTCTGCAAGTAATTTTGCATAGAGATAGTCTATGGATTAAAATGGTTCAAGCATAAAAAATGTTGATTTTTTTAAAGAGTTCCATGCATCACATGCCATTAATGAAATCTTACCAACTATTAAAATAAAGAGGACCTCTTGGATAAATTGATTTTTTTTAAATTAAGCAGTGTGTGGAAACATGGCCTCAATACAGGGGCTCAGCTAGTCCATCTAGCCATACACTGCTTAGGAGGTAATACCCATTTGCTCTTTGAGGACTCAACTTGAACCTAGGTGATCCTAGATAGTTGTCGGAAAGTGAGGTGAAAGTTTTCTATGTGATATTTTACAGATATTCTAACCAGTATGAGAACGTGCCAGAGTTCACATTAGACCCAAGAAGATTCCTGAAGGGATAGTTATTGCAAAGCCATATGCCAAAAAATAGCCTGGAGAAACTACCATTTTACAGGTGTTGTTAATATGAGAACAAAATGTAGATTCTTTTCTTTTCCTTTATAAAATCTAAACCTGCTAATTCTATTCACATCTTTAACAGCAAGCAAAATGAAGCAATATTGAGCTCAAACTGCCAGCTCTAGAGGCTAATCCTTGTAGAACCAGAAGAGAGATTGGAGTTTCTGTTCTGAACATCCTCAGAAATTGGGTTCAGAGACACAGAACCACTCTTTGTGTTGGTTACTCATCTTCTTTGGGGGAGATTATGCTCAAGACAACCCTAAACAAACAAGAAGTGATTTAGAAGACTATTTTGGTTAATAGATTATTGTAGTAAATTACCACGGATGGTGAATATCAAAGCCTGTGAATAATGACAACCAAGTGGCCTTCCTTGAGTACCTCCTTTGGAGTGGGAGAGGCTGGACTTTGCATATAGAGGGATGGTAACTGTTTTGCAGGCAAAATATGAGTTCCCCCCAAGTATGGTATAGCTTGCAGGAGCAGATTGTGCATCTGAAAAAACTGCAGCAAGAATATTAAAGAATGGGCAATAATTTTTACTTCATATTTGATGAATAAAATCATTTTCTTCATTTTCCATGGTGTTTCATACTAGACTTAGCAGACTTTAAGAATTGAATTATTACTAAAACTCGTAAAACAAAGCCCAATGAAATATAATGTCAATACACGGCAAATTCAAATTAACCAATATTTCTGACTAGCTGATGGATGGTGTATATCTGACAGAATATTTAAATACAGAATGTCTGATATATTCTTAAAGGAATCAGCGATACAGGATGTTTTAATGCAACATGCACAGAATATGTATTCTGCATCATAAACCTATTAAAAACAGGTTTTAAAATGTTTATGTACTTATGTATTACATACTTGTTACTTTGTAGAAAGCAGAGCAGCATTCCTTATCAAGGTACATTATACTGAGTCAGCTTTTTCTTGGATGGAATAGTAACCACACAGTCTTAAATCACTAAACAGGCTGTAGTTTTATATAACGTCAGTTGAACTCTGAAGAAAAAGACTCCTCCTATTTAAAAATTTCATGAAATTGAATGCCTTGCATACCCAAATAAAGGTACTGTGGACCCCATGTCAAACCGTTAAATATATTGTATGCAGTCTGTATATATACTATATATAATGGTATATACCATGTGGAAGGCACAGTCAGATAATAGTTCTGTGTACTGTTCTTGTAACATTAGATCTTTTTAATAAATAATTCTCTTTTTATTGTCTTTTATCTTCTCTCCTGTCAACTACATGAGTAACATTATTTTATGCAGACCACAATATGCTCATAATTATGGTAGTGTTTTCACACTGAAAATATCACTATGTTAGGACTCTGCATGTTGTTATCACCTTAGGTTCAAAAATCTTTATAGAGGTCCATGGTAGTTTCAACTTGAAAACTGAAAGCTATGTCAAAGAATAAACCAGCAAAGAAGCAAATACAAATGAGATAAATTCAGAGTTAAACTCATGTTTATTTATTCTCAAGAAGAATCCATTAAATTAGTTTTATAAACAGTTTATTAAATACATACTTCTGCTTTTTCTAAGAGCAGTATATCCCGATCTATACCAGGTACAATTCTCATAGACAGAGTTTTTGTGCCAGCACTTTTGTGTTTCCTTAGTACCAAACATACATCTCTATTATACCAGCAATCACATGATGTTACAATGATTTCTATATAAATGTTTCTTCTCCACTATCTAGGTTATGAGATCCTCCAAGGGAGACTATATTATGTTCATCTTAGAATTTCTCTCACTAGTGCCAAGCATAATACATAGCACATATCAAGTGAGCAACTGATTGGATTTAATTTCATGTTAGACTTTAAAATTTCCTTCAGAACAAGATTCCAAAAGCCAGGGCCACCATCCAAATCACCTGGGAACCTAAAGCTCAGAGTCTGATTCAGTAGGTCAGAGACAAGGGAACTCTTATTTTCAAAATCTTCTCAAACACAAAATGATACAACTCTATTGAAGGGAACTTAGCAATAACCAATAAAATTTTATATGGATTTACACTTTGACGTAGCAATCCTATGTCAAGGGATATATTCCTAAGGTAGACTACAAAAATATGCAATTTTAGGTGAATAAATAAGGTGCAGAACAGTGAGTATATGCTCCCTTTTGTGTAAGAAGTGGGAAAAATACAAACACATATTTGCTAATATTCTCTAAAATAAATAATGGAAGAATAAACTAAAAACTAATAAAAATTGTTAGTTACTAAGGAAGTGGAGAATTGGATGTGGGAACAAATATGCAAGCAAGCTCTTTCTCAATGTACTTGTTTCATAGTTTTGAGTTTGGAACTATATACATGTTTTACATTAATTTAAAAATCAAACAAAAAGGAAAAATGGAAAATTAACTATATATCAGATGACTGAGAAGTTAATTTTTTTCTTTATAAAAGAATTATAACCACAAAGATAAGTTTTTTACGTGGGCCTCTCACTGTTGTGGCTTCTCCCATTGTGAAGCACAGGTTCCGGACGCACAGGCTCAGCAGCCATGGCTCACAGGCCCAGCTGCTCCACGGCATGTGGGATCTTCCCGGACCGGGGCACGAACCCGTGTCCCCTGCATCGGCAGGCGGACTCTCAACCACTGCACCACCAGGGAAGCCCCAAGATAAGTATTTTAATTCAGTATTTTGACAGTATGGAACTGTCATGTCCCATGTCATGCCTCTAATGAGACGTACATACCAAGGACAAACCACACACACACACACACACACACACACACACACACACGTAAATCTACATTCATTGGTCTTCTTGTGAGTAATATAATTAGTATAATTGTTTTTGAAATAGCCAGTATGTACATTTAAATGTTAAAATTATTAAAAGAGTATACTTTCAGAATAAACGAATAGAGATACATACATATATAAAATAAAACCTGTAATCTTTGACTTAGAAATATCAGTATGAATTCATGGTTTATTTAACATTTTTCTTAAAAATGCCTGTTTATTAGCTTTGTTCACTGTAAAGGTTTATAAAAACAATGAACACCTGTAATGGACAAATAATACAAATAATGAATAAACAGTGCACAACTTGTGGTTTCCAAATTCCATTCACCACTAAAAGAAACCTTCTTGGGGAAATAGCTGATTTAAGGTCTCAGTAGGAATGTACAGGATGAGATTGGGACTCATTGTGGTTATAAAGGCTATCATTTAAGTGGAGACTTAATCACATCCCATTAGAAAAGACAGGATAACTTGAGCTCATAAAGAACAATGACAGCAATGAATTGAAACATGTATAATATATAAAAATTTATTATTTCACACTAATAAATACAAAATCAATAATTTTCTTTGCTGGATACAAGATTCATCATTCTGGGAATTGCTATAATATAAAAAAGGGAAAGAATTTAAGTATTTTGCCTTTCCTATAGGGACTGTGTTTCAGGACAATCAAATAATTCATGAAGGATAGCTCTACTTTACAAAATAATCACAGTTAATAAATGCAAAAGGAGTCATAGAATTAAAAAAATAACGAATACTTTACTCAGGCAATGATTATTAGTAGATGTTAAAACCATTAGGTAAAGTGCTGATGAAGAACATTTCAGTAGAAATATCAGTCTGCCATCATCTGAACCCACTGATTTTTACATCATTGAAAGGAAGACACATAGACACTTAGTACATCCTGATATGATAGAATGAGACGTACACAGCACTACATCTTATTTCTTTCAATAAAAGAAACTTTTGTTCTTAGAAAAATATATATCATGCCACACTGTTGTGTTCTACTTTGTTTTCCAATATTTATGTAACAGCAATAATACTGTCATATCTTTTTTTTTACATGAAGTATTTTAATCTTTATTTGTATCATTTTAAAACATTATATTAAGATGAATCCCATTTATTGCACACAGCATCTCTTCTCAAGTCCCCCAAACGCTACCCAAATCCTTGGCTTAAATGATTGGGTTTTTTTTACATGTTTATTGCAGTATAATTGATTTACAATGGTGTGTTAGTTTCTGCTTTACATCAAAGAGAATCAGTTATACATACACATATGTTCCCACAACTCTTCCCTCTTGCATCTCCCTCCCTCCCACCCTCTCCATCCCACCCCTCCAGGTGGTCACAAAGCACTGAGCTGATCTCCCTGTGCTATGCGGCTGCTTCCCACTAGCTACCTATTTTACATTTGGTAGTGTATATATGTCCATGCCACTTTGTTACAGCCTACCTTTCCCCCTCCTCATATCCTCAAGTCCATTCTCCAGTAGGTCTGTATCTTTATTCCTGCCCTACCCCTAGGTTCTTCATAACTTTTTTTTTCTTAAATTCCATATGTATGTGTTAGCATATGGTATTTGTCTTTCTCTTTCTGACTTACTTCACTCTGTATGACAGACTCTAGGTCCATCCACCTCATTACAAATAGCTCAATTACGTTTCTTTTTATGGCTGAGTAATATTCCATTGTATATATGTGCCACATCTTCTTTTTTTTTTAACATCTTTATTGGGGTATAATTGCTTTACAATGGTGTGTTAGTTTCTGCTTTATAACAAAGTGAATCAGTTATACATATACATATGTTCCCATATGTCTTCCCTCTTGCATCTCCCTCCCTCCCACCCTCCCTACCCCACCCCTCCACGCTGTCACAAAGCACCGAGCCAATATCCTTGTGCCATGCGGCTGCTTCCCACTAGCTATCTACCTTAAGTTTGTTAGTGTGTATATGTCCATGACTCTCTCTCGCCCTGTCACAGCTCACCCTTCCCCCTCCCCATATCAAGTCCATTCTCCAGTAGGTCTGCGTCTTTATTCCTGTCTTACCTCTAGGTTCTTCATGACATTTTTTTTTTCTTAAATTCTATATATATGTGTTAGCATACAGTATTTGTCTTTTTCTTTCTGACTTACTTCACTCTGTATGACAGACTCTAGGTCTATCCACCTCATTACAAATAGCTCAATTTTGTTTCTTTTTATGGCTGAGTAATATTCCATTGTATATATGTGCCATATCTTCTTTATCCATTCATCTAATGATGGGCACTTAGGTTGTTTCCATCTCTGGGCTATTGTAAATAGAGATGCAATGAACATTTTGGTACATGACTCTTTTTGAATTTTGGTTTTCTCAGGGTATATGCCCAGTAGTGGGATTGCTGGGTCATATGGTAGTTCTATTTGTAGTTTTTTAAGGAACCTCCATACTGTTTTCCATAGTAGCTGTACCAATTCACATTCCCACCAGCAGTGCAAGACTGTTCCCTTTTCTCCACACCCTCTCCAACATTGATTGTTTGTAGATTTTTTGATGATGGCCATTCTGACTGGTGTGAGGTGATATCTCATTGCAGTTTTGATTTGCATTTCTCTAATGATTAATGATGTTGAGCATTCTTTCCTGTGTTTGTTGGCAGTCTGTGTATCTTCTTTGGAGAAATGTCTATTTAGGTCTTCTGCCCATTTTTGGATTGGATTGTTTGTTTTTTTGTTATTGAGCTGCATGAGCTGCTTGTAAATTTTGGAGCTTAATCTTTTGTCAGTTGCTTCATTTGCAAATATTTTCTCCCATTCTGAGCGTTGTCTTTTGGTCTTGTTTATGGTTTCCTTTGCTGTGCAAAAGCTTTGAAGTTTCATTAGGTCCCATTTGTTTATTTTTGGTTTTATTTCCATTACTCTAGGAGGTGGGTCAGAAGGGATTTTGCTGTGATTTATGTCATAGAGTGTTCTGCCTATGTTTTCCTCTAAGAGTTTGATAGTTTCTGGCCTTACATTTAGGTCTTTAATCTATTTTGAGCTTATTTTTGTGTATGGTGTTAGAGAGTGATCTAATCTCATACTTTTACATGTACCTGTCCAGTTTTCCCAGCACCACTTATTGAAGAGGCTGTCCTTTATCCACCGTACATTCCTGACTCCTTTATCAAAGATAAGGTGACCATATGTGCGTGCGTTTATCTCTGGGCTGTCTATCTTGTTCCATTGATCTATCTTTCTGTTTTTGTGCCAGTACCATACTGTCTTGATTACTGTAGCTTTGTAGTATAGTCTGAAGTCAAGGACCCTGCTTCCTCCAGCTCCGTTTTTCGTATTCAAGATTGCTTTGGCTATTTGGGGTCTTTTGTGTTTCCATACAAATGGTAAAGTTTTTTGTTCTAGTCCTGTGAAAAATGCCAGTGGTAGTTTCATATGGATTGCACTCAATCTGTAGATTGCTTTGGGTAGTAGAGTCATTTTCACAATGTTGATTCTTCCATTCCAAGAACATGGTACATCTCTCCATGTATTTGTATCATCTTTAATTTCTTTTATCAGTGTCTTATAATTTTATGCATACAGGTTTTCTGTCTCCTTAGGTAAGTTTATTCCTAGATATTTTATTCTTATTGTTACAATGGTAAATGGGAGTGTTTTCTTGATTTCACTTTCAGAATTTTCATCATTAGTGTATATGAATGCCAGAGATTTCTGTGCATTAATTTTGTATCCTGCTACTTTACCAAATTCATTGATTAGCTCTAGTAGTTTTCTGGTAGCATCTTTAGGATTCTCTATGTATACTATCATGTCATTTGCAAGCAGTGTAGCTTTACTTCTTTTTTTTCTGATTTGGATTCCTTTTATTTCCTTTTCTTCTCTGATTGCTATGGCTTAAATTTCCAAAACTATGTTGAATAAGAGTGGTGAGAGTGGGCAACCTTCTCTTGTTCCTGATCTTAGTGGAAATGATTTCAGTTTTTCACCATTGAGGATGATGTTGGCTGTCGGTTTGTCATATATGGCCTTTATTATGTTGAGGAAAGTTCCCTCTATGCCTACTTTCTGCAGGGTTTTTATCATAAATCGGTGTTGAATTTTGTCAAAAGATTTCTCTGCATCTATTGTGATGATCACATGTTTTTTCTCCTTCAATTTTTTAATATGATGTACCACGTTGATTGATTTGCATATATCGAAGTATAAATAAACCCCTTGATCATGGTGTATGATCCTGGAATAAACCCCACTTGATCATGGTGTATGATCCTTTTAATGTGCTGTTGGATTCTGTTTGCTAGTATTTTGTTGAGGATTTTTGCATCTATGTTCTTCAGTGATATTGCCCTGTAGTTTTCTTTCTTTGTGACATCCTTGTCTGGTTTTGGTATCAAGGTGATGGTGGCCTCGTATAATGAGTTTGGGAGTGTTCCTCCCTCTTCTATATTTTGGAAGAATTTCTGAAGGATAGGTGTTAGCTCTTCTCTAAATGTTTGATAGAATTCACCTGTGAAGGCATTTGGTCCTGGGCTTTAATTTGTTGGAAGATTTTTAATTACAGTTTCAATTTCAGTGCTTGTGATTGGTCTGATCATATTTTCTATTTCTTCCTGATTCAGTCTTGGCAGGTTGTGCATTTCTAAGAATTTGTCCATTTCTTTCAGGTTGTCCATTTTATTGGCATAGAGTTGCTTGTAGTAATCTTTCATGATCTCTTCTATTTCTGCAGTGTCAGTTGTTACTTCTCCTTTTTCATTTCTAATTCTATTGATTTGAGTCTTCTCCCTTTTTTTCTTGATGAGTGTGGCTAATGGTTTATCAATTTTGTTTATCTTCTCAAAGAACCAGCTTTTAGTTTTATTGATCTTTTCTATTGTTTCCTTCATTTGTTTTTCATTTATTTCTGATCTGATTTTTATGATTTCTTTCCTTCAGTTAACTTTGGGTCTTTTTTCTTCTTCTTTCTCTAATTGCTTTAGGTGCAAGTTTAGGTTGTTTATTTGAGATGTTTCCTGTTACTTAAGGTAGGCTTGTATTGCTATAAACTTCCCTCTTAGAACTTCTTTTGCTGCATCCCATAGGTTTTGGGTCGTCATGTCTCCATTGTCATTTGTTTCTAGGTATTTTTCATTTCCTCTTTGATTTCTTCAGTGATCACTTCATTATTAAGTAGTGTATTGTTTAGCCTCCATGTGACTTATTTTTTACAGTTTTTTTCCTGTAATTGATATCTAGTCACATAGCATTCTGGTCGGAAAAGATACTTGATACAATTTCAGTTTTCTTAAATTTACCAGGGCTTGATTTATGACCCAAGATATGATCTATCCTGGAGAATATTCCATGGGCACTTGAGAAAAATGTGTATTGTGTTGTTTTTGGATGGAATGTCCTCTGAATATCAATTAAGTCCATCTTGTTTAATGTATCATTTAAAGCTTGTGTTTCTTTATTTATTTTCATTTTGGATGATCTGTCCATTGGTGAAGTGGGGTGTTAAAGTCCCCTACTATGAATGTGTTACTGTCGATTTCCCCTTTTGTGGCTGTTAGTATTTACCTTATGTATTGAGGTGATCCTATGTTGGGTGCAGACATATTTACAATTGTTCTATCTTCTTCTTGGATCGATCCCTTGATCATTATGTAGTGTCCTTCTTTGTCTCTTCTAATGGTCTTTATTTTAAAGTCTATTTTGTCTGATATAAGAATTGCTACTCCAGCTTTCTTTTGGCTTCCATTTGCATGGAATATCTTTTTCCATCCCTTTACTTTATGTCTGTATGTGTCTCTAAGTCTGAAGTGGGTCTCTTGTAGACAACATATATATGGGTCTTCTTTTTGTATCCTTTCAGCCAATCTGTGTCTTTTGGTGGGAGCATTTAGTCCATTTACATTTAAGGTAATTATTGATATGTATGTTCCTATTCCCATTTTCTTAATTCTTTTGGGTTCATTATTGTAGGTCTTTTCCTTCTCTTGTGTTTCTTACCTAGAGAAGTTCCTTTAGCAATTGTTGTAAAGCTGGTTTGGTGGTGCTGAACTCTCTCAGCTCTTTCTTGTCTGTAATGTTTTAATTTCTCCATCAAATCTGAATGAGATCCTTGCTGGGTAGAGTAATCTTGGTTACAGGTTTTTCTCCTTCATCACTTTAAATATGTCCTGCCACTCCCTTCTGGCTTGCAGAGTTTCTGCTAAAAGATCAGCTGTTAACCTTATGGGGATTCCCTTGTGTGTTATTTGTTGTCTTTCCCTTGCTGTTTTTAATATGTTTTCTTTTTATTTAATTTTTGACAATTTGATTAATATGTGTCTTGGCGAATTTCTCCTTGGATTTATTCTGTATGGGACTCTCTGTGCTTCGTGGACTTGATTAACTGTTTCCTTTCCCATATTAGGGAAGTTTTCAACTATAATCTCTTCAAATATTTTCTCAGTCCCTTTCTTTTTTTCTTCTTCTGGAACCCCTATAATTTGAATGTTGGTGTGTTTCATGTTGTCCCAGAGGTCTCTGAGACTGTCCTCAGTTCTTTTCATTCTTTTTTTCTTTATTCTGCTCTGCAGTAGTTATTTCCACTATTTTATCTTCCAGGTCACTTATCCGTTCTTCTGCCTCAGTTATTGTTATTGATCACATATAGAGTATTTTTAATTTCATTTATTGTGTTGTTCATCATTGTTTGTTTCATCTTTAGTTCTCCTAGGTCCTTGTTAAATGTTTCTTGCATTTTGTCTATTCTATTTCCAAAATTTTGGATCATCTTTACTATCATTCTTCTGAATTATTTTTCAGGTAGACTGCCTATTTCCTCTTCATTTGTTAGGTTTGGTGGGTTTTTATCTTGCTCCTTCATCTGCTGTATGTTTTTCTGTCTTCTCATTTTGCTTATCCTACTGTGTTTGGGGTCTCCATTTGGCAGGCTGCAGGTTTGTAGTTCCCATTGTTTTTGGTGTCTGTCCCCAGTGCCTAAGGTTGGTTCAGTGGGTTTTGTAGGCTTCCTGATGGAGAGGACTACTGCCTGTTTTCTGGTGGATGAGGCTGGATCTTGTCTTTCTGGTGGGCAGGTCCATGTCTGGAGGTGTGTTTTGGGGTGTCTGTGGCCTTATTCTGATTTGAGTCAGCCTCTCTGCTAATGGGTGGGTTTGTGTTCCTCTCTTGCTAGTTGTTGGGCATATGGTGTCCAACACTGTAGCTTGCTGCTCATTGAGTGTAGCTGGGTGCTGGTGTTGAGATGGAGATCTCTGTGAGATTTTCACCATTTGATATTATGTGGAGCTGGGAGTTATCTTGCGGACCAGTGTCCTGAAGTTGGCTCTCCTACTTCAGAGACACAGCACTGACTCCTGGCTGCAGCACCAAGAGCCTTTCATCTCAATTTGGGATGATTTGTTTTCTAGCATGTATTCTACAGATGCAGGGTACATCAAGTTGACTGTGGAGTTTTAATCCACTGCTTCTGAGGCTGCTGGGAGACATTTCCCTTTCTCTTCTTTGTCTCAGCATTCCCGGGTCTCACCTTTGGATTTAGCCCTGTCTCTGCATGTAAATCTCTGGAGGGCGTCTCTTCTTCGCTCAGACAGGATGCGTTAAAGGAGCAGCTGCTTCAGAGACTCTGGCTCACTCAGGTCGGAGGGAGGGAGGGGTTCACAGTGCGGAGTGAGCCTGCGGCAGCAGAGGCCAGTGTGAAGTTGCACCGGCCTGAGGCGCACCGTGCGTTCTCCTGGGTAGGTTGTCCCTGGATCCCGGGACCCTGGCAGTGGTATGCTGCACAGGCTCCCCAGAAGGGGAGTGTGGATAGTGACCTGTGCTCGCATACAAGCTTCTTGGTGGCGGCAGCAGCAGCCTTAGCGTCTCATGCACGTCTCTGGGGTCCACGTTTTTAGCCGCGGCTCGCGCCCGTCTCTGGTGCTCCTTTAAGCAGCACTCTTAATCCCCTCTCCTTGCGCACCAGAAAACAAAGAGGGGAGAAAATGTCTCTTGTCTCTTCAGCAGATCCAGACGTTTCCCCGGATTCCCTCCTGGCTAGCTGTGGTGCACTAATCCCCTTCAGGCTGTGTTCATGCAGCCAACCCCAGTCCTCTCCCTGCAGTCCGACCGAAGCCCGAGCCTCAGCTCCCAGCCCCACCCGCCCTGGCTGGTGAGCAGACAAGCCTCTCAGGCTGGTGAGTGCCGGTCGGCATGGATCCTCTATGCGGGAATCTCTCTGCTTTGCCCTCTGCACCCCGGTTGCTGTGCTCCCCTCCGCGGCTCCAAAGCTTTCCCCCTCCGCCACCCACAGTCTCCGCCCACAAAGGGGCTTCCTATTGTGTGGAAACCTTTCCTCCTTCACAGGTCCATCCCACTGGTCTGGACCGGGACACGAACCTGCGCCCCCTGCATCGGCAGGTGGACTCCCAACCACTGCACCACCAGTGAAGCCCCCATCCCTATCCTTTTGTCTCTGTTTATTCTTTTTTTCTTTTGCCCTACCCAGGTACGTGGGGAGTTTCTTGCCTTTTGCGAAGTCTGAGGTCTTCTGCCAGCATTCAGTAGGTGTTCTGTAGGAGTTGTTCCATGTGTAGATGTATTTCTGATGTATCTGTTGGGAGGAAGGTGATCTCTGCTTCTTACTCTTCTGCCATCTTCCCCTTGTCCCCCACTCTCTGTTTTTTGATTGGAGAATTTAGTCCATTTACATTTAAAGTAATTATTCACAGGTATGTATTTATTGCCATTTTGTTATGTGTTTTCAGTCTTTTTGTGTTCTTTTCTTCTTCTTTTACTCTCTTTCCTTGTGATTTGATAACTGTCTTTAGTGTTATGTTTGGATTCCTTTCTCTTCTTTGTGCATATATCTATCATATGGTGTGTTTTTTTATAAATTTATTTATTTATTTATATTTAGTTATGTTGGATCTTCATTGCTGCACCCAGCTTTTCTCTATTTGTGGCGAGCGGGGGCTACTCTTCACTTTGGTGCATGAGTTTCTCATTGCAGTAGATTCTCTTGTTGTGCAGCATGGGCTCTAGGCATGCCAACTTCGGTAGTTGTGGCACTCTGGCTCAGTAGTTTTGGCTCACAGGCTCTAGAGAGCAAACTCAGTTGTTGTGTTGCACAGGCTTAGTTGCTCCACGGCATGTGGGATCTTCCCAGGCCAGGGCTCAAACCTGTGTCCCCTGCATTGGCAAGCAGTTGCTTAACAACTGTGCCACCAAGGAAGTCCCATAATTTTTTGTTATGTGGTTACTATGAGGTTCACATATAACAACTTATATCTATATGTGGTTATATTAAGAGGACAATCACTTGACTTCAAATAACCCTGTAGGGCTTCCCTGGTGGCGCAGTGTTTGAGAGTCCACCTGCCAATGCAGGGGACATGAGTTTGTGCCCCGGTCCAGGAAGATCCCACATGCCGCGGAGCAGCTGGGCCCGTGAGCCATGGCTGCTGATCCTGTGCATCCGGAGCCTGTACTCTGCAATGGGAGAGGTCACAACAGTGAGAGGCCCGCATACCACAAAAACAAACAAACAATAAAAATCCCTGTATTCTTAACAACTCCTCAACATTTAATGTTTTTGATATCATATTATACCTCTTTTTGTTTTTCATATCCTTTAGCTACTTTTGTGTCTTAACCTTCTTACTAGCATTATAAGTGGTTGATCTACTTATAATCTATAAGTAGATCTAAACCTTTGATATATACCTTACTGTATATTTGCCTTAATGAACGAGATTTTTCCTTTCATAATTTTGATATTTCTAGCTGTGGTCTGTTCTTTCTCACTTAGAGAAGTCCTTTTAACATCTCTTATAAAACTGGTTTAGTGGTTCTGAGCTCTTTCTTTTGCTTCTCTGTAAATCTCATTATCTCTCCTTCAAATACAAATGAAAGTCTTGCTGGTTAGAGTATTCTTTGTTGTAGGTATTTTTCTTTCATTATTTTAAATATATTATGCCACTCCCTTTTGGTTTGCAAATATTAGTGCTGAAAAGTCAGCTGATATACTTATAGGAATTTCTTTGCACATAACTAGTTTCTTTTCTCCTGCTGATTTTAAGATTCCCTCTTTATCTTTAATTTTTGATATTTTAATTATAATGTGTCTTGATGTGAACTTCTTTGGGTTCATCTCATTTAGGACTTTCTGTCTTTCCTGGACCTGGATGGCTGTTTTCTTTCCCATATTAGAGAAGTTTTCAGCTACTATCTCTTCAAGTAAATTATCTAGTCCTTTCCCTCTCTTTTCTCCTTCTGTAAACTTTAGAATGTAAATGTTGGTATGTTTGACATTGCCTCAGAGATCTCTCAAACTATCCTCATTTATTTATTTTTTTTTCTTTTTTCTATTCAGCTAAGGTGATTCCCACTACTCTTTCTTCCAGTTTGCTGATCCATTTTTCAGTATCATCTAATCTGCTATTGATTTCTTCTAGCATATATTAAAATAATAATAAAGGAATGCTATGAACAACTCTATGCCCACAAATTTGGTAACCTAGATGAAATGGATAAACTCCTTGAAAAACACAATTTTTCAAAACTTATACAGGAAGAAATAGACTACCTAAATAGACCAATATCTATTAAAGATATTGAATCAATAATTAATAACCTTCCCAAACAAAAAGCACTGAGCCCAGATGGGTTCACTTGTGAATTCTACCAAACGTTTAAGGAATACATTTTACCAATGCTCTACCATTTCTTTTCAGTGAATAGAAGCCAAGGGAATACTCCTGAATTTATTCTATGAAGCCAGCAATACCCTGATACCAAAACCAGACAAAGATATTACAAGAAAAAAAAAAAAACCTGGAAACCAATATCTCTCATGAACATAGATACAAAATCTTCAACAAAATATCAGCAAATAGACTCCAACAATGTATAAAAAGAATTTACTCCATCATCAAGTATGATTTATCCTTGGTATACAAGGCTGAGTCAACCTTCAAAAATCAATTAATGTAATTCATCACATCAACAAGCTAAAAAATAAAAATCACATGATCATATTAATAGATGCAGAAATAGCATTTGACAAAAATCCAACACCCATTCATTATAAAAACTCAGTAAAGTAGGATTAGAGAGTAACTTCTTAAACTTGATACATAATATCTACAAAAAAAATTTACAGTTGACATCATCATTAATGATGGGAAACTAGATTTCCCTTATGATTTGGAGCCAGGCAAAGAAGACCCCTCCCACTACCCCTTTTCAATATCATACTGGAAGTCCTAGCTAATGTAATAAGACAAGAAAAGGAAATAAAATGTATACATATTGGGAAAGAAGAAATGAAATTTTCTTTGTTCGAGCATGACATGATCATTTATGTAGAAAATCTAAAATAATCAACCAAAAAACTTTTGGAACTAATAAGCAATTATAGCAATGTTTCACAACACAGGTCAATATATAAAGTCAATTGTTTTCCTATATACCAGAAATAAGCAAGTGAGATTTGAAATTAAAAACACAATGCCATTTAAATTAACATCCCTGAAAATGAAATATTTAGGCATAAATCTAACAGAATATGTACAAGATCTATATGATGAAAACTACAAAACTCTAATGAATAAAATAAAAAAGAACTAAATAAATAGAGACTTATTCCATGTTCATGAACAGAAAGGCTCAATATTTTCAAGATGTCAGTTCATCCCAACTTGATCTGTAGATTCAACGCAATCTCAATCAAAATCCCAGCAAATTATTTTATTGATATTGACAAAATGATTATAAAGTTTATATGGAGAGGCAAAAGACCAAGAATAGCCAATACAATATTGATGAGAAAGTACCAAATTGGAGGACTGACACTACCTGACTTCAAGACTTACTGTAAAGCTACAATAATCAAGACAGTGTGGTATTTGTGTAAAAATAGATCAATGAAACAGATCTGAGAACCCAGAAATAAACTCACATAAATGTAGTCTACTGACATTGGACAAAGAAACAAAGGCAATATAATGGAGCAAAGATTGTCTTTTCAACAAATGCTGCTGATACAA
Organism: Stenella coeruleoalba; assembly: GCF_951394435.1. NCBI lineage: Eukaryota > Metazoa > Chordata > Mammalia > Artiodactyla > Delphinidae > Stenella > Stenella coeruleoalba. Next base: position 75,728,012 of record NC_137154.1, read on the forward strand.
TTGGATATCCATCCATATACAAAATAAATTAAAAAACAAATCTAGACATAGACCTTACACTCTTCACAAAATGAATTATAGACCTAAATGTAAAAATGCAAACATATAAAACTCATAGGAGATAGCATAGGAGAAAACATAGATGACCTTGGATATGATGATGACTTTGATATAACACCAAAGACATGATACATAAAAGAAATAATTGATAAGCTGCAGCTCCTCTCCCTCAACAATCAAAAATACATCTATATGTGGAACAATTCTCACTGAAAACTAACTAAAAATTAGAAGAAGTACTCCTGTGCAACCAAGGCTGTAACAAAGATATGCATATAATTGGGTAGGAAGGAAAGAACAGTGATTGGTTCAAGACTTGTGTTCATGGGAAGGAACTCAGAGTAAAAGTTAGAATTCACAGACAGACACCCATCTTGGGGAGTGAGTGGTGAGAGCCACAGACTGGATGCCCTAGTCCTAGGGGCCTACATGAAGGAGACAAACTGCTTTGGCTGGCTGGAAGAGTTCTGGGACTAACAGGTGGGCTGTGGAAAGCCAAACTCTACTTGTGAGGAGTGTGCATATAGCCTTGCCTGTGAGGCAGGGTGGAGAGTTCTGAAAAGTGGCTGCAGGGTTTCTTACAACTGCTTTGATGCACACCTCAGCCCAAGCCAAGTAAATTCTCCAGCCCTGCTCACTCCACAACACAGCTTGGCACTGGATCTGGGGCAGCCACAACCAGGGAGAAGACTTGACCATGGGAATCAGAGCTGGCCCAGTCCTGGGGCAGAGCCTGGGTGAGGTGGCAGTGGCCATTTTTTGTGCTTACCCAAGCAGTGCATCAGAAGCTGCCCAGATGTCTGAGGGTGGCCTCTACACCATAGCTCACTCCCCAGTACATGTTGAGGGTCCATGCAGGCCCCAACTTCCCTGTAGTGTGGCTTCACAATAGAGCAGGGACAGAAGAAGCTGGGGACACTGACTGCAAGGGAGAAAGGAGACTTGCACATGGGGTTGTGTCTGGACAGATTGAGGGGAAAAATTGTGGGCACCTGTACTGGCAACACTTTGGAGACAGCTCAGACTTCTGTCTGAGGCCTGCATGAGCCAAGAGCCCACATAGGCTCCACTTGTTTCAGCACTCCTGCCCTCTGAAACAAGTATCCCAGTGCAAGAAGAGGGGAAAACACACACTTAAAGGGAACAGAGCCAGCTTTCAAAGAACCCTAAGGGCTTCTGCTCCAGCAACTTAGGATCAGAACCCCCTCCAGATAGGGCAGTGATGGTCACTGAGCAGAAGGGAAATCCCACTTCACACCTGGCTCCAGTTCTAACCCCTCCATCTCCAGCCCCACCCCTACCAAGGTGATAGTTGCCCACTCACACTGAAGAAAGATGTGATTTGCCCCCACATCAAATCCAACTCTTTCATCAAAGGCACTGGGTACACACAGTCTGTGTAGGGATGTTCCCACATAAGAACAACCCTTCAAGACAGCAGTAAGTAAATGTTTCATCTAAATTTAAAGAGACAGAGAAAGTTAAGCAAAGTGAAAAGGCAGAGGAATTTCTCTCCATTGAAAGGGCAAGAGAATACTCCCAAAAAAATAACGAAAGGGAAATAAACAATTTACTATATAAAAAATTCAAAGCATTGGTAATAAAAATTAACTGATTTAGGGAAAAGAATATATTTACACTGTGTAAATTTTAATAAGGAACTTGAAAATATAAAAAATCTAATCATAAATTAGAATTAAATAGCTGAAATTAAAAACACACTAGAAGGAATGACTAGTAAACTAAGTAATACAGAAGAACACATAAGTGATTAGCAAGATAGAATAACAGAAGTCATCCAATCAGAACTGAAAAAAGAACAGATTTAAAAATATGAAAACATTGGAATTGGTACATATACACTATTGATACTATGTATAAAATAGACAACTGATGGGAACGTACTATATAGCACAGGGAACCCTACTTAATGCACTGTTGTGTCCTAAGTGGGAGGGAAATCCAAAAGGGAGGGGATATATGTATATGTATGGTTGATTCATTTTGCTGTGCAGTAGAAGCTACTTTGTAAAGCAACTATACTCCAATAAAAATTAATTAACTTAAAAATATGATAAAACAGTTGAGTTCTCTGGGATAACATTATGCATACCAAAATTCACAATTTATGTGCCCCAGAAGGAGAAGAGAGAGAGAAAGGGATTGAAAATGTATTTGATGGAATTATGGCTGAAACATTCCCAAACATGAATAAGGAATCAGATATCTAGGTACAGGAAGAACAGAGGATTACAAACAAGATGAACACAAACAGACCCACACCAAGACATATTATAATTAAAATGGCAAAAGGTATCGATAAAGAGAGAATTCTTAATGCAGCAAGGGAGAAGCATGGAGTCAAACACAAAGGAATTACCATAAGGCTTTAGCTGGTTTCTCTGCAGAAACTTTGCAGGCCAAAGGGAGTGGCATAATATATTCAAAGTGCTGAAAGAGAAAAACCTGCAACCTAGAATACTCTACCCACCAATATTATCGTTTAGAACAGAAGGAGAGATAAAGAACTTCTCAGAGAAGCAAAAACTAAAAGAATTCATCAATACCAAACCTACCCTAAATGAAATGTTAAAAAGTCTTATCTAAGTGGAAAAGAAGTAAGAATCTATATTAAATGGAAAAATCCCACAGGTAAGGGCAAATATCAATTATAGTAAAGGCAGTGACTCAACCACTTAAAGAAGCTAGTACAAAGGTTAAAAGACAAAAATTATTAAATTGACTATAATTATAATAAATAGTTAAAGGAGAGGCATGAGATGTAAAATGTAACGTCAAAAACACAAAATGTAGGGGGAGGTGTAAAAAATGTAGATCTTTTAGAGTATGTTTTTTTGTTTGTTTTTTGCAGTATGAGGGACTCTCACTGTTGCGGCATCTCCCATTGCGGAGCATAGGCTCCAGACGTGCAGGCTCAGCAGCCATGGCTCATGGGTCCAGCCGCTCCGCGGCATGTGGGATCTTCCCGGACCGGGGCACGAACCCGTGTCCCCTGCATCAGCAGGTGGACTCTCAACCACTGTGCCACCAGGGAAGCCCCTAGAGTATGTTTGAACTTAAATGACTATCAGTTTAAAACAAGTAGATATACTTATAGGTCAATATATATGATCTCCATAGTAACCACATATCGAAAACATACAATAGACATGCAAAAACTAGAAAGAAAGGAACACAATCATACCACTAAAGAAGTTATCAAACCACAAAGGAAGAAACTAAAAGAAGAGTAAAAGAACATAGAAGAACTCCAAAAACAACCAGAAGACAAGTAATAAAATGGTAATAAGTACATACGCTCTAATAATCACTTTAAATGTCAATACATTATATGCTCCAATCAAAAGACATAGGATGGATGATTAGACTAAATAAAACAGGATCTTTCTATATGCTGCATATAAGAGAGTCACTTCAGAGATAAAGTTACACTGAAAGACTGAAAAGAAGACAATGGAAAAATATATCATGCAAACGAAAATGAAAAGAAAGCAGGAGTAGCAATACTCTTATCAGAAAAAATAGACTTTAAAACCTAGGCTATAACAAAAGATAAAGAAGATCACTATAGGGCTTCCCTGGTGGCGCAGTGGTTGAGAGTCTGCCTGCCGATGCAGGGGACACGGGTTCGTGCCCCGGTCCGGGAGGATCCCACATGCCGCGGAGCGGCTGGGCCCGTGAGCCATGGCCGCTGAGCCTGTGCGTCCGGAGCCTGTGCTCCACAACGGGAGAGGCCACAACAGTGAGAGGCCCGCGTACCGCAAAAAAAAAAAAAAAAAAAAAAAAAAAAAAGAAGATCACTATATAATGATAAAGGGTTCAATACATGAGAGGATACTATACTTGCTAACATATGTGCACCCAACACGGGTACACTTAAATGTGTAAAGCAAAGAGTAAAAGACATAAAGGGAGAAACTAACAATAATACAATAATAGTAAGGGACTTTAACACTCCACTGACATCAGAAACAGATCATCCAGACAGATAATCAGTAAGGCAATAGTAGTCTTTAATGACAAAACAGACCAGTTCAACTTAACAGATATCTATAGGACATTACATTGAAAAACAGAATAATACACATTATTTTCAAGTGCACATGAAAAATTCTCCAGGCTAAATCACATGCTAGGCCACAAAACATGTCTCAACAAAGTTAGAGGACAGAAATTGTATCAAGCATTTTTCTCTGACAATGATATGAAACTATAAATTAAATTGAAAGAAAAATGAGAAAAGAACAAACTTGTGGAGACTAAACAATGTGTTAATTTAAAAAAGACAGTGAGTCAGTGAAGAAATCAAAGAGGAATCAGAAAATACCTCAAGACAGATGAAAATGGAAACCCAATACTGTAAAATCTATGAAGTGAAACAAAAACACTTCTAAGAGAGAAGATTATAGCAATACATGCTATACAAGGAATATCTCAAATATTCCTTGAGGAATATTTGATATTCCTCAAATATTCCTGAGATACAAGGAATATCTCAAATAAGCAACTTAACCTACCACCTAAGAGAATTAGAAAAAGAAGAACAAAGTCCAAAGTCAGCAGAGGGAAGAAAATAATAATGATTAAAGAGGAAATAAATAAAATAGACATTAAAAAACTATAGAAAGAGCAATGAAACCAAGAGTTATTTTTTCTAACAGATAAACAAAAATGACAAACCTTTAATCAGGATCACCAAGAAGAAAAGAGAGAGGACCCAAATAAACAAAATAAGAAATTAAAGAGGAGAAATAACACCCAATACCACAGACGCAAAAATCATTAGAGGATACTATGAACAGTTATATGCCAACAAACTAGACAGTCTAAATGAAATGGACAAATGTCTAGAAACATACAACTTTTCAAGACTGAATCAAGAAGAAAAACATATTTGAACAGACTGATCACTAGTATGAAAATTGAGTTTGTAGTAAGAGAGAAAAATATTCCCAACAAAAGTCCAGAGCTGAACAGCTTCACAGGGATATTCTACCAAATATATAAAGAAAAGATAACACCTATCCTTCTCAAACTATTCCAAAATGTTGAAGAGGAGGAAACCTCCCAACTTCATTCTACAAGGCAATTATAACCCTGATATCAAAACCAGACAAAGACACTGCCCAAAAGAAAGAAAATTACAGGCCAAGGTCTTTAATGAATATAGGTGCAAAAATCCTCAACAAAATAGTAAACAAAATCCATCAATATATGAGAAAGATCATACACCATTTTCAAGTTGAATTTACTCCAGGGACACAAGGATAGTTCAACATTCACAAATCAATCAATGTGATACACCACATTAACAACAACAAAAAAAGAGATAAAAATTACTTGATCATTTCAGTAGACATAAGAACAAGCATTTGACACAATTCAACATCCATTCATGATAAAAAAACTCTCATCAAAGTGGATATAGAGGGAACATATATCAAAATCATAAAGGCTTTTTATGACAAACCCACAGCAAACATCATTCTCAGTGTCTCAAGACAAGGATGACCACTCTTGCCACTTCTATTCAACATAGTATTGGAAGTCCTATCCACAGCAATCAGAGAAGAAAAAGAAATAAAATGAATCCAAATTGGATGGTAAGAATTTAAATTGTCACTTTTTGAAGATGATATGGTACTGTATATAGAGAACCCTAAAGTCTCCACCCAAAAACTTTTAGAACTAATAAATGAATTCAGCAGAGTTGCAGGATAAAAGATTATTATATAGAAATCTGTTGCTTTTCTATACACTAATAATGAACTATCAAAAAGAGAAAGTAAAAAAAAAAACTATCATGGCTAAAAACATATAAAAAATAAGATACTTAAGAATAAACTTAATCGAGGAGGATAAAAGCTTATAGCCTGAAAACCATAAAATGTTGTTAAAGGAAATGGAAGATGATACAAAGAAATGGGAAGATATCCTGTGTTCTTGGATTGGAAGAATTAACATTGTTAAAATGGTCATACTATCCAAATCAATCTACAGGTTTAATGCAATCCCTGTCAAAGTACCAATGACATTTTTCACAGATCTAGAACAAAAAAAAAAATAAAATGCATATATAACCACAAAGACATAGAATTGCCAAACTAAACCCATCTTGAGAGAAAAGAACAAAGCTGGAATTATCAACCTCTCAGACTTCAAACTAAACTACAAAGCTAGTGTAATCAAAAGAGTATTGTACTGGCACAAAAACAGACACATAAATCAATGGAACAGAAGAGAGAATCTGTAAATATACCCACACAGCTATAGTCAATTAATATACAACAGAGGAGCCAAAACTATACAATGGAGGAAAGACAGCCTCTTCAACAGCAGTGCTGGGAAAACAGGACGTCTACATGTAAAATAATGAGATTAGAACATCTTCTCACACCATATACAAAAATAAACCAAAATGGATTAAAGGCCTAAATGTAAGACCTGAAACCATAAAACTCCTAGAACAGAACATGGCAGAACACACTTTGACATAAATCGTAGCAATAATTTTTTAAGTCTGTCTCCTAAGGCAAAAGTAATAAAAGCAAAAATTTAAAAATGCAACCTGACTAATCTTAAAAGCTTTTGAAGAGCAAAGGAAACCATTGACAAAATGGAAAGAAAACCTACTGAATGGGAGAAAATATTTGCAAAATGATATCACCAACCATAGATTAATATACAAAATATATAAACATCTCATACAATGCAATATCAAAAGAAACAAACAACCCAATCAAAAATGGGCAGAAGTTCTGAACAGACATTTTTCCAGAGAAGACATAAAGATGTCCAATGGGCACATGAAAAGATGTACAACATTATTAATTATTAGAGAAACATAAATCAAACCACAATGAGATATCACCTCACACCTGTCAGAATGGTTATCATCAAAAATACTACAAATAACAAACATTGACAAGGATGTAAACAAAAGGGAACACTTGTACAATGTTGACAGGAATGTAACTTGGTACGACCACTATGAAAAACAGTATAGAGGTTCCTCAAAAAGTTAAAAATAGAACTACCATATGATCCAGCAATTCTACTCCTGGGTATACATCAGGAAAAAATGAAAGCAGTAATTAAAAAAGATGCATGCCTCCCAATGTTCATAGCAGCACTATTAACAATAGCTAAGATATGAAAGCAACCCAAGTATACATCAACTGACTACTGGATAAAGAAGATGTGAGATTATATATATATATATATATATATATATATATATATATATATATATATATATATATATATATATATATATATATATGATGTGGTACATATATATATATATATCTTATTTATAAAATAAGATATTACTCAGCCATAAAAATAAATGAAATTTTGCCATTTTCATCAATGTGGATAGACCTAGAGAATATTATGCTTAGTGAAATAAGATAGAGAAATACAAATACTTTATGACAACACTTTATGTGGCATCTAAAAGATAAAATGCACAAATGTATATAATAAGACAGAAACAGACTCACAGATATAGAAAAGAAACTAGTGATTACCAGTGAGGAAAGGGAAGATCAGAGGGGCAAGATAGATGTATGGGATTAAGAGATACAAACTATTATGTGTAAAATAGAAAAGCAATAAGCATATATTGTATAGAACAGGGAATTATAGTCATTATTGTGTCATAACTTTTAATGGATTATAATCTAAAAATACTGAATCACTATTCTGTATACAAGAAACTAATATAGCATAGTAAATCAAAAGTACTTCAATAAAAAATTAAAATAAATAAAAAATAGAGACCAGAAAAATAAGAGAAAAGGTCAATGAAACTAAGAGCTAGTTTTTTAAAAAAACGATAAAATTGATGAATATTTACATATACTAAGAAAAAAAGATAGAGGACCAAAATAAATAAAATCAGAAATGAAAGAAGAGACATTATAACTGATACAACTGAAATATAAAGAATTATGTGGGAGAATACTATGAATAATTACATACCAAGAAATTGTATAACTGAGAAAAAATGGATAAATTCTCAGAAACATTCAAACAATCAAGACTGAATCATGAAGAAATAAAAAATCTGAATAGATCAATGATGAATAAGGTGACTGAATAGTAATCAGAAAACTTACAACAAAGAAAAGCCCAAGACTAGATAGCTTCACTGGTAAATTTTAGCAAACATTTAAAAAAGAATTAACACCAAACCTTCCTAAAAAATAAAGGGAAAGAAACACTCCCAAACTCATTTTATTAAGGCAGCATTATTCTGATACCAAAGCCAGAGAAGGACACTATAAAAAAAAAGAAAACTACAGGCTAATATCCCTGATGAAAGATATACTGTGTTCTTGGATTGGAAGAATCAGTATTGTTAAAATGATAATACTACCCACCTACTGATTCAATGCAATTCCTATCAAATTACCAATGGCATTTTCAGAGAACTAGAACAAATAATTTTAAAATTTATGTGGAAACACAAAGGACCCTGAATAGCCAAAGCAATCTTGAGAAAGAAAAATGGAGCTGGAGGAATCATGCTCCCTGACTTTAGACTATACTACAAAGCTACAGTCATCAAAAAACTATCATACTGGCACAAAAACAGACACACACACAAATTGAAAGATATATCATGTTCATGAATTGGAAGAATTAATATCACTAAAATGACCATATTACCTAAGGCAATCTACAGATTCAATGTAATCTCTATCAATATACCAATGGCATTTTTCACAGAACTAGAACAAATAATTCTAAAATTTGTATGGAAACACAAAACACCCCAAATAGCCAAAACAATTGAGAAAGAAACAAAAAGATGAAGGTACCATGCTCCTTGAGTTCAAACTGTACTACAAAGCTGCAGTAATCAAAATAGTATGGGAAATGAGAGCCCAGAAATAAACCCACACACTTATGGTCAATTAATGTACTACAAAGAAGGCAAGAATATACAATAGAGAAAAGACAGTCTCTTCAATAAGTGGTGCTGGGAAAACTGGACAACTACATGTAAAAGAATGAGATTAGAACATTTTCTCACACCATATGCAAAAATAAACTCAAAATGGATTAAAGACCTAAATATAAGACCAGATACTATAAAACTCCTAGAGAAAAACATAGGCTGAACAACTTTGACATAAATTTCAGCAATAGTTTTTTTTTGTATCCATCTCCTAAAGAAAATAAAAACCAAAATTTTAAAAATGGAACCTAATTAAAATTAAAAGCTTTTGCACAGCATAGGGAAACATCGACAAAATGAAAAGACAACCTACTGAATTGAAGAAAATATTTGCAAATTATATGATTGATGAGGCATTAATATCCAATGCAAATAAATAGCTGATACAATTCAACATCAAAACAACAAACAATCTGATTAAAAAATGGGCAGAAGAACTAAATAGACATTTTTCCAAAGGCAAAATGTAGATGGCAAACCAAATTCAACAGAACATTAAAGACATCATAATGATCAAGTGGGATTTATCTCTGGGATGCAAGAATGTTTCAACATATGCAAATCAGTAAATATGATGTACCACATTAATATAATAAATGTTAAAAACCATATAATCATCTCAATAGATTCATAAAAATAATTTGACAAAATACAATCTCCTTTCAGGATAAAAACTCTCAACAAATTAGGTATAGAAGGACCATACCTCAGTATATAAAAGGCCATGTATGAAAATCATAAGGGGAGAAATAACACAGGGTGCTCATTCTTATCACTCTTATTTAACATAGTACTGGAAGTCTTAGCAAGAGTAATCAGGGAAGAAAAAAAGAAAGAAAGAAAGAAATAGCACCCAAATTGGAAAGTAAGAAGTAAAATTGACTTTGTTGACAGACAATATAATCTCATATATAGAAAGTCCTAAAGATTACACACACACACACACACACACACACACTCACGCAAAACAGTTAGAACTAATCAATGAATTCAATAAAGTTGCAAGATAAAAATCAATATATTAAATAAAATCATATATGAAACAAAATCAATATATGAAATGCTTCATTTACAATAGCATCAAAACAAAACAAAAAACTTAATAATAAATTTAACCAAGGAGGTTTAAAATCTGTACACTGGAAACTATGACTGATGAAAGATATTGAAGAAGACAAAAATAAATGAAAAGATATCTTGTGTTCATAGGTTGGAATAATGAATATTTTTAAAATAAGCATACTATCCAAAGCCATCTACAGATTCAATGTAATCCCTATCAAAATTACAATGACAGTTTTCACAGAAATAGAAAAATTAATCCTAAAATTTGTACGGAACCACAAAACACCCTGAAGAGCTAAGCAATTTTCAGAAAGAAGAACAAAGGCTGAGACATCACACTTCCTGATTTCAGACTATACTTCAAAGTTATATTATATTTAAAACAGTAGGGTACTGGGATAAAAATAGACACATAGACGACAAATGGAACAGAATCAAGAGCCCAGAAATAAACCCTTGCATATACAGTAAACTAATATTTGACAAGGGAGATAAGAATACTGGATGGGATATAAATAGTTCATTCAAAAAATTGTGCTCAAGAAACCAGATAATCACATGCAGAAGAATAAAATTGGACCCCTATTTTATACCACTTACAAAAATTAACCTGAAAAGGATTAAAGACTTAAACATAAGATATGAAACCTTAAAATTCTAGAAGAAATCCTAGAAAAAAGAAGCTCCTTGACATTGGTCTTTACAACAATATTTTGGATATGACAAAAGCACAAGCAACAGAAGCAAAAGTAAACAAGCAAGACTATATCAAACTGAAAAGCTTCTTCACAACAAAAGAAGTGACTGACAAAATAAAAAGGTAATCTACAGAACAAGAAAAAACATTTGCAAACCAACTATCTTCTAAGGAGTTAATACTAAAATATATAAAGAATTCATACAATTCAACAGCAAAACAACAAATAATCCAATTAAAAATGTCAGAGGACCTGAATAAACATTTTCCACAAAGGATATACAAATGGTCAAAAGGTACATGAGAAAATGCTCAACATCAATGATCATGAGGGAAATGTAAATCAAAATCACAATGAGAAATATTCCTCAAATGTGTTGAATGGCTATATTTAAAAAGAAAAGTGATAACAAGGTTGGTGAGGATGTGGAGAAAAGAGAATCCTTGTACATTGTTGGTAGAAATGTAAATTGATACAGCCACTATGAAAAAAGTATGGAGGGCACTCAAAAAAGTAAAAATAGAATTACTGTATGATCCAGCAACCCCCCTTCTGGGTATATATCAAAAAGAAATGAAATCAGTATCTCAAAGAGATATCTACACTCTTACGTTCATTGAAGTATTATTCACAGTAGCCAAGATACAAAGTGCCCACTGGTGGATGAATGGATAAAAAAGATATGCGATATATATATATATATATATCTCACACAACACAGAATATGAATCATGAGAAAGAAGGAAATCCTGGTTTTTGTGACAACATGGATGAAACTTAAGGGCATTATACTAAGTGAAATAATTCAGACAGAGAAAGACAAATGTTGAATGATATCACTTTTATGTGAAATCTACAAAAATCTGAACTCAGGAACAGAGAGTAGAATGGTGGTTGTCAGGAGAGATATTGATCAAAAGGAACAAACTTTCTGTTATAAGATAAATAAGTTTGGGGGATCTAATGTACAGAATGATGATTATATTTAATAATGTGTACTGTATACTTGAAAGTTGCTGAGAGAATATATCTTAAATGTTCTCACCACACAAAAGGGTAATTATGTGAGTTGATGAAGTTGTTAACTAACCCTATTGTGGTAATCATTTTTTAATATATGCTTGTACAGAATCATCACTTAGTACACCTTAAACTTACACAATGTTATGTGTCAATTAATCTCAATAAAGCTAGAATAATAATAATAAATAATACATTTAAAATTCTTCTTCATCCTCAGTTGGGGCCTACTGTAAATGAGAAATCTATAGTCCAAGAAGGTTATCACATTCCTTCTTCTCCCTTAGTCTGACCTAAGGTTTCACTCCCCTCACTTCCCATTTATTGTAATCTAAGCTTGTAACCCTAACAGGTTCAAAGAGGTGGGATCAGGAAGGAAAAATTAGGAAATCAAGAAAACTTCTTATTTAAGTAGAACTAATGTAATATGACTTCCTGCTCTCTGAGCTAAGCAGGTGTTTAAAGCTAATTCTTTATCTCACTATTGAATGGTTCCATGGGTTCTTGCCTCGAATGTCAAGATAAGGGCTTTGAGAAGGCAAATTTCCACGAGGACTCTACCTAGGAGGTCCTAGGTAAGAACACTTTTCTTAGTCCTACCTAAGAAACACTTAGTTCCTCGTGCTTAAGAAGAACTCAAGGGAGAATATCAGGCGCGTCGCATTCGGCTGTGATTCTGTTTCTTGTCCTGACTCTCTCGGAACAGAAGTTATCTGATAAAGGTCTGCTTCCAACCTACAAGTCTGGCTTCCAAGCCAGACTTGAGGACTTAATATAACTGTGACTTTCCAATGCTTTCAGAAAGGGTGCCTCTCTGTAAAGAGCTTCCTAATTCATTAAGTGGGATAGTCATTGAGATGTTAAAGTAGATCTGAATCTGAGAGACCTGTAGCTGGAGGTTGGAGGGAGACTTGCTTTTCCTTGGATACCCTTAGATACTGGTCCTCTTCCTCCTCGCACCACCCCCGCCCCTCCCCCGCTTTCCTCCTTTCCTCCCTCCCTTCCCTTTCTTCTTTTCTTTCTCCTCCTCCTCCCCCTCTCTTTCCTCCTCCTCCTTCTACTTCTTCTCCTTCTTCTCCTTCTTCTCCTTCTTCTCCTTCTTCTTCTTCTTCTTCTTCTTCTCCTCTCTCTCTCTTCCCATTCAGAAATTATTTTTTATATATACACACACTCAGAACCAGGGTCAATAAACACCAGTGACATTTTAACATCATATTCTCAAACAACTAAACCGGATTTGAAAATTGAAAGAAAAAACAAACACTAAGTATATTTGACTTCTCTTTCTGTGTTGTGGGAGATGTATTTTCCTCTGGCTAGTCATTTCCCCCGAGTCTCTTTATTACTCAGCAGTGCTTTTGGGCAGGATTTAAAACAGACTAGGGACTACTCTCTCACACATGATCTATATCTAGTCCTTGTGAAACACACAAATCCTTTGTCCTATTGAACTCTGCATGCATAGACCCAACCCAATGCAATGAACTTAACCCTAGGATTAGCAGCTAGGCTGCCTAACTCCAACCCTTTAAATTTCTCAGGAGGAAGTTTAAAAAAAAAACAAAAAACACTTTACCATTTCACTCATTCTGCATGCATCATATATTAAGATCTCTGAATAGTCTCCTTGTAATACCCTCATTAGATAATTGGAGGTGGTACATTCATAGCCAAATTCTCTTCAGAAATCTTCATGAGTCTTCCTGTTGTGTCAGTCAACTTTTTACACTCTTGATGTGGATAACGTATTTTAGAACCATGTAACTACTTTTGGCTATCCATTTTGAAACACCTAAAAGTGTTCTATCTTCCACCTCCCTTTGCTATCTGATGGCTATTGCCTTAAAGTCTCAGCCAAAACATGGCTTTTAATATCCTGTTATTAAGGGTTTGAGAAAAGGAGGGAAATAATCAGAATTATGTTGACAAGGAATTACTCTGGTTGTTCTGCTTTAAAATAGATTGTAGCGGTGGAAGAAAATGTGGAAGCACAAAAAGCTTTTAGAGTAGTCCAAGTGAGAAGACTAGAGCTGTAAAAAGAAGTTACATGCCATATATATTTTCAAGGTAGAATCAGCCATCTCATAAATGATACGAAAAGTGTGAGGAAAAGAAAGGAGTCAAGGGTAACTTCTAGATTTTTATCCTGAGCAATTAGATGAGGGGAATGTCATTAACTAAATACTGGGGAGACAAAGTGTTTAGAGAGGTAAAGTATTAAGAGTTCATTTTAGACATGTTAAGTTTGAAATGACTATTAAATATCCAGGTAGGAATGTCAAAGGGCTAATTGGATGTAAAAGTCTAGTCCTCAAGAGAAGTCTAGACATCAGGGCTAAAAATATGTATTTGTACATAATCAACATTTAGGAGATATTGAAAACTGTGGGATCAAGTAGTGTTACCTTGGAACTGAGTGCAGCTAGAGGAGAAAAGAGAGCAAAGAATTAAGTAGCCTTCAGGCACTTCAAAATTCACATGTTATGAAAATGAGGAGGAACTAGCAAATAAGAATTAGAAGGAATGACCACTTAGGTAGATCCCAAGGTCTCTAAAAGGGGAAGCAATTAGGGGAGGGTCATTAGGTGAAATGGTGAAATGCATAATATCCCATTTCCAGATATTTAAAACTTAAGCATTGAGTTATACTGAGTTAATTTTTATATAAATATGAGTTTACCTGATGTTTATTTTTTGGCCTATAGTTGTTAAAATCTACAGAATCATTTGTTAAAAATGCTGCCCTTCCATCATTAATTTATTTTGCACCTGGGTAAAATTTTAGTAGGGCATACCTCTGTAAATCTATTTTGGGGTTTTTCACAGTGTTCTATTGATATATGTGTCTATCCCTATGTCAACACCACAGTCTTGACTGTTGTAGTTCTATAATCAGTCTTATGATCAGATTAATTCTTCCTACTTTAGTCTTCTTTTCAAAATTATTTTAGCTATTTTAATACTTTTACCTTTCCATGTAAATTTTAGAATAATCTTGTCTACATTTGTAAAATATATGGCTGGGGGTTGATAGAAATTTGACTTAGGAATTGAGCTATAGGTTTTCCTATATATCTTTTTGAAGAGAATACAAATATTTATAATGTTTAGTATCCCAATCCATGAGCACAAAATGTCTTTTTATTTCTTTAGATCTTCTTTGATTTATTTAATCAGTGTTTTGCAGTTTGTAGTATACAAGTCACATACATGTTGGATTAACCCTTAAGTTTTTATTTATTTGAGTAGTAATGTATTTTTTATTTCAACGTACACATGTTCCACTGCAGTATCTAAAACTACAATTGATTTTTGTACTACATGTATCTTGTATCTTGAAATCTTTCTCAATTCACTTATTACTCCTAAGAACTGTTATATAGATGCATTGGGTTTTATCAGTATAGACAATCAAGTCATTCGTAAATAGGGATAGTATTATGTATTTAATTATTACATAAATAAATTTTAAATCTTTTTTTTAATTTAATTTAATTTATTTATCTTTGGCTGCGTTGGGTCTTCATTGCTGCACACAGGTTATCTCTAGTTGTGGCAAGCAGGGGCTACTCTTCGTTGTGGTGCATGGGCGTCTCATTGTGGTGGCTTCTCTTGTTGCAGAGCACGGGCTCTAGGCATGCAGTCTTCAGTAGTTGTGGTGCATGGGCTTATTAATTGCTCCGTGACATGTGGAATCTTCCTGGACCAGGGCTCAAACCCGTGTTCCCTGCATTGACAGGCAGATTCTTAACCACTGCGCCACCAGGGAAGTCCCTAAATCTTATTTTATATAAATTTAAAAATAAAAGAATTTCAACTTGAAGGAGGCAGCCCATATAGTTGTTGGTTTAACGCACAATATTTCAAAAAAAAAAGTAGAAAAGATAAATGAAACTAAAAGTTGGTTCTTTGAAAACATAAACAAAATATCAAAACTTTTAGCCAAACTCATCAAGAAAAAGGAGAGAGGTCAAATCAATAAAATCAGAAATGAAAAAGGAGAAGTTACAATGAACACGACAGAAATACAAAGGACCATAAGAGATTACTACAAGCAACTATATGCCAATAAAATGAACAGCTTAGAAGAAATTAACAAATTCTTAGAAAGGTACAATCTCCCAAGACTGAACCAAGAAGAAATAGAAAATATAAACAGATCAATTACTAGTACTGAAATTGAATCACTAATTTTAAAACTCCCAACAAACAAAAATCCAGGACCAGATGGATTCAAATATGAATTCTACCATTTAGAGAAGAGATAACACCTATCCTTCTCAAATTATTCCAAAAAACTTGCAGAGGAAGGAACATTTCTGACCTTGTTCTATTTGGCCTCTATCACCCTGATACCATAACCAGGAAAAAGGGTCACAAAAAAGAATAATTACAGGCCAATATCACTGATGAACATAGACATAACAGTCCTCAACAAAATACTAGCAAACAAACTCCAACAATACATTAAAAGGATATACACCATGGTCAAGTGGGATTTATCCCAGGGATGCAAGATTTTTTCAATATCCACAAATCAATCAATGTGATATACCACATTAACAAATCGAAGAGTAAAAACCATATTATCATCTCAATAGATGCAGAAAATGATTTTGATAAAATTCAACAACGATTTATGATAAAAACTCTCCAGAAAGTGGGCATAGAGGGAGCATATCTCAACATAATAAAGGCCATATATGACAAACCCAGTTATCATCATACTCAACAGTGAAAAGCTGAAAGTATTTCCTCTAAGATCAGGAAAAAGACAAGGATGCCCACTCTCACTACTTTTATTCAACATAGTTTTGGAAGTCCTAGCCACAGTGTTCAGAAAAGTAAAAGAAATAAAAATAATCCAACTTGGAAAAGAAGTAAAACTGTCACTGTTTGTAGATGACATGATGCTATACATAGAAAATCCTAAAGTTGCTACCAGATAATTACTGAAGCTCGTCAATGAATTCAGTAAAATTGTGGATACAAAATTAACAGATAGAATTAACATATAGAAATCTGTTGCATTTCTATATACTAACAACAAAATATCAGAAAGAGAAATTAAGGAAACAATCCTATTTACCATCACATCAAAAAGAATAAAACACCTAGGAATAAACCTACCTAAGGAGGCCAAAGACCTGTAGTCTGAAAACTATAAGACACTGATGAAAGAAATTGAAGATAACACAAACAGATGGAAAGACATACCCTGTTCTTGGATTAGAAGAATAAATATTGTTAAAATGATCATACTACCCAAGGCAATCTATAGATTCAATGTAATCCCTATCAAAATACCAATGGCATTTTTCACAGAACCAGAACAAAAAGATTGTAAATTTGTATGGAAATACAAAAGACCCTGAATATCCAAAATAATCTTCAGAAAGAAAAATGGAGCTGGAGGAATCATTCTCCCTCACTTCAGACTACACTGCAAAGCTACAGTAATCAAAACAGTATGGTACTGACACAAAAACAGACATATAAATCAATAGAACAGGATAGAAAACCCAGAAACAAACCCCTGGACTTATGGTCAATCAGTCTCTGACCAATAAGGCAAGAATATACAATGGAGTAAAGAGAGTCTCTTCAATAAGTAGTGCTGGGAAAACTGGACAGAGAGGAGAATGAAAACTGGATATATAAGAGAATGAAATTAGAACATTCTCTAATAGCACATACAAAAATAAACTCAAAATGGATTAAAGACCAAAGTATAAGATCATATACTGTAAAACTTCTAGAGGAAAACACAGGCAGAACACTCTTTGACATAAATTGCAGCAATATTGTTTTGAATTCACCTCCTAGAGTAATGGAAACAAAAGCAAAAATAAACAGATGGAACCTAATTAAACCTAAAAGTTTTTACACAGTAAAGGAAATCATAAACAAAATGAAAAGAAAACCTATGGTCTGGGAGAACATATTTGCAAACAATGCTGCCAGCAAGAAATTAATTTCCAAAATAAACAAACAGGTCATACAGCTTAACATCAGAAAAACAGCTCCATCAAAAAATGAGCAGAAGACCTAAATAGATATTTCTCCAAAGAATACATACAGATGGGAAACAGGCACAGGAAAAATGTTCAATATTGCTAATTATTAGAGAAATGCAAATCAAAATTACAATAAGATATCATCTCACACCGGTCAGAATGGCCATCACTAAAAAGTCTGGAGAGGGTGTGGGGAAAAAAAGTACATTCCTACACTGTTGGTGGGAGTGTAAATTGGTAAAGCCACTATGGGAAACAGTATGGAGGTTCCTTAAAAAACTAAAAATAATTACCATATGATCCTGCAATCCCAATCCTGGGTATATATCTGGAGAAAACACTAATTCAAAAAGATACAAGTGCCCCTATATTAAGTGAAGCACTATTTATACAGACAAGACATGGAAGTAACGTAAATGTCCATCAACAGAGGAATGGATAAAGAGGATGTGGTATATATAAACAATGGAATATTACTCAACCATAGAAAAGAATGAAATAATGCTATTTGCAGCAACATGGATGGACCTAGAGATTACCATACTAAGTGAAGTTAAGTCAGACAGAGAAAGGCAAATATCACATGATATCACTTATATATGAAATCTAAAAAAAAAAAAAAAAGATACCAATGAACTTATTTACAAAACAGAAATAGACTCACAGAAATAGAAAACAAACTTACGGTTACCAAAGGGAATAGAAGGGGGTGGGGAAAAAATAAATTTGGAGTTTGGGATTAATATATACACACTAGTATATATAAAATAGATTAAAAAACAAGGACTTACTGTATAGCACAGGGAACTGTATTCAATATCTTGTAATAACCTACAATGGAAAAGAATCTGAAAAAGAATATATATATATTCAGTTACATGTATATATCGATACATAAAACTGAATCACTTTGCTGTACACTGGAAACTAACACAACTTTGTAACTTAACTATACTTCAAAAAGAAAATGGTTAAAAATAAATAAATAAGAATATAGCACAATATTTCATGGCCTGCAAGATAGCATCTGGTACTCCCAATGTGTTTTCTTATCAGTGATGCTTTAGCTAAGACTATAAAGGATCAATATAGCATTTTATAAAGCTAGAATAAAATTCCTTACTACTTTGTCAGTTAGTATATATCCATGTTATCCTATTATTGAAAGAATAACAATGTGTCCCTGAGTCAGTACTAGGAGAGAATTCTCATTTAAAAAATAAATTAAAAGAAAAAGATGTAAAGAGTTTCAGTTACTTCAGAAACAGAAAGAAGAAAATATATAATTTTGCTTCACCATCTGCATTCATCTATTTGCTCTACAAAGGACACAATCTGATGGAAAAAGTTGTTCAGATCCAGCCCTGACATACTCCCCAATTAACTCTACCAGTGCTTTCAAAAATGGACTTTGATTTTGCCCATTTAATGAACAAATCCAATCAGACACCCTGTATAGAAAATGGAAAACAGGTGTCCTTGAGAATGATAACTAATTGTGGAGGGGGCTTGTAAAGCATACCACTATAGAAGTTGTTTTATATTCAATCTCACCACTGGATTTTTTTAGTGGATTAATACCAGGTTTTCTTTGTCCTATGACAAACTTCCGGTTCAGACTGTCAGGAGACAATCCATCACACTGGAATACTATTACCTTTCAACTGAGTCTATGGAATCAGATTCATGAGAAAATAAGTGGCTGTTGTTCAAATTACCTCCATTTGATGGAAAGCTGAGGAATCACCCACTTATATAAGCATGAATTTCTTGTGTGAAATGGTTTGTTTGAGGTGCCTTTGAATACTAATGCTGAGCGAATAGAAGCTGAATAATTTTCTCTATGTTCAAGTCAACAAGGTAATACACTGCATTGTAGAATCAGAGGGTCAAACACAGATCACTGGAATGGGACATTGGATCATATAGTATAGCCTTTGTAAAATCTTAATCCCAGCATTCCCCTAAATCCTACTAGAATCAAAAACCAATTGTTTATATATAGGTATTGAGGTACATGATTGCTATATAACTAGGGAAATTCGCCTGACAAACTCCTCATCACCTCTCAATCCCTAGTTCATATTTCAACTTCTCCATGAACTTTTTTAATTCTCCACTACTTATCTCTCCCTTCTCTGCTTGCACAGATTCACATCACTTTGATGGCACCTATTCACATTTTCCTACAATCATCCACTTACAAGTCTATTGCTCACAATCTATAAATTTAATCACTACTCTATTCCCAGAGCACAGGTTAGTCCTACAACATAATGGGTCTCTCTAATCATCTCTAGAATGAATAACTGAATAAATATAGCCATGTGACAAGGTGTAAAGAATCACGCTGTGAAGGCAGCATTTAGCTCACAGCCCCTAGTTAAGTCTTCAACTTATTTTGCTGATAACCACCAAGGAGGTATATAACCTTGTGCTGTCCTACTGTAGTGGATACTATTGGTATCTTTCCCTGAACACTTTTACTATTTACTATGTCTTGTACACACACACACACCCTAACCCCAACCTCAGTTGCTGTGAATGTTGGCTGAGAATAACTCACAGCTGGTATCTTCACCAAAGAAGGAACACATCCCCCTGAAACACTGCAGACCTGACTTATAGCCAGAGACAAAGGGAAAGCAAGGGAATTCAAAGGGCTAGACCTCTGAACTCAAGGTGGGATAGGCTCTGTGGTACCATATGTGTTCCAGAGCTTCCCTAAGAGATAAGACTGAAGCCAATCTCCAGATGAGACTTAATTTTTGCTTCATTTCTTCCTCTCCAATCCTGTTTTGCTCACTTCCCTCCTGCTTTAGTGAATCACTTGAAGAAGAATCTCCATCTCAGGTTCTACAGTACTTCAGGGTAATTTGACCCAACATAGCTGGTACTGGAAGTTGTTCTTAGAAGCAGACTTTGTGGCCGGAATTCTGAAGTGGTTCACTTGCTGGCTGGATGGCAAGGAGGGCCTATCAGTGGTGGTGGGTGTTCTATTTATAGGTCATGGCATGCTCTAAGGTGCAACTGCTAAAAACTTCATCTTTTCTAGACCCAGAAGGGACACAGGCAAACGGGAAGCAAGCACTAGCTTGTACAATGTCTTGAGTTTGCAAGATCAGGGAGAAACATCAACTCTAAGGACTATGAAATTTGGTGGCTGTGCTAAAACGCCACTGATTCATTGAAGAGAGAAAGTGACAAGCTCAAACCTATTAATCAACAATTTAAAGCAAAGTGTGAGAGTCAGAGGGCAGCATTTAAAGTGATGCTCACCTCCTGCAGCCAGAAGATAGACATAGAAAATCAGTCACGGGACATAAGTGGAAGAGAAGCAGAGCTTCAGAGAAAACTGAGTTCTCAGCCCTGGCGAGTCTTGCATGCTGTAGCAAGAGCTTTTATAGGGAAGAAATAGGATCCTGAAACCTGAGATGGGGATGTCTGGATAGATGAAAATCATGCTACCTAACTAACAGAACCAGAATAGGGTTTCTTTAATAATTCAATGTCAGAATCCATGGAAATTATGTAACTATATTTGGGACATGGGATGCACTTGAAAACATGGCTGGTAGTATTTTTCACTTAGACAAATAAGGTCTGGTCTTCTTTTAAATTTTTCTTTTGGGCAGAACTAATTTGGAAAGATGACATGGGATGTGTTGGCAATTATTTTAATCTAAAACTTTTAAATGAGATAGCTCTAGATTACACTGACCAATACAGTAGACTGGAACCACATCTGGTTATAAATTAATTATAGTTAATTAAAATTCAATAAAATTTTAAAATTAGTTGCTCAACTGCACTAGGTACATTTCAATTGCTTTGCTCAATAGCCACACGAAGCTACATGCAGCTTCTCTGATAGAAAGTGCAGATAGAGGATGTTTCCATCATCACGGAGCACTGCTCCAAATCATACAAATTTCACAAAGTAAAAGAAGGTTCTTCTCTGAGAGTGATTTATATGTATAGTAGCTAACAGCACTTATGCCTACATCGGGGTGTGTGGACCTTAATTGTATTGCCTTTTTGTTCTTCACAGACTGAAATTTAAATGAAACAATCCTTGCAGAACTTTGATCTTGTTGAGTGTGACAAGAAGTGTTAGCCTACACAGTGTCATTAATGAGAATATCACTTATAAGATCTCTATAGTCATTAAAAAACATTTACATTATACTGTCTGCTAATTTTCATTGGGATTTTCCCTAATTATAATAATGCAGTTCTTCAGCTATAATTTGAATATAGTGACAATGCAGAGGCCAACTTGATCGTTTTTCATTTGTTTTGTAATACCATATTAATCCTTTTCCCATTTAATACTTTCTACCATCAATTTTAAATTCTGCCAGCAATTTCCTCTATATAGTTTGCAGTCCTTATGCCATTTACAAATGATCACATTCTTTCAACGTAAGTGATCATATCTTAAATTTAATTTCATCAAGAATAATGTCTGCCTTTCCTACTTCTTTGGCATTTATTCACATTATCTTGAACTGTTGACGTGCAACTGCTGTTACTAGTTGAAGGATAAACTTATTTAACAACAGATAGGCTCTGTGGTTGGCAATATTATAAACTACAGAAGTAATACAAGATTTTGCTTCTTTTTCTGTTTGAAAATGATAAGACTAATCCTGTCTCTATTATTTTCTCTAATCCAGTCTGGTTTTAAGAGCTGTTCTGAATAATCATTATTCATTAATTGTACAAACTTATATTAAACAGCTGTACTGTACTATTAGTAGGACAATTATATTCAAAATTCCAAAATCAGAACTTTTTTCTAAAAATTACTGGATGCTAAATTGGTCATTTGACTATATTTTTCATTTCCGCAGTTATTTTGTTGTAACTTATGCAGGGCCACAGCACATAGTAGATGTGATCCTTGCCTTTGGTCAGTGATAGGTCACAGGTAGATACTAATCTATAGGATAAATATCCCAAATTTATATGTTGCATATTAAGGTCAAAAATTCAAATACAGAAAAGTATAAAAAATATATTGCAAAAAATTAGATGAAATAGAAACAGATTAAATGTTCATTCTCATCATGGTTTCTTGTTTTGATGGGTGGGGTGTAAACATGAGAAATCGCTGATGTGCAAAATCTCAAAAAAAAAAACCCAAACAGGAATTGAACAACTTTATATCGAGCTCCCTCCAAACCCACAAAATGTAGTCAAGTATAGATTTAACAAAGAAACTTGACCTGTTGGTTTAAATAATAATTGTCTGCATGGTGTGATTTAACAACTACTGATCCATCAGGCCAAACTAGGTTTTGCTGCAGTAATAAATAACCCAATAATCTTAGTGGCTTGTAACACAGTTTTATTTCTGGTCAGGATTCATGTCTATCAGGCATCAGCAACTGCTTTGCTCTACAACATCCTCACTCCAGGACCCAAGCTTGTGGAGCAGCCTTTGTCTGGAATATGCTTGTCCTGGTGGCAGAGGGAAGAAAACATGGAAAACCACACACAGGCTCTTAAAGTTTCCCCAGCAAGTAACACATGCCACTTCCACCACACCTCATTGTCAACACCAGTCTTGTGCTCACTCCTAAGTTTAGTAGAACAGAGATGTATAAAACTCGCTCAAGGAGGGGCACAACAGGCAGAGGAAGCAAAATATTTGCTTAGAGTACTACAAACTACCCTAACTCCCAAGGTCAATTCATTCCAAAATGCCAAACACATGTTTTGCTGCACTGCCTGATTGTTTCCATGTCATCATATTACCTTAGCTGATTTCCATTAAAATTTAAATATGCTTTCTGAAAAGTCTTCAGCCTGAGCTCTGAATCTGAAGAGAAATTTGCAGTTTTCCTGCTGTTCTGCAACAGTGTTCCAATTCAGTTTACCACTAATAAAGCTGATATTTTAATTTGTTCCTAACTTCCATGTCTATTTCCTATTTCTCATATGGACCAGAAAATAGGAGGAAGAGGAGGTTGACTGATAGCCTGGGGCCCGACCTCTGTGTGACAGTCTCATTCACAGTGAGCCTGGGGCCCGACCTCTGTGTGACAGTCTCATTCACAGTGCCTTCTGATCAGAGAATGCTTTTCTCTGCAAAGGAAAGGCATCTGCAAGAGGATTTCACACACTTTATCCCATTTAATCCTCATAGGATCCCTGTCTAGTATTATTATTGTCATTTAACAGGTGATGATACTGAGACTCAGATAACCTAAGTCAATTGCTCAGAACAGTGATTTAAATCTTTGCCCTGTCAGCAACTTCACCTTGCCCATTTCCTTTTGAGCCAAAAGTGTAAGAATCCATTAAGACCCAGGTCTGATGTCATATTCTCATGGAAGCCTGCCTTGTTGTCTATCTCCCAAGCTAAGTTAGCACCATCCCTCCCAGCACTGTGTGATTATCTCCCCCACCAGACTATACGTTTCTTTAGGGCAAGTAAGTTCTTATTTACCTTGTATCCTCAAGGCTTAGGACAGTGCCTGTCATAGGCCTCACCATTATTAAGATTAATAAAATGAATGAGTAAACTGTGCATGTAGTTTCAAGTTTGGTCAAAAAATGCTCAAATCAATGTACTAAATCAGATAGGGTACAAATACATTGAACCTAGATAGTACTGAATAATTGAAGGTAACTAATTGGAAATCAATTGACCTGGATCTTAATTGTGGCTCAGTCACTATCTACTATTGTCATCGTAGCACTTTAGCTTTCACAGCTATTAAGTAAAGGGGTAGGAGTTGTCAGGAGCACAAAAAAGATTTTTCTCAAAGAGGGGACAGCACAGGAAATAATATAAAAAATGAGAGGCCATATGTTTTGGTGGAAAAACACGTATTTTTTAAGGTCATTGGAGATTGAAATGAGATGGACATTAAGAAAGTGATATGGAAGAAGAAGCCAGATGGTGAAAGATTTCCTTTCCCAAGTTATCTGTTAACAATGAGAAAATCATGAGGCAGTTTAACCCCCAGACCCAGGCAATTGCAGTCCCTACTCTAGACTCCAGGCTTCAGAAAGCCCTCTCTCTGGCTTTTGTCCAGCGGACCCCCTCCCCATGGGACAAGGGGTTTGCTGGGACAAGTGAATGCCCCCCTGGAGCCCAACTCCCAGCCTTTTCCCTGCCCCCTCACACTCCCAATCTCTACAGCCCCCTTCCATCCTTCCACTCTAAACTATACTCTAGGTATTCCTAACCCTGATCTTACTTGCCCAGATGCCCTCAAATCCACTTCCAGGGACTGCAAATTTCTTCCCCAGCTCCATACTCCCAAGCACAGACCATAGTACTAGTGTATGCATCTCTGGGCATGGGGAGAACCCAGGGGCTGCTGCTGGCTGACAGTAGGGTTGTGGGTAAAGATTAGATATCCAAATGTGAAGCAGAGCTGGGGTTCAAAGAGAAAGCAGGAAGAAAGTAAGGGAGTCACAGGTCACAGGCATGGCTTCTATCTGTACATTTACCTATGCAAATGTTAGGGGCAGGCTTGTAAGGAGGGCCCAAATTTTAACCATTTCTCATAATTTTTTTTTTTTTTTTTTTTTTTTTTTTTGCTATACGCGGACCTCTCACTGCTATGGCCTCTCCCGTTGCGGAGCACAGGCTCCGGACGCGCAGGCTCAGCGGCTATGGCTCACGGGCCTAGCCGCTCCACAGCATGTGGGATCTTCCCGGACCGGGGCACAAACCCGTGTCCCCTGCATCGGCAGGCGGACTCTCAACCACTGCACCACCAGGGAAGCCCCATTTCTCATAATTTTTTGAACTATAAAGATTACTTGATTCCTATAAATGATTAACATAGATATTTGCGCTTAAATTAAATTTTAGTGAACTAGTGAATGAAAAAATATTTTAGGGCCTCCCTGGTGGCACAGTGGTTGAGAGTCCGCCTGCCGATGCAGGGGACACGGGTTCGTGCCCTGGTCCGGGAGGATCCCACATGCCGCGGAGCGGCTGGGCCCATGAGCCATGGCCGCTGGGCCTGCGTGTCCGGAGCCTGTGCTCCGCAATGGGAGAGGTCACAACAGTGAGAGGCCCGCGTACCGAAAAAAAAAAAAAAAAAAAAAAAAAAAATTAGTGAACTACAAATTTTTTTTTACTAGTTCCCGTGCTGAATTAGATTAATTGCTTCACCTGCACTTTCAAGAAAGTGGTCCTTCTGTCTTTTAAAATTTTGTAAGTAAGAACACTAGCTATCCAATATGACAGGAAATCCACTCATCTTGCAAAGGCAGAACCTTAAGTCCTCAGGAGATGCCTCATCATAACAGTGAATGAATTTATAGTGAACAAGTATTTTCCTACTCCCTGACAGATTTCAATCTTGACTTTCTTCTAGAACTCAAATTCTTTTTTGTTTGTTTGTTTTTTATATTGTTTTTTCCTTCTTAAAAACAGCTTTATTGAAATGTAATTCATATACCACACAATTTGCCCATTTAATATGTGTAATTCAATGGTTTTTAGTATATCCTTAGAGTTGTACAGCCATTACCACAAACAATTTTAGAACATTTTCATCACCCAAAAAAGATACCCCATACACATTAGCAGTCACTCTATTTTCCCCCAAGACCCCCAGACCTAGGCAACCACTATTCTACTTTCTGTCTCTATAGATGTGACTACTTTGGGCATTTTATATAAATGGAATCATATAATATTTTTCCTTTTGTGACTTTTTTTTCACTTAGCATAATGTTTTCAGGGTTCATACATGTGGTATTGGGTATCAGTACTTCATTCCTTTTTAAGGCCAAGTAATACACTATTGTATGGATATACTACATTTTATCTATTCATCAGTTGATGGGCATTTGGGTTGTTTCCAATTTTGGCTGTTATGACTAATTCTGCTATGAACATTTGCCTACTCTGGGCACTTTGAGAGATGTCAATGCTGTGGAAGAAAGGTAGGGTTCTGGGGCTAGTGTTCTTTCCCTTGCTGCGTTTTCACTCCTCTGCTCCAATAGATGAGAAACTCCCAACCACAGTTCTTGAAGCTTCTACAGAAGTGTTTCTTTTAGAGGCTTGCTTCTGGTTCTCTCTGTCAAGCTCTGTTCCTTGGTATTGGGCACAGGAACGCAAAAATGGGAAGGTCACCTCTTTCCCCAGCATCAAATTAGGAATGTTGAGTCCCCCAATGTGATTTCCACAGCAACTCCTTTATGGAACTCAAATTCTTGACCTTGGCTCTGCTGTGCTGAATCGATACTTTGCACAGCTACCTCCAGACTCAGCTCTAACTACAGATATTAGATTTTGGCATGCTGCAGAGGCTTCTTTTTATTTCCTTTCCATCCATGCCCAGCATCCAACACCAACTCCATCCCCTTCTTCAGCTTTATTATTTCCCTGTTGTCAGTGGCAGCTGGAGGTGCCTCACCTCCCTAAGCCTCCTAATATGACAGATCAAACATTGCAAATAGCAAACATCTAGTCATAAGAGAAATTAAGTTTTTTGCAAAATTCATCAACTTCTTCATGATGAACTATATCCTTTACACCTTGTTTTAAAAGAGGGTCTTAATTTTCTCCTTAATTCTTAGAGGACTAAGTCACACATTTGGAAGATGGAACAGGGCATCCCTTAACCAGGCAGCAACTGTACAGCTTACAGTAATTTTGGAGAAAAGAAGTAGCTGGAGAGTCACTGGGAAGTCACAGACGGGCTCTGTGAGAGCTTGATTTGCTTTAACATACTCTTGTGTAGCTGTCTTAATTGGCTTCAAAAAGACAGTTGTTGGAAATGTAGTTTATGATTCATCTAAAAGTATTCACTGAAGCATATGTTTCTTGGCTGTTAATAGTTATTTTGGAGAAAAAATAGGTTGTGTTTATTCATTCTTAAAATACTTTACATTCGATTGTGGTTGTAATTTTTGACTGCACAATCCATTCGATGAAAGAACAAGATAAGAAAGATGTCTGTGATTTTTATGGCTTCCTGTTTATTCACCAGGCTCCTAATTCCTTTTCGCCTACACAGTTACCAAGGGGAATTAAGCCTTCTGCTCAATCTGGCATGCAGAAATAACTTCTTCAAATATGTTTTGCTTTGTGATACTGAAAATGCATCACTGGTGTAACTTTTTAATCAAAACTTATTTCCAAAGTCATTTTAAAGCACAAATTAAACCAGTCTAGATAATGGGCCAATTTTAACATTAGACTGTCTTTCAGATACCCAGTGAAATGAAATGGAAGGCTGAATCTGAGCCCTTAAAACATCATTGGTTAAATGAAACAGGATCAGCCAATGGGGAGGTGATCATAGTACTTCACAGCAGGGTGAGTTAGAGAATTCTGTCCTTAGTGATTCCAACCCAATTTTAAAAAATCAGTTTGAAGTAAATTCCATGTCAGAGACTTGGGAAACTTACTGATACTCATTAAAATTACTTCCTAAGAAGAATAGGGTGTTCTTTAAGTAAAGAACATAAATCTTTGAAGGGAAAGCCAAAAATTGACTTTTAGTTTTCAAAATCAGCTTTATTGACATCCATTGAGTTGATTTTTACTTGCTCATGAGGTGTCAGGCTTTAAAAGCTCCTAAGTGGACAAGATGGGTGCCTACATTTATCTCCATTCCAGGCACATGCTCGACTTCCCATTCTCTGTATTAAAGAGAAAAAAATCTTCCTGAGCTTAAAGCCTGCAATGACAACAGCCCTGGCTTTGCTACAAAGCTGAACTGCAGAGCAGAATATTAAGTGCTAAGGGCTAAACCCACCCTAAGGTGATGACTCTTAGTTCATACTGAATTCAATTAGACCAGCTTCATTTTCATCATTAAATTATTTTGATGGGAGTCCTGTAGCCACTAAGGAAAGAGCCAGCCTTCAATATAATTCACAGAGGAAATGCCCTTGTTTAGTAAATCAAAAAGTAAGTGGAATTAGAAGGAACCTCTAGCTCATCTATCGCTCACCATCCCCACCACATCTTGGGCAAATGGATTTTATCATTCCTAAATCATGCTTGACAAACTGATATCACACCGCTCTCCTAAAGCAAGTCACAAGACAATTAGCCATTGCAAGGGTATTAAGTAAGCTTGCACAAAATAAAGATGAAGGAATACCCGGTGACCATTGTTGTCATAGCTGACTGACCTCCAAGAAGCTGAAGCATATTAATATTTAGCCCATATGAGTTATTTAGAAACCACTAGAATTTCCCAGTATGCTGGACACCTTACTGTATCCAAGAATGCCTGCCATTGAGAATTTGTGTATTCACAGAATACATGCAAACATGGCTTTCTCTGTAACATAAGTCATAAATGACAAAGTAAACTTAAGTCCCACAGGTAGCCAACATTAAGGAAAATGTGTTAAAAAGTTTGTGACATATCAAAGGAAATGATTCTCTCAAATCCTCTGTGGAGTCAGGTAAAGTAATGTGAACAAAAAAGTGTATTAATACATACATACAGGCAGCCTGGCTATACCTGCATGTGTAATATATAGCTACCCACACTGAAAATATGACTAACATTTACTATGTCCCAGAAATTTAGTAAGAGTTCTTGGATATAACATCTCTGGTAATCTGCATGATATTTATTCACATTATTTCACAAATGAAGAGGTTAAATGAGGGCTTCCCTGGTAGCGCAGTGGTTAAGAATCCGCCTGCGAATGCAGGGGACACTGGTTTGAGCCCTCGTCTGGGAAGATCCCACATGCCGCGGAGCAACTAAGCCCGTGTGCCACAACTACTGAGCCTGCACTCTAAAACCCGCGAGCCACAACTACTGCCCACACGTGCCACAGCTACTGAAGCCCACACGCCTGGAACCCGTGTTCCATAACAAGAGAAGCCACCGTAGTGAGAAGCCCGTGCACCACAGCGAAGAGTTAGCCCCTGCTCGCCGCAACTAGAGAAAGCCCAAGCGCAGCAACGAAGACCCACTGCAGCCAAAAAAAGAAAAGAAACACATGAGAGCATGCATTAAAAAAAAAAAAATAGGTTAAATGATTTACCCAAAGCCACACAGCTAGAAAGTGATAAAACAAGGATCGGCCCTTTATCTTCTGATTTCAGATCTTGTACTCTTTCCCCTTTATCTTATATATTAAGTTAGGATATTCTACTTAATTAAAATTAGCCATTTATGGGTCACCAATTTTCCAAGGATTTAGAAAAATACACGTAATAATGAACCTATGATAATTGAAAACATACCCTCTGTGATGATCTGGCTCTTTTGAAGCTTAGTGTTATGTTTGGATTATACGTGGTTTTTACTGCTGCAATCCTGTTGATGTAGACAGTGCAGAATACTTAACCAAATGTGTACAGGCCCAGGATATTCCCTAATAATTTAATTACATTTTTTAATTTCAAACAAAATCCAAATGCCCACATTTATTTATCATTGGCAGTAAAATTCAGGGAGTTTAGTGAGTTAAATTATTGAAATGCTTTCATTACTCAAATGCTAGACAAATAGAAATGTGAGCACCTAAAGCTGAGGACCTTGTCTTATTTCTTTTTCCCCTTGTGTCTAGCACAGTCTTAGAATGTAAAAGAGGCTAAATAAGTATTTTTTGAATGAATGAACATGGAATCAGTAGTGTGAAGTCCTAGTTGTAGCCTCATAAGATTCTGTGAATGGACAAACACCATTTATATGCAAAGGAAACTCTATGGTCCCCTAGCACTTGAACATAATTGAAGCTCATTGTAAAATTAAAAGCAAACATTTATATAGTGTGTTCTATTTGCCGGGCACTGTTTTAAGCCCTTTAAATACATCGATTCATTTACTCATCAAAATAATCTTATAAAGTATATATATATATATATATATATATATATATATATATTTTCGGTACGCGGGCCTCTCACTGCTGTGGCCTCTCCCGTTGCGGAGCACAGGCTCCAGACGCGCAGGCTCAGCGGCCATGGCTCACGGGCCCAGCCACTCCGCGGCATGTGGGATCTTCCCGGACCGGGGCATGAACCCGCGTCCCCTGCATCGGCAGGAGGACTCTCAACCACTGCGCCACCAGGGAAGCCCTAAAGTATATATTTTAATTATGTATATAATTTACTATACATATCTCTTCTTTCTTCTCCTAGATGTTAGCCTGCTTAAAATAAGGGATTAGATCTTATTTATCTTGTAACTCAAGCCTCTACCATACTGTTTGGCACAGTCTATGTTGGGTAAGGAAATAAATTTATGAGTAAATGGTTTTTCTCTGTGGTTCAGGCACATTGTAAAGATCAGGTCACAGCCATCATCAGTGCCTTCTACAGTATACCTAGGAGAAGACTGTTCAAGCTACCACTACAACACTCATACTTATTTTTTCAGCTCTTCAATTCATCAAGGACTGAGCCATACAAATTACTCCTCAACCTACCAGAATGGCAAGCCCTTCGAGTGTATGCTCTATGCTCTACAGGATCAAAAAGCATAGCTACCTGCATGCAGCTTGTACTTTCATAGGATAAGGTTAAAGCTGATATGTACTTAATACTAAGCCGATAAAGCAGGTGCCAAGCTGAAATCCTTAGGCATGCCAGAAATTCAGGAAGTTGGGAGATTAGGCTGATGTTGGGCACATGGCCTGAGTTTGGTTGCTGGGAATATAGGTAACACATGCCAATATTTGAGTTGACAAATATTAAAGAGAAAAAATCTCTGGGACTGTTTGAAGTCAAAACTGAAGGAATACAACCCAGTGATGGGATCATGAGATTAAACATGAGTCAACTTGAATAATTTCTTTAGGCAGGAGGATTTGTGCCAGCACTCATTGGTAGGAGGAGGCCAAGTGGATGCAGAGACATACAACTAAAAGGCTACTACAGAGATAACTGTAGATGTGATGAGATTCATAAGGAATAGACAAGTGAAAGAAGAAAAAAGTCAGGATTTAGTGACTGAAAGGAAATGAACAGAGAAAGGCAAATAGAGAATAAAGGATGATCCCAGTGGAATGCCAGGAATTTCAAATCTTTGTGATAGGAAGACTTGGCAAAAGTAAGGAACTCTAGAAATAAATGCTAGTTTAGGGGAATGATGATAAGCCCCTATATAATTATACTGAGTATGAGATGATCCATCCAAAATCATACAGAGCAAGAGATCAGAAGGCCCAGCATTTTCCCTTAAGAGTCCACAAGAGAATGGGAGTATTATAATGTCATCTAAGACAAGGGAAGAGAAACTACAAAGAATTTCTCAATTGTCAGATGAATACTTTCAGGTCAATACATTTTTGAGGTGCCCAGTTGATGGCATTAGTATTTTTGCTTTAAAGGAAATTGGTGGACTCTGTCAAACTTGACCACCCTAATCCTCCACCTTACTTCTAACTGAATATAAACATCCTGCAGTCAGTGACTTTGTTTTCTTCTCCATTAGATCCCTAACACATAGAATAACACCTGCTATATAGCAGAACCTCAACAAACATTTGTTAAGTATAAAGAAAAGGCAAAATGGGGAGGGATGGAAGGCAGGGAGGGAGGGTGGGAGACAAGAAGGGAGAGAAAAATCTGCAAAATGCTACAGATTTGCAGCAGAACATGAGACAGGAAAAACAGAAAATGCTTCTCCAAAGTTCTGGTTTAAAGATCTCTTTATAAGATAAAAGTATCTCTGGCAACATCACACAAATCATAAAATAACACTGATTGATTCAGAATCAGAAACTCATTTGTTTTCCATGCTTTTTTTCCAGATGCACATCACCCCCAGAGGCCTGTTGCTGAGAACTGACAAGGTGAGAAATAACGTCAGGTATGTAAACCATTTAGAAGCACCTCACTTATTTCCTCTTTCCTCATACACACACACCAACATTAATTCTGAACACATTTCACCCCTCAGTTATTTCATCATACAATGGGAACACCTTTAGGGGACTTAAAGGTGAAAAATGAATTTTATACTATCATAAAAATTTAAAGTCAGCCCATCCATGGCTAAGGTGATACAACTATAGGTAGTAAATATTCTTTTTATTAATCTGCTTAAATGATCTGGAGAGGAAATTGTCCCACAATAATCTTTCCTTTGTTCATTGGATTTTATGATTGCTTCTTTTAGCCACTAGTCATTAAGGTAAATACAGAACCTCCCTCACCTTCTACCATGAGGAAAGTTATGCAATGTGAAGACAAAGGCTTATAGAAAACAGAAATTCTACTTTCATCTAAAAACTCTGAAAAATTCAAGTTCCAAATGCCATTTTTTAATGAAATGTTTAAAACTCAGTTTCAGCTAATATCCTTTTGTTAAATGGAGGTATGTTCACAACTTTTTAAAAATACTAAAAATATGAAAATTTGCAGTAAAATCGTTTTTTTACCAGAATTTAGCAACCCAGGATCCTCAGCGTTACAGGAAATTGTGTTCATCTCCAACCTTCATGCTAAAAAGCATAGAGAAACAAAAAATTACTCCAAATCTTGGTGACCAGGGCTCAATCTAGGAGAATAGCAAAGGGAATTTCAAGAATGCAACAAAGAGAGTTTATTTCTATATATGGTGTTAGAGAATGTTCAGTTTCATTTATTTATTATTTATTTTATATGTAGTTTTCCAGTTTTGCCAGCACTGCTTATTGAAGAGACTGTCTTTTCTCCATTGTATATTCTTGCCTCCTTTGTCATAGATTAATTGACCATAGGTGCATGGGTTTATTTCTGGGCTCTCTACTCTGTTCCATTGATCTATATGTCTGTGACCATTTGCAGCCATGTGCATGGACCTAGAGATTATCACACTAAGTGAAGTAAGCCAGACAGAGAAAGACAAATGTTATATGATATCATTTATACATGGAATCTGAAAAAGAAAAAACGGCACAATTGAACTTATTTACCAAACAGAAATAGACCCACAGACACAAAAAACAAATCTATGGTTACCAAAGGGGAAGGAAGGGGAAATAAATTAGGAGAATGGTATTAACATATACGTATTGCTATATATAAAATAGGTAACCAAAAAGAACCTACTGTATAGCATAAGGAACTATACTCAAAATTTTGTAATAACCTATAAGGGAAAAGAATCTGAAAGAGAATATATATACATATAAAAATATATACTTATATATGTATCTGAATCACTGTGCTGTACACCTGAAACAAACACAACATTGTAAATCAACTATACTTCAATTTAAAATAAAAAAAGAAAATGACTTAAAATGGTCAATATTTATTGGTCAAAACTAGAGATTTGGGGACCCATCCACCAATTACTGTAAAATTAAGGGAAATACATTTAGAAATTACTTGTAGTCAATAAGCCTCATATAAAAAGTTAAACAAACAAACAAAAAAAAAGAATTCAACAAAGAGAGGTCCTAAGATGAAAACTATTCAGCAGGCACAGGGAAACAATGCACCTAGACTAGAAAACTGAGGGCTTGTTTCAGAGGGAAAAAGAAACTGGAACCAATCAAGGATTGAAAGTGATTGACTTTGAGGAAAACTATACCAAGAAGTTCTTGAAAGGTGTGAGAAGAATTAGTGATGGGTATAAAGAAAACTATTCAAATGAATAAGGAAGAAAATTATTATTACCTTCAGGGAAAGGAAACATAACCATAGTGCACCGTAACACTCAGCTGAGAGTTGCATTTGTATAAGCATAGTATAAAGACTTAAAAACTGATTACTAATTTAACCAATAATTATAACAAAACTATATTGGAAAATACATTTTCACCCTCCTTAACAGAAAATCAGTAGGTAATGTGGAAAACAGATGAATCAAAATACCCACAGACACCAAATCCGTATGCTAACATGAGGGAAAGAATTATTAAGTGAAAAAAATGAAAGGAGGAATGCATATTGCAAGATAAATGTGAGCAAAGTAATGGTGGTGGGAAGTGCAAGTCATGAGAGGGAATTGTGGGAAATGAGGCAATCATTCTGTGTGGATGGTCTTGCATGCCAGAATAAGGAGTTGGAATATTTCCCTTTAGGACCTAGAGAACCACTGAAGGGTTGAGTAGAGGAGTAACTTGATGAAACTGATGTTTTTCAGAATCTGAATCTGACCTCAGTATGTTAACTGGTTTGGAAAGGAGAGAAACTAAAAGCTGAAAAATCAGTTTGAAGCTATGGAACTAGTACAACTAGTTGATTGACAATACAGGCCTGTCCCCTCATGAACATACAGTTATAGAAAATTGAGATTTGAAATATTACAACTTTATAAAAAATACAAATTAATCAAGAGTGGAGAATTTCTTAGTGGAGTATTTGATATACTGCAACAGAGTACCAGTTAGTAAGTGATATGGTGTTAACTGAACAGTTTAGCTTGCTCATCCCCCTGACCATCAGGTAATATCACCTTGTTCAAAGAATTCTATTTGTTAGATCTCACATCTTATATAAGAAAAGGTTGTAATAATTGTTGTTGTTATTGTTCTCAGTTTTTTACATAAAGAGATTAACCCTTTAATAACACTATGTAGGTAGTACTATTATTCTCATGTTTCAGGAAGGTAAGATATACAAAAGTTAACTAACTTGCCCAAAGTACAATAGCCAGTAAGTGTTAAAGGTGAGATTTGGATTCAAGTAGGCTATTGCCGAAAACTCACACTCCTGGCCACTCTACTAGATCGCCTCTTATTCAAATAAGGGAAAATTAAAGGTAAAAAGATTTCTTTTGGTTTCTTATTTCAGTTAATCAATGTTTTCCTATAAGAAAAAACATAAATATGTGAGGACTCACATCCAGTTGAGCCTTTTTTTCCCTCATCTGTAAAATGACAAAAATAATAACCATGCCCCTCTGGGGATTTTGTTAGCATTATGGTAGATAGAGGGAAATCATAGCCCCAGTTTTTTATATATCTTATTATACCATGACTTCCCTTGCTGATTCTGGTCTGGTTCATGTGTTATGGGTGGAATTGTGTCCTTCCTGAAGACATTCATATTTTAAACAAAACTCCAGTATCTCAGAATGTGACTGTATCTGGAGATAGGGCCCTCTTAAAGGTAATTAAGTTAAATGAGGTTGTTAGAGTGGGCCTTATCCAATCTGACTGGTATCCTTGTGTGAAGAGGAAATTTGGACACACAGAGAGACACTTAGAGATGCAAATGCAGAGAGACAAGACCATGTGAGGACACGGCGAGAAGGCAGCTATCTTCAAGTTAATGAGAGAGACCTCAGGAGAAGCTAAACCTGCCGACACCTTGACCTTGGACTTTTGGTCTCCAGCATTGTGAGAAAATTAGTTTCTGTTTTTTAAGGTACCCAGTAATGGTATTTCATGATGGAAGCCCTAGCAAGTGACGAGTACCCCAGGTTACTTGCTTTGACAAAAAGGATATTAGTACATGTAACACAAACAGAAACTGGAAAAAACACGCATCTTTCTACTTACTCTCATTCCCATTCTTTGCCATCATCCTAAGAACATGCTCAGTAGCTTCTAGAAGAATGAAAAACAAATGGGACAGAGCTGAGTGACCATAGATAAATCTATCTTAAGTCATCCAATGATTAGTCAACTCCCAGATGGATGAACAAGATCAGTCAATACCACACCATGCTGAATCCAGCCAAAAACACCTATAGACCTATGACCTAAATATTTGATTATTGTTTTAAACTACTGCTTTGGGGAGAGCATGTTACAGCAATTGTTACAGCAATGGGTAACTGATACAAGCATCAAATATGGTAGACAGTCACATGGTACGCAGTAGCAACTCATTTAATTTAAATTAGGCTTTTACATGACTATTTTTTTTAACATCTTTGTTGGAGTATAATTGCTTTACAATGGTGTGTTAGTTTCTGCTTTATAACAAAGTGAATCAGTTATATATATACATATGTCCCCATATCTCTTCCCTCTTGCATCTCCCTCCCTCCCAGCCTCCCTATCCCACCCCTCTAGGTGGTCACAAAGCACTGAGCTGATCTCCCTGTGCTATGCAGCTGCTTCCCACTAGCTATCTATCTTACGTTTGGTAGTGTATATATGTCCATGCCACTCTCTCACTTTGAACATGACTATGTTTTAAAGGAGGCTGAAGTGAACAAATAAATTCTATGCCAATGTACTCACATCACATGTGTAGATAAAGCTCTAGTAATTAGAAGAAAATGATCAACTAAACCATTCATTTCAAATGTATGGGAATTGATGAGAATATAAGATTTTATTCTTTTAAAGGATGTACATGTCCATTACAAATTATTTTAAATGTTAACAGGCCTCATTTCCCTTATGTCATTAGTAAAGAAATTCACAATTACCTGTAGGTTCATTAAATAAATCAATCCTCTAATTCTTTCAAATTAATTATCATTAGTACAGATGATTGCTGTGGTCACAGTAAATAAAGCTATTATCAACTGCCAGCAGTGCATCTCTCAAAGCAAGATTTTGTTTCCATTGTTTAAAAAGGAAGGCTCAGAAAAACAAATAGGCTTGGTTTGAGAAGAAATTAGAAATGACTATTCAAATCAACTCTTTCCCCAAAGAATGTAATGCTTGAATCCTCCACAGCATGCTCAAATTTTTGTTTTTCAACTGTTTCAATCTGAGTACAAACAGGAGATAGAAACCATAACATGATATAGAGAATTTTATTGTAAAAATCATTAATCAATGATAAGACAGATACTCTAAGATGCAAAGAAACTCCATAGGATACCCTAGGACTGATAGAAAATACCCTAGAAAGGACAAACCTGAATGGAGTTACCTCCCCAAGGAGAGGATTCAGACTTTGTTACAGAAGGTGTGGTTGTCCACTGGATGGCAGAAAAGTTTGTTGTGGTACTTAAACCAGATCTGGTCCACAGTAACTGGTCAAA
Source organism: Stenella coeruleoalba (assembly GCF_951394435.1). Classification (NCBI taxonomy): domain Eukaryota; kingdom Metazoa; phylum Chordata; class Mammalia; order Artiodactyla; family Delphinidae; genus Stenella; species Stenella coeruleoalba. The sequence continues at coordinate 75,765,702 of NC_137154.1, forward strand.
TAGGAAGTAACTTTCCAGGACACAGAGAGTCAAGGTGCCACTCTGAGCAGGTGGTCCGGAGCCCATGGTAACATGGGAAAGCCACAGAAAGGTGATTGATTGCCAGGCAGCATCAGGTCTACGATGTCAGAGAAACCACGTCTTCCTGCTTCATGGCTGGGGCAGGGTACCACCAGATATCTTCACACTCACATGGCTGACCATCCATGCCATGCAGCCTCTGGATCCAGTGAGAGATGCCCCATCTTCCTGCAATATCCCTTTAGCACCCTCTATTGAGGAAGCTAACATCATATTCACTGTAAAGAAGAGCTGGTTTAAGAAATTCCATTCATTATCTCAGAGCAAGTTTCAGAGCAAGAAAGGTGAATGTGGAGATGAGAGAAAAAAATTGATAACTGGTGTACCAACCAAATCTTAAACACTCACTGTGAAGGAGGATTCAACACTTCCCAAATAAAAAAAATATTTCAATAATAACTGCAGTTTTTAATCTCATTTCAGATTTTTTTTTTAACCTGCAAAGGAAATTTACAAATCTAACAAACATGGTAATTTATTTCTGGATATTTTATGGTATTTCCAAATACAAACACAATCTAAATTAAATTAACAATTTCTTGTGGAATGATTCTCATCTAGTAGATAAAATTTCCAATCAATAAAGTACAGCATAGAATTATAACAGAGATGAAGAAATGAAAAATATGTAACGACCTTTTGTGTGTTGAAATTTAATAAATATATCTAAATATTCAAAGAATTAATTAAAATGTCTATTTCTAATGTATGGTTGTAATAAACCTTCCTTAGAACTATAAATGTAATGTTCTCCAGAACTGGTTCAAGTTCACTTAGTATTCAGCATACCTGAACTCTATATTCTCAGAGGAGATAAATGCTAGTATCTTCATGGCAGTGAGAAAATAGGATTTCTCCCTAAAATTTTTCTGTATTAGTTTGCTAAGACTGCTGTAACAAAGTACCACAAACTGGGTGGCTTATACAACAAAATTTGTTGTCTCGCAGTCCTGAAAGCTACAAATTCAAGATCAAGGTATCAATAGAGTTGGTTCCTTTTGAGGACTGTGAGGAGCAATCTGTTCCATGCCTCTCTCCTAGCTTCTGGTGTTTTACTGACAACTTTTGACGTTTCTTGACTGGTACACGCAGAATGAGCACCATTCTGCCCTCATCTTCACATGGCATTGCCCCTTTCCACAAGAATACAGTCACCACTGGATTAGAATCCACCCTAATGACCTCACCTTAACTTGATCATCTGCAAAGGCTCTATTTCCAAATACGGTCACATTCTCGGGTACTGGGGGTTAGGATTTCAACATCTTTGGGGGGTTATACAATTCAATCCACAACATTCTCCTTATACCTTAAAGCCAGCAATTTCCATAGATCCTAGCTTCCCTTGTGCCAGGGGCTCCCATAGTATTTTTAAACCTCTCAAGTTATGTTCTCTCATGGGATTCATATTTGATTGACCCACCAGTAACAATTAATAGTTAGTGAATAGACTCATGTTTAAGACAAACAACAGAGACTCGTCCACAAACCATAGTGAAAACCCACTTATTAGAAATTCTCCAGAGGAATGCACTTGACTATCCAACCAGCAAAATTTTCTACTTGAGGAGAAAGCCCTTAGAGCAACCAAACTTAGAGATGAGAAAAACACAAAGGATTATGGGAAAAAAATTAGGCAGAACTCTTCTGATTTCAAGCAACAGAAACCAAATTTACACTGACTTATGTGGGGAAATGGGAGGGGAGTGATGACATTAAATGGTTTGTGTAATTAAATCATCCAGAATTGAGAACAGTTAGATAGGGGAGATGAGCAGCTACTGTTAGGACTCTCCTCCATCTCTTTTCCCTACAATTTTCTGTGATGGCTTTATCCCAAGGTTTCTCAACCTCAGCACTACTGACAGTTTGGTGTGGAAAATTCTTTATTGTGGGAGTTGTCTTGTGCAGGATGTTTAGCAGCATCCCTGACCTCTACCCACTAGATACCAGTGACACCTGCTTCCAAACTGTGACAACAAAAATGTCTCCAGACACTGCCAAATGTCCCCTGCAGGGAAAAATCACCTCTTTTTTCAAGTGGTGACCTCAGGAACCACTTAAGCTATAGTACATCTACTGATTTAGCAATTCCTATGTAAAGAGAAAGGCTGCCTTTCAAATAGTCTAATAATAGCGCTAGGCCTGATGCTTATAATCTGGTGTTTATCTCAAATTTTTTTATTATTATTTTAAATATTTTATATTTATAATATTTGTAGACATGAGCATAGGACAGGGACTCAGCATTCTATAATAGTTCAAAGATTATAAACATATTGTCTATCCTTAATTATACTTTATCCTAATTTCCATAGTAACTTCTATCAATTAATGTGAAAGAGTTTCTCTTCTACTAGTTGTACTTAACTTTCTTCTTAGAAGTTTGACTTTTACCTCAACTTCCAGTGTCTATAGTATTTGGGGCCTGGGATGGTCATCTGCTTAACATGCTTTTAACCTATGACACCAGCAATTTCATATGGTTAATACTAATGCAAATTAGGATATTGGTTTGACTGCTTTAGCAAAGAACAAAATATGTTGATTAATTAAGAACAAAATATATCTTTTCCTCACACAAAACTCTAAGCTGATAGACAGTCCAAGGGATAGAGAGGCCCTGCTTCATGCAGTCACCCAGAAACCCAGGTTCCGACTATCTTGTTTCTATGCCATTCCCATCTCCACAGGTCAAAGCTGACTCACTGTCACCACACCTGCATTCTAGCCTGTGGGAAGGGGAAAGAGGAAGTGGAGGTTTATTTTGAGAAGTTTTTCACATCAGTTCCACTCTCATACCGCTGACTACAAGAAGTCACATGAAACACCTGGTTGTAAGCAATGTTGGAAACAGGGGTGCTACTAGTAAAAGGAAGAAGGGAAAATGGATAGTGGAGGACAATTAATAGCTTCTATTGTGCCCTGGTACTAGCAAAATTGCAACTAGGGGTACCGGTGGAGTCAACTTAAAACTCAGAAGAAATAAAAGGGAAACAAAATATATTAAAAGCATACAGGCACACTTCAGAGATATTGTGGGTTTAGTTCCAGACCACCACAATAAGCAAATATCACAAGAAGCAAGTCACAGGTAATTTTTAGTTTCCCGGTGCATATACAATGTTTAGGTTTACACTGTACTGTAGTCTATTAAGTGTGCAATAACATTCTGTCTAAACAGTGTACATACCTTAGTTAAAATATGCTTTACTGCTAAAAAATGCTAGCAATCTTCTGTGCCTTCAGCGAGTCATAATCTTTTTTCTGGTGGAGGGTCTTACCTCAATGTTGATGTCTGCCTACTGATCGAGGTGGTGGTTGCTGAAGCCTGGAGTGGCTATGGCAATTACTTAAAATAAGACAATGAAGTTTGTCACATTGATTGACTCTTCCTTTCATGAATGATTTCTCTATAGCATGCACTGCTGTTTGACAGCAAATTACCCATAGAACTTCTTTCAAAATTGGACTCAATCTTTTCAAAACCTGTTGCTGCTTTATCAATGAAAGTTATGTAATGTTCTCAATCTTTTGTTATCAGTTCAACAATCTTCACAGTATCTTCAACTGAAGTAGATTCCATCTCAAGAAACCACATTCTTTGCTCATCCATAAGAAGCAACTTCCCATTAGCTAAAGTTTTATCATGAGATTGCAGGAATTCAGTCACACCTACAACCTACACTTCTAATAAGTTAGTAAGTTCTTGAATCCCTCAAAGTCAGCCATGAGGGTTGGAATCAAATTCTTCCAAACACCTATTAATATTGATATTTTGACTTTTTCCCATGAATCACAAATGTGCTAAATGGCATCTAGAATGGTGCATCCTTTCCAGAAGGTTTTCACTTTACTTTACCCAGTGATTTAGAGGAATCACTATCTCTGGCAACTATAGTCAATCGCAAACAAGGGATTGACATATACACACTGCTATATTTAAAATAGATAACCAGGGAATTCCTTGGTGGTGCAGTGGTTAAGACTTTGCCTGCTGAATCTCCCAGGCTGCCGGGCCAGAGCGGTTCGTAGACTTACAGTTGCCTAGCCCTAGAATTCTGAGGCTTCCTCCAGGTGAGAATTGAGCTGTCCATACAGCCAGGACACTCGGGGTTACAGAACCAAGGGGGTCCATGGCTCGAGATATAAGTCCTGATCTTCGAACTAAATAGAAGTTTCCAAGAAGGAGTGAAGGATGAAGCTCTACATATAGTAGCTGCTTGATAAACCTTTACCAAATATTAAAAGGAATTCCATGAAGACACCAGTAGCTGAAATAATGGTGTTTGATTTCACGGAGTAAATTCTCATTGAGAAGAAGTACTATATGCTAATCATAAGACATCAAACAATATAAAAGCACACAAATTGAAAAGTGAAAATCCTTCTTGACTCTCTGGGAGGCAATGCCAAGTGTGGTGCTCAAGAAAGGCTGTTACAACTACAGCGACTGTATATAAAAGCCTGAAGTAAAGGTGTGTGTGAGGAATCAGTGCTGTGCCTCTGAGGTGGGACAGTCAACTTCAGGACACTGGTCAACAAGAGACCTCCCAGCTCCACATAATATCAAACGGTGAAAATCTCCCAGAGATCTCCATCTCAACACCAGCACCCAGCTTCACTCAACAATCAGCAAGCTACAGTGCTGGACAACCTATGCCAAGCAACTAGCAAAACAGGAACACAACCCCACCCATTAGCACAGAGGCTGCCTAAAATCATAATAAGTCCACAGACACCCCAAAACACACCAACAGATGTGGACCTTCAAACTAGAGAGACAAGATCCAGCCTCATCCACCAGAACACAGGCACTAGTCCCCTCCAACAGGAAGCCTACACAACCCACTGAACCAACCTTAGCCACTGGAGACAGACATCAAAAACAACGGTAACTACGAACATGTAGCCTGCAAAAAGGAGACCCCAAACACAGTAAGATAAGCAAAATGAGAAGACAGAAAAACACACAGCAGATGAAGGGGCAAGATAAAAATGCACCAGACCTAACAAATGAAGAGGAAATAGGCAGTCTACCTGAAAAAGAAATCAGAATAATGATAGTAAAGATGATCCAAAATCTTGGAAATAGAATGGACGAAATGCAAGAAATATTTAACAAGAAACTAGAAGAACTAAAGATGAAACAAACAATGATGAACAACACAATAAATGAAATGAAAAAGACTCTAGATGCGATCAATACCAGAATAAATGAGGCAGAAGAACGGATAAGTGACCTGGAAGATAAAATAGTGGAAATAGCTACTGCAGAGCAGTAAAAAGAAAAAAAGAATGAAAAGAACTGAGAACAGTCTCAGAGATCTCTGGGACAACATTAAATGCACCAACATTCAAATTATAGGGTTTCCAGCAGAAGAAGAGAAAAAGAAAGGGACTGAGAAAATATTTGAAGAGATTATAGTTGAAAACTTCCCTAATATGGGAAAGGAAATAGTTAATCAAGTCCAGGAAGCACAGAGAGTCCCATACAGGATAAATCCAAGGAGAAATATGCCAAAACACATATTAATCAAACTGTCAAAAATTAAATACAAAGAAAGCCTATTAAAAGCAGCAAGGGAAAAACAACAAATAACACACAAGGGAATCCCCATAAGGTTAACAGATGATCTCTCAGCAGAATCTCTGCAAGCCAGAAGGGAGTGACAGGACATACTGAAAGTGATGAAGGAGAAAAACCTACAACCAAGATTACTCTACCCAGCAAGGATCTCATTCAGATTTGATGGAGAAATTAAAACATTTACAGACAAGCAAAAGCTGAGAGACTTCAGCACCACAAAACCAGCTTTACAACAAATGCTAAAGGAACTTCTGTAGGCAAGAAACACAAGAGAAGGAAAAGACCTATAAAAACGAAACCAAAACAATTTAGGAAATGGGAATAGGAACATACATATCAATAATTACCTTAAATGTAAATGGACTAAATGCTCCCACCAAAAGACACAGATTGGATGAATGGAAACAAAAACAAGACCCATATATATGCTGTCTACAAGAGACCCACTTCAGAACTAGAGACACATATGGACTGAAAGTAATGGGATGGAAAAAGATATTCCATGCAAATGGAAACCAAAAGAAAGCTGGAGTAGAAATTCTCATATCAGACAAAATAGACTTTAAAATAAAGACTGTTACAAGAGACAAAGAAGGACACTGCATAATGATCAAGGGATCGATCCAAGAAGAAGATATAACAATTGTAAATATTTATGCACCCAACATAGGAGCACCTCAATACATAAGGCAAATACTAACAGCCATAAAAAGGGAAATCGACAGTAACACATTCATAGTAGGGGACTTTAACACCCCACTTTCACCAATGGACAGATCATCCAAAATGAAAATAAATAAGGAAACACAAGCTTTAAATGATACATTAAACAAGATGGACTTAATTGATATTTAGAGGACATTCCATCCAAAAACAACAGAATACACATTTTTTCTCAAGTGCTCATGGAATATTCTCCAGGATAGATCATATCTTGGGTCACAAATCAAGCCTTGGTAAATTTAAGAAATTTGAAATTGTATCAAGAATCTTTTCTGACCACAACGCCATGAGACTAGATATCAATTACAGGAAAAGATCTGTAAAAAATACAAATACATGGAGGCTAAACAATACACTACTTAATAACGAAGTGATCACTGAAGAAATCAAACAGGAAATCAAAAAATACCTAGAAACAAATGACAATGGAAACACAATGACCCAAAACCTATGGGATGCAGCAAAAGCAGTTCTAAGAGGGAAGTTTATAGCAATAAAAGCCCACCTTAAGAAACAGGAAACATCTCGAATAAACAACCTAACCTTACACCTAAAGCAATTAGAGGAAGAAGAACAAAAAATCCCCAAACTTAGCAGAAGGAAAGAAATCATAAAAATCAGATCAGAAATAAATGAAAAAGAGATGAAGGAAATGACAGCAAAGATGAATAAAACTAAAAGCTGGTTCTTTGAGAAGATAAACAAAATAGATAGACCATTAGCCAGACTCATCAAGAAAAAAAAGGAGAAGACTCAAATCAATAGAATTAGAAATGAAAAAGGAGAAGTAACAACTGACACTGCAGAAATACAAAAGATCTTGAGAGACTACTACAAGCAACTCTATGCCAATAAAATGGACAATCTGGAAGAAATGGACAAATACTTAGAAATGCACAACATACCAAGACTGAATCAGGAAGAAATAGAAAATATGAACAGACCAATCACAAATACTGAAATTGAAACTGTGATTACAAATCTTCCAACAAACAAAAGCCCAGGACCAGATGGCCTCACAGGCGAATTCTATCAAATATTTAGAGAAGAGCTAACACCTACACTTCTCAAACTCTTCCAAAATATAGCAGAGGGAAGAACACTCCCAAATTCCTTCCACGAGGCCACCATCACCTTGATACGAAAACCAGACAAGGATGTCACAAAGAAAGAAAACTACAGGGCAATATCACTGATGGACATGGATGCAAAAATCCTCAACAAAATACTAGCAAACAGAATCCAACAACACATTAAAAGGATCATACAACATGATCAAGTGGGGTTTATTCCAGGAATGCAAGGATTCTTCAAAATACGCAAATCTATCAATGTGATAAACCATATTAACAAATTGAAGGGGAAAAACCATATGATCATCTCAACAGATGCAGAGAAAGCTTTTGACAAAATTAAACACCCATTTACGATAAAAAAAAACCCTGCAGAAAGTAGGCATAGAGGGAACTTTCCTCAACATAATAAAGGTCATATATGACAAGCCCACAGCCAAAATCATCCTTAATAGTGAAAAACTGAAAGCATTTCCACTAAGATCAAGAACAAGACAAGGTTGCCCACTCTCACCACTCTTATTCAACATAGTTTGGAAGCTTTAGCCACAGCAATCAGAGAAGAAAAGGAAATAAAAGAAATCCAAATGGGGAAAGAAGAAGTAAAGCTGTCACTGTTTGCAGATGACATGATACTATATATAGAGAATCCTAAAGATGTTACCAGAAAACTACTAGAGCTAATCAATGAATTTGGTAAAGTAGCAGGATACAAAATTAATGCACAGGAATCTCTGGCATTCCTATACACTAATGATGAAAAATCTGAAAGTGAAATCAAGAAAACACTCTCATTTACCATTGCAACAAAAAGAATAAAGCATCTAGGGATAAACCTACCTAAGGAGACAAAAGAGCTGTATGCAAAAAATTATAAGACACTGATGAAAGAAATTAAAGGTGATACAAATAGATAGAGAGATATACCATGTACTTGGATTTGAATAATCAACATTGTGAAAATGACTCTACTACCCAAAGCAATCTATAGATTCAATGCAATCCCTATCAAACTACCACTGGCATTTTTCACAGAACTAGAACAAAAAATTTCACAATTTGTATGGAAACACAAAAGACCCCGAATAGCAAAAGCAATCTTGAGAATGAAAAACGGAGCTGGAGGAATCAGGCTCCCTGACTTCAGACTATACTACAAAGCTACAGTAATCAAGACAGTATGGTACTGGCTCAAAACCAGAAAGATAGATCAATGGAACAGGATAGAAAGCCCAGAGATAAACCCACAAACATATGGTCACCTTATCTTTGATAAAGGAGGCAGGAATGTACAGTGGAGAAAGGACAGCCTCTTCAATAAGTGGTGCTGGGAAAACTGGACAGGTACATGTAAAAATATGAGATTAGATCACTCCCTAACACCATACACAAAAATAAGCTCAAAATGGATTAAAGACCTAAATGTAAGGCCAGAAACTATCAAACTCTTAGAGGAAAACATAGGTAGAACACTCTATGACATAAAGCACGCAAGATCCTTTTTGACCCACCTCCTAGAGAAATGGAAATAAAAACAAAAATAAACAAATGGGACCTAATGAAACTTTAAAGCTTTTGCACAGCAAAGGAAACCATAAACAAGACCAAAAGACAACCCTCAGAATGGGAGAAAATATTTGCAAATGAAGCAACTGACAAAGGATTAATTTCCAAAATTTACAAACAGCTCATGCAGCTCAATAACAAAAAACCAAACAACCCAATCCAAAAATGTGCAGAAGACCTAAATAGACATTTCTCCAAAGAAGATATACAGAATGCCAACAAACACATGAAAGAATGCTCAACATCATTAATCATTAGAGAAATGCAAGTCAAAAGTACAATGAGATATCATCTCACACCAGTCAGAATGGCCATCATCAAAACATCTAGAAACAATAAATGCTGGAGAAGGTGTGGAGAAAAGGGAACAGTCTTGCACTGCTGGTGGGAATGTGAATTGGTTCAGCCACTATGGAGAACAGTATGGATGTTCCTTAAAAAACTACAAATAGACCTACCATATGACCCAGCAATCCCACTACTGGGCATGTACTCTGAGAAAACCACAATTCAAAAAGAATCATGTACCAAAATGTTCATTGCAGCTCTATTTACAATAGCCCGGAGATGGAAACAACCTAAGTGTCCATAATCGGATGAATGGATAAAGAAGATGTGGCACAAATATACAATGGAATATTACTCAGCCATAAAAAGAAACGAAATTGAGCTATTTGTAATGAGGTGGATAGACCTAGAGTCTGTCATACAGAGTGAAGTAAGTCAGAAAGAGAAAGACAAATACCGTATGCTAACACATATATATGGAATTTAAGAAAAAAAAAATGTCATGAAGAACGTAGGGGTAAGACAAGAATAAAGACACAGACCTACTGGAGAACAGACTTGAGGATATGGGGAGGGGGAAGGATGAGCTGTGACAAAGCGAGAGAGAGGCATGGACATATATACACTACCAAACGTAAGGTAGATAGCTAGTCGGAAGCAGCCGCATAGCACAGGGAGATCAGCTCGGTGCTTTGTGACCGCCTAGAGGGGTGGGATAGGGAGGGTGGGGGGGAGGGCGATGCAAGATGGAAGAGATATGGGAACATATGTATATGTATAACTGATTCACTTTGTTATAAAGCAGAAATTAAAACACCATTGTAAAGCAATTATACCCCAATAAAGATGTTTAAAAAAAAAAAAGAAAGAAAAAAGAATCCGCCTGACAATGCAGGGGACACAGGTTCGAGCCTGGTCCGGGAAGATCCCACATGCCGCAGAGCAACAAGGCCCATGCGCCACAACTAGTGAGCCTGTGCTCTAGAGCCCCCCAAGCCACAACTACTGAAGCCTGTGCACCTAGAGTCTGTGGTCTGTAACAAAGAAGCCACGGCAATGAGAAGCCTGCGCACTGCAATGATGAGTAGCTCCGCTCTCCACAACTAGAGAAAGCCCATGGGCAACAACAAAGACCCAATGCAGCCAAAAATAAATTTATTTATTTAAGAAATAATAAAATAGATAACGAACAACAAGGACCCACGATATAGCACAGGAAACTCTGCTCAGCATTCTGTAATAACCTAAATGAGAAAATAATTTGAAAAAGAATTGATACATGTATATGGGTAACTGAATCACTTTGCTGCACACCTGAAACTAACACAACATTGTTAATCAAATCAACTCCTGAAATAATGACTTGAAAGTCAAAATTACTACTTGATCCATGGGCTGCAGAATGGATGTGTTAGCTGGCATGAAAGCAACATGAATCTCATTGTATGTCTCCATGAGAGCTCTTGGTTGACCATGTACATTGTCAATGAGCAGTAATCTTTTGAAAGGAACCTTTTTCTCTGAGCAGTAGATTTCAACAGTGGGTTATAAATATTCAGTGAACCATCAGTTGTAAACAGATGTGCTGTCATCCAGGCTTTGTTATTCCATTTATGGAGCACAAGAAGTATAGATTTAGCATGATTCCTAAGGGTCCTAGGATTTTCAGAATGGTAAATGAGCATTGGCTTCAACTGAAAGTCACCAGCTGCCTTAACCCCTAACAAGAGAGTCAGTCAGTCTGCCTGTTGAAGATTTGAAGCCAGGTGTTGACTTCTCCTCTCTAGCTATGAAAGTCCTAGATGGCATCTTCTTTCACTATAAGACTGTTTTGTCTACATTGAAAATCTGCTGTTTAATAAAACCACCTTCACTAATTATCTCAGCTAGATCTTCTGGATAACTTGCTGCAGCTTCTACATCAGCACTTGCTGCTTCACCTTGCATTTTGATGTTATGGAGATGGCTTCTTTCCTTAAACCTCATAAGCCAACATCTGCTAGCTTCAAACTTTTCTTCTACAGCTTCCTCACCTCTCTCAACCTTCATAAAATTGAAGGGAGTTAGGGACTTGCTCTGGAATAGGCTTTGGCTTAAGGGAATGTTCTGGCTGGTTTGATCTATCCAGACTGCTAAAACTTCCTCCATGTCAGCAAATAAGACTTTCACTTTCTTATCATTCATGTGTTCACTGAAGTATAACACTTTTAATTTCCTTCAAGAACTTTTCCTTTGCTTTCACAATGTGGCTGTTTGGTACAAGAGATATAGCTTTCAGCCCATCTCAGCTTTCACCATGCCTTCCTCACTAAGCTTAGTAATTTCCAGCTTCTAATTCAAAGTGAGAGTCATATGACTCTCCCTTTCACTTGAACACTTAGAGGTCATTGTAGGGTTATTAATTGGCAGGTCATGGTGTCCAAAACAATTATAATAGTAACATCAAAGAGCAAAGATCACCATAAAAGATATAATAATAATGAATAGTTTTGAAGTATTGTGAGAATTACCAAAAAGTGACACAGCAACACGAAGTGGCAAATACTTTTGGAAAAATGGCACCAATAGACTTACTTGATGAAGGGCGCCACACACCTTCAATTTGCAAAAAACGCAATATCTGAGAAGCACAATAAAGCGAAGCACAATAAAGTGAGATACGACAATGTTTACATGCTGGGCGCTTATACGTAACTACCATAACAATTATTATTATCGCCACTTTATAGATAAGGAAACTAAGGGTTAAAGACATTAAATGTCTTGCCCAGAGACATAAAGCTGTAAAAGTAAAGCCTGGTTTTAAATCCAAATTTATGAATCTGACTTTCTTCTTTAACCCACAGTACATAGCAGCAGTCCTTCCACATTGCGTGTCTCAATGGTGGGCTCACATGTCAAATGTAAAATGAGGGAAAGTAATGACAGTCAAGTTAAATATCACAAAAATTCAACTCCCAAATTTTTAAAATCTATATTTTCTTACCCAGCAGAATTATATAAAAATATTAAGTTGAAAGAACTCTGAGACTAATCTAAAAATCTAATCTTATTTTCTCCCTTTACAATAGAGATATCTCGAGCAGGCATCATGGTCAAAAGCCCATCTATCACTTTTTGTTATCTTTTCTATATCTGAAATGTCAGGGATGTATCTAGTCTTGAAGTCCCTACTCTCATGGAGCTCACAGTCTAAAAGTGAAATAAAGCTGTAGAAACTCACTACAACACTATCTGAAGAGTCTTCTAGGCCAGCAGCAAAGGGCTACGTATAACCACTGCCCAGAGGATGGAGTCAGATGCAGTTACTGGGTGAGCAGAGACTGGAACCCAGGTCTCCCCTACTGCAATACCTGAAACCTGGTTTGTAAGGATATTCAGAAGAAATTTAAGAGATTTAAACTTAAGATTAAATTTGCTGCACCATAATATAAGGATGGTTCTAATTTTTGACTAGTTAGCTACCTAGGAAGCAACTTTTATTGTTCTTCAAAAAAAGTCATATTCATTTTAGAGCTTAGGAGCCAAAGACTCAGACAATAAACTGATGCAAAAATGATTTTCTAAAAGGTATAATTCAAGGGCATTAGATCTTTGTAAGCCTAGTAGTTCAATTTCTGCCTTAGGCTTTCTCAATAAATTTAATGCAGAATACTCTAGTGTTATGAATTAAAGCTGTAGATTATAACCCAACTGAGTTGAATTCCTAGTTCTACCTCAATTAGAAACGGGTAGCATTTGGCAAATTACTGAACCTTCTAAACTAGTTTTGCATTCTTAAAGTCCTTATCTTAACCTCATGGTGTGAGGTTGAAAAGAGATAATACACTGTAAGTGAAGCACTTGGTACAGACCCAGGTATGTGGTGAGCACTCAGAGGTTGCCTGTAAGTTGTATCGGTTTTTCCTTTGGTTGTATAAGTTTTCATTTAGTTCCTTGATCAACTCTTGTGATCCCACTGTGCATGGATGAAGAGAGAGGGTTGTGTTTCTAAGTTTCCTGTCATTGTAAGAGTTCTTCCAAACACTGTCTAGCTAGCTCCATACTCCTAATCACAAGACAGGCTCAGGGTCTACCTAGATTTTTTTCAGGTAAGCCAGCATCCCCAGGATTCATTCATTCATTTGTCCATTTAATAAATTTACAAATATTAATTAAGCATTAACCAGGCAAAGATCATTGTGCTTAGACAACGCAAAAGTAAACAAGTGCATAATTCAATAAATAATTTTTTTGGAGAGTGACAAGTGTAATAAACTAGAGCACTGTGTGAGAGCAAGATAAGGAAGATATGGTTTAGAATACAAGGTGAAAGAAATCTGCTGTGAGGAGGTGACATTTGATCTGAGACTAACGATCTAGGCCATGGTAAAGAGTCAAGGGAAAGCGTTCCAAACAAGGGGAACTTCAAGTACAAAGGCTCTAAGTCGGGAACAAGCTTGGTATATTCAAGGGGAAAAAATAGCATTGTGACTTATTATAACCTTGGCAGGAAATGAAATCAAAAATTTAAGTAGGATTTAGATCATGTAGGGTCACATAGACTGTAGTGAGAAATCTTGAATTTGATTCTACGTGTAATTGGAAGCCTTTAGTAAGATTTATTTCTAAGATACTTGAACGTTCTAGTGTTCTGTAGTGCTATAATTTCTGTGATTTTTTTAAGGAGTCCAGGTCCAATGGAAGTTAAACTGTTTCACTACATTTTTAAATCACTTTTATAGTGATTTAGCAATTTTAGTTAGCTACAGCATTTACAGTTAAACTAAAAAGTGTCCTACAATTATCTGTCATTGGAATAAAACTCTGAGATGGGTAAATTCTAAGCATAAATTGGAAGCTATTTTTCAATTACACAGAACCTCCCTTAGCCAAAGGTATGAAATGCCATGCCTAAGAAAGAAAAATCTATGATCTGTCTCAACAGTTCTCTCTCTCTCTCCACAAATCTAATGAAATTGAAATGAAAAAATAAAATAAAATAGTAACTTTTTCAGAATACTTATATATTAGAAAAGCATTCCATGTAAGATGATTATATTCCAATTTTGAATAACAATAAAGCACTAAAATATGTTGAAGTTTCAAAAGTCTGTTTCTTCAATTGAAAACTCTTGAGTTCCAGACTCATATTCCTCTCGCCAAACATGTAGATCTGGCACTCAACTACTTCAAATTCTATGCATCAAAAATTATTTTTCCCACTAAACTTACCCTTTCCCTTGCCTTCCTTATCCCATTTGATGACTTTGATATCTAGCCAGTTACTCTAAGGATCAGAACTCTGAGTCTTTCCAAACTAACTCAGCATTACCAACAACTTCCAGTACTTAAAAATATTCAAATTTCTTCACATTGATGTCTGCTAGTTCTCCTTCATGAAATGGGATTCCCTTCCTTGTCTTGCCAGTGAGCTCCTACCTATGCTTCCAGGTCTACCTCAAATTTTCCTCCTCTCTAACATAGGAATCCCATGAATAGCATAAGCAATCAATTGCTCAAAATATACCTGCTGATTTTCCCCCTTCTTCCCTTTTTTCTAATTATCTTTAAAACCAATATGCAAAAAAATAATATTATATTTTCTTCACCTTTTTAGAAGTTCATGCCCAGTTTTAGCAATTTTCACAATATTCTATAAATGTTTTAATTGTCTGTCTTCCATACCAGATGATGAAAACTTCCTAAGGCTCTGCCCAGTTCATCTTTAGAGAACCCAATATATTAAGTAGTAATGGGTAAGTATATTAAAGTAAACAGCTGACCAGTTTCCTGTTAACCATTTCCTACCATCCCTTTGCCTTTCTGAAAGAAATATCTGAAATATTTTTTTCTTAGAATTTTCAATTGACATTTGTTTAGAAGAATATTCAGATAGGAAATACAGCTTAGGGAAGGTGGCAAGAGATGTGGCCAGAGAGGCAGACAGGGAGGGAAGATCCTGTCCACCCTCATAAGGGATTTGGGCATTAGCCTAAGAAACCAGTGAAGATTTTAACTCAAGAGGGTTACATGATCTGATTTATATTTTTAAAAAAGAACTCTGCTATATGGAAATTTGGATTTTTAAAAGCCTTTGCCAGTTAGAAGGCTATTGCAATAGTCCAGGCAATAAGTGATAGTGGTCACAGTGGAAAGAAGGAGATATAGACAAACTGTATATTTTGTTGCTGTAATAGATATGTAGATGATGAAAAAGGAGACATCAAAGATCATTACTAACAGGTTTTGTCTTGCTTAATTAAGTGAAGTCTGATACCATTTACTAAAGAGGGAAAGAGAGGGTGAGGAATAATTTCAGAATAAAATAAAAAACTGCATTGATACACATTAAGTTGAAAATGACTGGTAAAAATACAGGTCTAGAGCTCGGGATGAGGTTATGGCTAAAGAGATACACTTGGGATTCATTAGCATTTGGACTGGATTAAATTTATAGTTCTAGATAGAATTGCCTAGAGAGGAAGTCAGATGAAGAGGAGAATGGATGGAAGACTCAGCAATGAACTCTAGAGTCCTCCCATATTTAGACATAGGATAAAGGCAACAATGACAAAAAAAAGAGAGAGAGAGAAAGAGAGAAGAAAGGGACAGTGAAAGAGGCAGAAAACCAAGAGGAAGCAGTGTAATCATAGCACACTGGTTAGCACTACAGAAAGCAACTTTTCACAGTCCTGATCATGTAAATCTTGCTGTTGTCCACATTTAGAATCAGCTTCTAGAATATTTTGGCTATGGTTACAAAATAAAATGTATAGCTTATTAATCTTGAAAGTATTATAAATGTAGAATTATAGCAAGCAGAAAATGGTCAGGAAAAGAAGAGAGAGAAAAGTGTGAGAGTGCTAAAATCTTCACTTACAAAGTGGAAAGAAATGAAATAGTGGTGAAACAGAACAGGCAAACTATTTGGAAATGTTGATGTAACTAGCAGAACTGTAACTAAAAAAATGTAAAACCCTTCAAGTGGACATAGAAGGGATAGGTATAGGAAACTGTTCCTTCTCATTTTTAATCCTTCCATACTATTCGATTTTTTAATCATGTGCAGGTTTTACTTTGATGTAAGTAAAAATTTTAATTTAAATAGTGATTCCAGAGACTCAGTGGAAGATGTGTGATTGGGGGCAAAAAAAATTAAATTAAATTTATAAGGCTAAGATGTTCTGACCCAGAAATTCTACTTCTAGTAATATTCTCTAAAGGAACATTCGGAAATGAGGACAAAGATTTATGTTCAAGAACGTTTGCTGCAGTATTAATTATAATAGTTTTAAAAGGTTGGAAACTACCTACATAATAAATATTTGGAGATTATTTAAATAAATTATAGTTTAAATAAATTATAGTTTGCCCATACAATAAAATATTAAACAGCCACTAAATCATATTTGAGATTATTTGGGAGCTTATGTAATATTCATATCACATTATTATTCTAAGGGAAAATACAGGATTAAAACACTCTGTGTGTGCACATATGTGTGCACATGTGTGCGCATGTACATATGCCCAGAATTGGACACCTAGAAAATATATGGTTCAAGAACAAGAACCAATATTTCTGTACAAAACTGAGAATTTACTACCAACAGACCCTCTCTAAGAAACTTTTTAAACGTGTACTTCTAAAAGAGAGTAAAACTTTAAAACTTTTTTAAGAGTTTAAAAACTTTAGGACTTCCCTGGTGGCGCAGTGGTTGAGAGTCCGCCTGCCGATGCAGGGGACACGGGTTCGTGCCCCGGTCCGGAAGGATCCCACATGCCGCGGAGCGGCTGGGCCCGTGAGCCATGGCCGCTGGGCCTGCGCGTCCGGAGCCTGTGCTCTGCAACGGGAGAGGCCGCAACAGTGAGAGGCCCGCGTACTGCAAAAAAAAAAAAAAAAAAAAAGAAAGAAAGAAAGAAAAGCAATGGTAAAAAAAGAAAAACTTTAAATATGTGGATATATCCACATGAACATTGATAGTGGGCCTGAAAACAATAGAATTAAAATCCTTGTGGGAAATATGTACAATTTGGAAGAAAAAGATGAGTTACAATGTTCTAAGTCCTTTGGTGAAGAAGATAAAATTATTAGAGATTTTAATACATGCATACTAAAATGTCTAAGCTAATCGATGGAACAATATACAAAATTTATAGCTTCCAAAATAGTTTAGGAAAAAAATGGGATAAGGAAGGAACAACTACTTGATTTTAAAAAAAGTAGAGAAAAAGAAGAAAAAAGTAGAAAACCAGAAGAAAAAAAGCAGAACTAAAGTACAAAGCAAAATGGTAGAAATTAATATAAATATATTGAATCATAATAAATATAAATGTACTAGACTCAAGAGTTAAAACACAAAATTATGAGATATGTTTAAAGTCCAGCTAAAATCCATCTATGAGAGACAAAACACAGTGCCTCTATTCTAACAAGAATGTCATGGGACTGATTTGAATCCTTGGGTCTTTTCATATCAACTAAGACCCTAAATCCAACAGCTCTCAAAACAATTTCCCTTTCCCCAGTGTAGAGTTACCTAAGAAGATAACTAGATCCCTTTAGTAGAGACTGGGAGAACCACACCATATACACTTGCCATGATGTTGTACAGTCTTTCTTCATGGGATGTGATCACTCACTCTATGGTTCTGAGAGTGAAAACTGGCTCATGTCTGGAAAGTGTTCAAGAAGTCATGATTATATACATGATTATGTACATTAAGCAGTACCTTTGCTGACTGTGCATCTACCTTACCTCTGAGTCATCATATATCCCTCATGTCAGGACCCCCTAACTCTCATTCTAAACTTGCTTCCCATTTTGGTAATTAGGTCCACCTTGGTTATGAAAATAAATTGTTGCCACCTGTCCTCTACTATTCTAAGGTCCTATCAACCCCCTTTTTACTAAGGAGCCCACTACTGTAATAGCATCTCCTATGAAATGATCCATTCCTGAGCCTTTCAACAATGTGCTTGCCCTCTCACTAGCACATTCCTTATCCCCTTGGAAAATGGAGTTGACTTTGGTCCCTCTCAAGGAAAACTGTCAGCTAATAAGCCCAATTGAGCAGGCCCATTGCTCTGAGCCTTTTGATTGCTTCCTCCTCAGTTATCCATGGCAGTTATGGTATCTCTATTTCATTTATGAGAATTATTACTGTGTTTAAGCATTCAACAGCCATCTCAGAAACATGCTAAAGAAATCACCCAAGGCCCAAGCCAGGATGTTAAATCTTATTTTACAGCAGAGTGCCTCTATATTGACATTCTCCCCTTAGCCAGCTTTACATTCTGCCCCAATGATCCAGCATCCTCAGGCATCCTATTCACACCAGTTTATATTAACCAGGTACTGTAGTTCTTTTGGTGTATAATCTCTCTCCCTTAGCAGTTCCAGCACTTACCTAATTAGCTTGTGCTAAGGTTTGGCATTACTGGTGGTCTGGTGGTCACGAGAAGTGGTCAGTTCCTGAGGAGAAGCAGGACTGTCATACAAGGTATTGGCCTCCTTTGAGGCACTTGCATAGTCTTCAAGCAAGGAAGGGGGCTGTTTCTTCCACAGGGATGGGTGGGCCACTTTTTCAGGTCAAAGGATTCAGGAGAATTTAGGGACTCAATATCTTCAAATGCACCTACTCCAATATTCTAATTGTCAAGTCCCACTTTTTCCCTATCAGGTTTTATCAAGTTTACCCGGTTTTGGTATAAAGAGCCTTCTCTGAAGTTCTGCCATTTTACAAATCTACAACTTTTAGAAGAAAATATAGATTTTATCTATGATTAGGTATAGATTTCATAAAATGACACAAATAACCATGAAATAACTAATTTAAGTTCTTTTGTTCTTGAAAACACAATATGATAATTTAAAATCAAATTACAAACTGGCTTAAGGTATTTGCAATATATATACCCTAAAAGAATTAATATTTAGAATACATGTACCAATCAATAAGACAATAGAAAAATGAGTGAAACTATGAACAAGCATTTAACATAACTGGAAACATGAATGGCCAGTAAACATTTAAAAGACGCTCAATGTCAGTAATAATTAAGGAAATGCAAAAATAAAATCATAATGTAATAGCATTTCACACTCATCAAATTAGCAAAATTACAATATCTGACAATATCAAGTGTTGGAAAGGATATGGATCAATGAAAATTCCTATACTGCACTGATGGGAGAGTTTATTGGTACAACAACTTTGAAAATTAACTGTACCTAGTGTCAAGTTGTACCTAGACTATGACCCAACAATTTCACTTTAAAATATGTATGCTTGAAGATTGTGGGTTACTTAATAAATTGTGAAATCAGTCTCATTCAGTGTTTCCTTCTCTGTGGTCTCCAGATCAGCAGCATTAGCATTACCTGGATCCTTGTTAGAAATGCAAATTCTTGAGCTGCTGGAATAGAAACTTTGGAGAAACTCCCAGCAATTTGTGTTTTAATAAGCCCTTCAGGTGATTCTGATAAGTGCTAAAGTATTGAAAAAAAAACACAGATCTAGTGAGTTAAAACCAGCTTTTTAAAAAAAATAAAATATACTAGATTTCACTAGAACAGGACAAATTAGAAAAGAAAATATTAGATTTTGTGTTGCAAGGAAGAAGGGTAATAACTGTTTCATTAAAGTATTGTTTTACGTGTACATGTATTTAGGTATGGGTGTGCATGTTTGTGTGTGTGTGTGTGTGTGTGTGTGTACATGTACCTTTGTACTGAGTCAATCTGCAGTATGTATTTCCTACTATGGATCATAGCCAACAGTGTTTGAGAAATACTGATAGACTTTTAAACATGTGAAGCAGGAAACATGTACCAAGATGTTTCTAGCAGTATTGTTTATAATAGCAAAATAGTAGGAATACTTGAATGACCATGGACCGGAGATTGAATAAATAAATAAGGAAATGGAATACTCTATAGCAGCAAACAGAAATAAACTACAGCTATACCTATGAACATTAATGATTTTTTTAAAGTGTACTGGTGAATTTCAAAATAAAAAATGAAAAATTATTCTAATGACTGAGAAAAACAGGTTACAGAAAATTACATATAATATATTCCATGACAGAAAGTTCAAAGACAGGCAAAATAACATTTTCCTTGAGTAATCACACAAATATGGTGAGACTAAAGAAAATAAGGGAATATATATATGTATCAGATGTGTGTATCAAATCATCACATTGTACACCTTAAACTTACATGTTATATGTCAATAATATCTCAATTAAACTAAAAACAAAACCAAAAAAAAGGGAGTATTTGTCATGGAATTCAGGATAATGATTATTTCTGAGGGATGGAGAAGGAGTACATTTGGGTAAAAGTGAATAGGAAACTTCAAAGATATTGCAAGCATTCTATTTTTTTAAGCAAGGTAGCAGGTAGTCTTTAAATTATTATTCTTTAATTGTGCATATATGTTATATACTGTTCTGCATGTAGTAAATTTCACAATAAAATATTTAAAGTATATATAAATATGCACAAATAGAAAAAAATGGAAAGTACGTGATTAAATTGTTAGTAGTAGCTATCACTAAAAGGTGGAGCTGTGGCAATTTTATTTTTTTCTTTGTATTTGTTACATTTTCCAAGTTTTCTGATCTGAGCTTGATATCCATTTTAAACTGGAAACTAACTGTATTGGATATATCCTGTCTTTGGTCACTTTCTCAGGAAAGCTAAGCCTACCCAAATTGTCTGCTGTGTCCAGCTGACCACATGACACATGATGCTGCCTTCTCCCTATATCCCCAGCCATTGCTTATGATGCCATAACTGAACATCTAATCTGAAGGGTGCCCATATAAAAGCTGGGCAACATCCTTTGTTTGTATAATTTTGTGTGTGTGTGTGTGTGTGTGTGTGTGTGTGTGTATGCAGGTCTCTCACTGCTGTGGCCTCTCCCGTTGCGGAGCACAGGCTCCGGACACGCAGGCTCAGCGGCCATGGCTCACGGGCCCAGCCGCTCCGCGGCATGTGGGATCCTCCCGGGCCGGCACAAACCCGTGTCCCCTGCAGCAGCAGGCGGACTCAACCACTGTGCCACCAGGGAAGCCCTAATTTTGAAAAATTCATAGGGACAATCATGTTTCCCTTAAAGAATATTGAGACACAGAAGAAACTATTGTAACTAATGGGGGTAAGAAGAACTAGAAGGTCCTGGACAATTTGGAGGAGTTTTTAAATTACTGATTCAATTTCAATACTGGTAATTGATCTATTCATATTTTCTATTTCTTTCTGGTTCAGCCTTGGAACATAGTACACTTCTAGGAATTTGTCCATCTCTTCTAGGTTGTCCATTTTATTGACATATAGTTGTTCATAGTAGTCTCTTCTGATCCTATGTATTTCTGTGGTGTCCATTGTAACTTCTTTCTCATCTCTAATTTTATTGTTTGGGCCCTCTCTTTTTTTTCCTGATGAGTTGGGTAAAGGTTTATTAATTTTGTTTACTTTTTCTAATACAATTTTTAAAGGTTACACTCCATTTACAGTTATTACAAAATATTGGCTATATTCCCTGTGTTATGCAATACATCCTTGTAGCTTATCTCACACCCAGTAGTTTGTACCTCCCACTTCCTGACTTCTATATTACCTCTCCCCCGGACACCCCCGTCTCCCCACTGGAAACCACTAGTTTGTTCTCTGTATCTGTAAGTCTGTTTCTTTTTCGTTATGTTCACTAATTTGCAGTATTTGTTTAGATTCCACATATAAGTGATATCATACAGTATTTGTCTTTGTCTGACTTGTTTCACTGAGCATATTGCCCTCCATGTCCATTCATGTTGCTGCAAATGCAAAATTTCACTCTTCTTTATGACTGAGTAGTATTCCATTCTGTATATATACCACATCTTCCTTATCTATTCATCTGTCAATGGACACTTAGGTTTCTTCCATATCTTGACAATTGTAAATATTGCTGCTGTGAACACTGAGGTACATATATCTTTTCTAATTTGTGTTTTTCTTTTCTTTGGATAAATACACAAGACTGGAATTGCTGGGTCATATGGTAGTTCTATTTTCAGTTTTTGAGAAACCTCTATACCATTTTTCACACTGACTGCACCAATTACACTTCTACCAATAGCATATGAGGGTTTCCTTTTCTCAACAGCCTTGCCAACATTTGCTATTTGTGTCCTTTTTGATGACAGCCATTCTGACAGGTGTGAGGTGATATCTCATTGTAGTTTTGATTTGCTTTTCCCTGATGATTAGTGATGTTGAATAACTTTTCATTAACATGTTGGCCATCTTCATTTCCCCTTTGAAAAAATGTCTCTTCAGTTCTTTTGCCGGTTTTTAATTGAATTGTTTGTTTTTTTGATGTTGAGTTATATGAGTTGTTGGTATATGTTGGATATTAATCCCTTATCAGTCAAATCATTTGCAAATATTTTCTCCCATTCCATAGGTTGTCTTTTCATTCTGTCAGTGGTTTCCTATGCTGTGCAAAATCTTTTAACTTTAATCAGGTCCCTTTTTTTTTTTAATTTTCACTTTTATTTCTTTTACTTTAGGAAAAGCATCCCAAAAAATGTTACAATTTACATCAAAGATTATTCCATCTATGTTTTCCTCTAGGAGTTTTATACTATCCATCTTTACATAATGGGATTAGTGTCATTTTAAGATGGAAAAGAGAGTAGAGACCTCCCATCTCCATGTAAGAGGATACAGTGAGAAAGTGGTCATCTGCAAGCCAGAAAGAAAGTCCTCTCCCTGAAGAATTGAATCTTCCAGTACCTTGATCTTGGACTTTCTAAAGTTCAGAACTGTGAGAAATAGATGTTTGTTGTTTAAGCCACCAAGTGTGTGATATTTCGGTATGGCAGCCTGAGCCAACTAAGACACACATGAGAAAAGCAGATAGAAACTGTATAAGAGTGAGTGACCATTCATCCCCAGAGACAAGGAAGGCAGCACCTCAGTTGCTTACTTTCTATTTCTAGTACCTTTGAGGCTAGTGGTTCTTTCCTATCCTTAGATGTCCGTCAAATAGCCTCTCATTTCACTACATTTTTTTCATTTAAGCCAACTTGCTTGGGTTTTACTTCCTTATAATAAAAATCCTTGTCTAGACCAGTATTAAGAAATATTATTTGAGAGTGTATCCTGTGCACTATTTATTCACCCCTACTTAGAACATCAGAAAAGAAAAAGTGAAGAAAGTTATGACTGACAGTGTAGTGAGTTGAATACTGGCCCCTCAAAAAGATATTAAGCCCTGGAAAATATGAAGGTGCCTTATTTGGTAAAAGGGTCTTTGCCACTATAATTAAGGATCCTGAGATGAGGTCATCCAGGATTTAGGGTGGGCCCTAAACACAATGACTGGTGTCCTTATAAGAGGAAGGAGAGGGAGATTTGAGACACAGAGACACACAGACGAGAAGGCCACGTAAGGACACAGCCAACTGGAGTTGTGTTGTATGAGCCAAGGAACATCAGAGGCTACCAGAAGCTAGAAGAGAGGCATGGAATGGATTCTCTCCTAGAGCTTCCAGAAGGAACCAACCTTGCCACCATTCAATTTCAACTTCTGGCCTCATGAGCTGTGGGACAATGAATAAAGCCCCCCAGTTTGTGACGATTTGTTACCATAGCCCTAGGAAATTAATACAGACAGTATTTTAGATAAGCCACTGGTGACTAGATATCTGTCCCTTATTCATGTTTAATGAGATTATTACTTATGTCAGCATTAATATAAACAGCATTTTATCATTAATATGAATATGTAGACAAGTATAAAGATGATATTATTAATATGAATTTGTACAAGGAACGAGGTATAGACCACTTTTTTAGACTAGACTTACTGAACTTTGGATGCACAATACCAATAACAATTCGGGCTTTGTTTAGTTTCAACCTAGAACATCTTAAGACTCAAGTAATTCAAAGAAAATTGACTTTACAAAGAAAAGACCTTTTATAAAAAAAGAAGACAAATATGGGGGAGGCATAAGAAGTTAAGACTCCTGTAGGTAGAAAGAAGTTCATTTGTTTTCTCTTTTATTTCATTTCTCTCCCTGCTCCAGCCCCCAACACATGAAGGCATTAGAGTGCGAGCAAATGCAGAGCACAGAAGGAGTAGGATATAAGACTTCCTTCTATAGCTATCAGTTGACACAGCTGTGTTCTACCCTGGGTATCCTTCTCTGAAGCCCAAAGAGCACACCCCTAGAATATATACTCCATTCTCCTACTCAACATATGGCTTCACATTTTAGCATACGTCTACAGCCCACAGTACGTGAGAGTTTTGCTGCTGGCCAGGTGAGAAAGAAGTTTGCACTTAGAGATACTAAACTAACAGTGTTCACAGACATTTGAGTTCACGGTAAAAGAACCACTTCAAGTGAAGTCATTAGTGAATGAACATCAGCAGGTTTAGGACTTCATTCTGATAACTTGCAGAAAGGTGAGATGTCTGGATTTAACAGGAAGATGCACCGGACAGAGGAAAGTGGAGGTGAGAGAAAGTGCAGGAGGGTTTGGGATGGGGTCCCCACAGCTGGCAAGAAAGCTGCCAGCCTTCCCAGTAATGGGTCCGTCTTTTGGCCACCTTTGTGACCATGTTTCCTGCTGCCAATATGAAAGCAAACAAAACAAAAGGAGGATGATGATAGATAAGGAGAAACACTATTTTTAAAAATATTAGTAGTAGTAGATTAAAAAGTCAGGAAAGAGTAAAACTGAAATTGAGAGAGTGGGCTAGGAGAAAAATAGAAGGTAAAAATTAAGAATGAGCACATGATTGCAAATAAAGATGAGATTAAGAATTTTTAAATAATAAAAATAAAATAGGTGAAATTAAAGGTCAACAGAATTAGTAGATCAAAAGCCATAAAAGTAAAGGACATAAAAGGTTATTGTTAAAAGCTAAAATCCATAAAATGAAAAGTAAAGTGTAACAGAGGGAATTAAAGATTAGAAACATAAATTATGATAATAAAACTATAAGATTAAGGAAGATTGGGAAAATGTTTGAGATAAAGTATGTACAAAAGGCTTGAAGATATATAAACAGATTAGAAAATAATATAAAGGAGAGGGGAGGGAGATAAACCACAGGCAAGCATGCAATGAGACAGAGGGCCCCTCCCCATTTATTGTGCCATATCACACCTCTTTGTGTGTCATGAGAAATACTTTTTTATCTTCTGTACTTGGCTATGACTTTATAACCTTTCAAACTCATCTCAGGAATCACTTTCTTCAGGAGGCAAAACACACACACACATACACACACACACACACACACACACACACACACACACCCCTTTCCACCCAAGTTGGGTTAAATATTTCTCTATGACCCAACAGAGTCCTGTGTATACCTCAAATCAATATTTCTGTCTCTTGCCTTGCTCTCCTCTGACCCTGACTTTGAATTCTTTGCTATACATAGAAGTAATATTACAATCACTTTTTTTTTTTTTTTTTTTTGCGGTACACGTGCCTCTCACTGTTGTGGCCTCTCCCATTGCAGAGCACAGGCTCTGGACACGCAGGCTCAGCGGCCATGGCTCACAGGCCTAGCCGCTCCATGGCATGGGGGATCTTCCTGGACTGGGGCACGAACCCGTGTCCCCTGCATCGGCAGGTGGATTCTCAACCACTGCGCCACCAGGGAAGCCCCTACAATCACTTTTAATAATAAAATAAAAAGAATAAAAAGAAGAAGGTTTATCAACTCCTGTAGTTTTTTTTTTTTTTTTTTTAGCTATATGTATTCAACAAGTGTTTCCTAAGTATTCACTCTGTTCCAGGCTCTGTGAATACAGAGATCAATGAGACCCACTACCTGTCCTCAAAGAATTAATAATTGAATTGGGGAGCTAGCTTAGTAAGAAAAAACTGCAGCAGTGTGACATCAAAAAGCATGTGAGTTTTATACATTTCAATTAGTTCATTTTGAGGTTATATATACAACATCAAGTCTCCCTACATTGGGTAAAACCTTCATTCCCTGTTTCCAAAGTTCCATCCTAAATGGAATTTTGAGTGTCCTTCAGTAAAGATTTTATAACATGGTAACAGGAAAAGTAGTTTATTTGAGCCATTCTCAGGAAAACACTAGCTGGGTGTAAAGCAAAATGCTCCATTGGCCAGCTACCTTATTTCACCAGATGACGCACTGTTGGGCTGGACCACTAGATGGCGTTGCCCAGGGCAGGAGTTCTGTAAATTCTTGTTAACAATCTTAAGATAGCTTTGCCTCTGAGCACTCCATAGTATATCTACATATATAAATTCTGTTATATGATATGTTTCTTAGACTTGTTTTGTGACTAGAAGAAAAGTCAATAGTATAACTTCCAAAAATTATTCTTTAAGAAAAATAAAATTCTTCTTCCCCTCAGATTAAAAAAAAAAGTTTTCCAAAGAACACCAACTGAGGTTGATGAATAGAGCTATCAGATATGTGTTTTATCAGCTTGCTTTATGTTGTCTTGAAGGTTTCATTTTTCAAAACCAAAAAAATTCCTGCCTCCCATGATGGCTTTAATGGGGTGGGAATTATTATAACTTTCTAATATAGGTACTTGCTTAAGATGATTATTAGGAAAGTATTTAGAAATCTATTCCAAGGTACATAGTATACCACAACCTCCTTATGCTTTAAGTAATCGACATTTATCAACACTCATCCTTTATTAGAAAGAGTAAATTGAGAAAGAGATGCACGACACTGGACTTGGAGTCGTAAGGCTGGGAGGCTCCAGATTCTATGTATTAGCAGTTTAGTTTAAACAAATTACTCAGTTTGTCCACTCCTCAGTTCCTTCATCCAAAAAGTGGAGATGATGACAACATCCACTTTACCGTGTCATAAGGATCACATGTGATTACATATATGCAACCCTGTAGAAAGAACATTAGTATACAAATATCAGGAGCAGTCATCTGAGTTAAATGGTCAAAAACCCAGTAACTGCCTAGTCAGAGATTAACTTACCCATTGGCAAAATAAGATATAACTTCAGGGACCTCAAAAAGTCCTTTTACTGAAAAAATATTATTGACAAATTGCTGCTTACTAATGATATAAAGCCCCTTATATTTTTAACATCTTTATTGGAGTAAAATTGCTTTGCAATGTTGTGTTAGTTTCTGCTATAAAACAAAGTGAATCAGCTATATGTATACATATATCCCCATATCCCCTCCCTCTTGTGTCTCCCTCCCACCCTCCCTATCCCACTCCTCTAGGTGGTCACAAAGCACTGAGCTGATCTCCCTGTGCTATGCAGCTGCTTCCCACTAGCTATCTATTTTACATTTGGTAATGTATATATGTCAATGCTACTCTCTCACTTCATCCCAGCTTACCCTTCCTCCTCCCCTTGTCCTCAAGTCCATTCTCTATGTCTGCGTCTTTATTCCTGTCCTGCCGCTAGGTCATCAGAACCATTTTTTTTTAATATTCTATATATATATGTGTTAGCATATGGTATTTGTTTTTCTCTTTCTGACTAACTTCACTCTGTATGACAGATTCTAAGTCCATCCACCTCACTACAAATAATTCAATATCGTTCCTTTTTATGAAAGCCCTTTATTTTAAAAAAGTAAGAATAAAAAGCCTTTATTCTACCATGAGAGCTAAGAATCAAAATGGAATATTTTTTGGTAATGAAGTTGAATCCAGGACACTCTGGAAAAGACAAGATAAGTGTATTTAAACATAAGAAGCACAGAACTAAAGCAAGAAAAAATTAACAAGATAAAATTCAGTTGGACAAAGGGAAGGAGTTATTTATTGTAACCATAATAGCAATGATGGAGAGTCATTCCATGGTGTAAGGAGAAAGTAGAAGGAAATTCAGGCTAAGGACAAATCTAACAAGTTTGGAAGGTGTAAGAAAGGAGATTCATCATCATTTACATGTGCAAGACATTATTCCAAGTATCTTACATATATTAATTCATTTAATCTTTGCAGTAACTTGAAGGAGGATTATAATTATATTTGAACCATTGTATAGATGGGAAAACTGATGTTCAGAAAATGAAATAACTTTTTAAAAATTTCTGTCATCATCTCTTCGTCAGTATCTCTTTGAAATACTAGGTATTAAGCTGATAATGTTTCCTATCCATGATTCTGAGTCATTAAACTAGAAACTGCCCAGATATTATTTCAGATGTAATGTTTCAAGAATTGAATTAATCATTCAGCCAATTAGCAGTGATATTACATTTCTAATGCCTGGGCCACATGAGTACATGAAAGTGAGGAATTTTCCTTGAATTATAATGAATTAACTTGGGGGATGATCAACTAGCAAGTAGCATATTCCTGCTTCTGGAAGTAGGAAGAGAAGAAAAATACTACATAAAAACAGTCTGGGACAGACTCCAGGCATGCAGTGTTTTGTTCCAATGACAAAATTTGCTTCTAGATGATGTCCTAAACTTAACCTCACTCCCCCCAGACCCCCCAGATGTTAAGCACAGCTTCAGTTCAGAAGAAGCCAATATCAACACCATATGTTCTAAAAATCTTATTATTATTATGAGCAATCCGTATGTCCACATTTGGAGCATAGGAGTGATAAATTGGAGTGGGAGAGCAAATAAGCATTTTCTATTCCTGAAAGTTGGATCCTTCTATCTTCTTATGATTCTAGTTCTCAGTCTTGCATTGTCATCTGAGAGATGATATCCCAAGGAAGCCAATAGAGGTCCACAATCCAGTGTCCAAGAACTTATGAGTAGATGTTTTTCAGAATTTACATATTTTCTCAGATATTAGGAATATAATGTGATGCTTTTCTGTAATTGTGTAACATCCCAACAGGTTTTGGGGAGTTTCATAATCAAGCACATTAATATTTTTGCAGTAAAGTATATAAATATTCAAGCAAAGTAGAATAATAAATACTATAAATAGTTCCATATCAGGATGGAACAGTTTTAATATAAAACAAATTTTCCACACACTTAAAACTTTTGGTTTTGTATTTGAATTGTGAACTCTTTCCATTATTCCTTGAGCCTAAACCAAAGCAAGTGATCTAGTGGAAATTTATGACCTCCAGTAGACCAATATTAAAATATAAGAATTCCTAAATGGGGTTAGCTACCAGAAGGAGTGGCCTCTGGTGAGTTGGTTAGACGTAGTCTCTCAGGAGGTGACCTATACCACCTAACACTTCTAACCAGATCACTTGTCACTTCTCTTTAGTCAGAGCATTTAATTACTACCATGGCACCAAGAGCTCACTCGAACAATAATGTAAGGTTAAAAGAAAATAACATGTTGGTAAACAGTATGGAAAGCATGATCACATTAAGCTACTTCCAAGCTCACTCACATAGTTATTGGCAGGCTTTGAGCCCTCACCACCTGGACCTCTCACACAGTTGCCTCACAACATAGCAGCTGGCTTCCCTCAGAGCTAGGGACCCAAGAGTGTGAGAGAGAATGCACCGAAGATGAAAGCCACAAATAGATTTGCTTCTACTGTCTTTCAAAATTTTATCATTCATTTCTAGTCAAATGTTATTATTAATTCTTCCATCCCAAAGCCTATGACTTTTATCATGAAATGCTCAGAGAAGTAACTCATGATCTCTCCTCCTACACCTCAACACCTAGATTTATTCTGGGATTCCTTCATATAATTTGTATCTATTATGCATTTTTTTCTTACATGGAGGACTAGAGAATCGTATAAAGATGTAAAAGATATGGCCCCTGTCCTTGAGAGGTTCATGATCAGTTTGGTTGACAGGATCATAAACCAGAGTTAAAATACAATGTGCTAAGTATTTTGTTTTGTTTTGTTTTTAATAAATTTATTTTATTTTTTTATTTTTGGCTGCGTTGTGTCTTCATTGCTGTGCGCAGGCTTTCTCTAATTGCAGTGAGCAGGTGTTACTCTTCATTGCAGCATGTGGGCTTCTCATTGCGGTGGCTTCTCTTGTTGTAGAGCATGGGCTCTAAGTGCACGGGCTTCAGTAGTTGTGGCATGAGGGCTCGGTAGTTGTGACTCATGGACTCTAGAGCGCAGGCTCAGTAGTTGAGGCACACAGGCTTAGTTGCTCCGCCGCACGTGGGATCTTCCTGGACCAGGGATCAAACCCGCGTCCCCTAAATTGGCAGGTGGATTCTTAACCACTGCACCACCAGGGAAGTCCCTGTGCTAAGTGTTTTAATTGCAGTGTACACAAAGTGATTTGTGAGCACAGAGAACTGAGACACTAAATCTGTCTGAGATACATGACGGTTTCACACAGGATATGATATATTCCTCTAATACTCTTTATACTTCAAGTATAAGTTTCCATTGCCTTGAATGCAGATAACAGAATAGCCTGTGCAAAGATATGAAAATAAGAGAGAGCACGGTATGCAGAGGAAACAAGTCATTTTTTTTTTGTGATTTGAGCATACCAGATGTGTGTTTGAAGGAATATGAAGGTTAAAAATGGAGGGAAATAGGATAAAATCTTTGCAAAACACATAAATTTCAACTAAAGAATTGGTATTTAAAATATACAAAGAATGCTCAAAATTCAACATTAAGAAAACAAGCAACCCAATTTAAAAATGGGCAAAATATCTGAAAAGACACCTCACCAAAGAAAATATACAGAGAGCAAATAAACATATGAAAAAGATACTCAACATCATTAGAGAATTCAAATTGAAACAACAATGAGATACCACTACACACCTATTAGAATAGCCAAAATCCAGAACACTGACAACACCAAATGTTCGTGAGGATGAAAAGCAACAGGAACTCTCATTAATTGCTGGTGGAAAGGCAAAATGATACAGCCATTTTGGGAGACAGTAGAGCAGTTTCTTACAAAACTAAACATAATCTTACAATATGATCCAGCAATCATTCTCCTTGGTATTTATCCAAATGAGTTGAAAACTTACATTCACACAAAAACCTATGTGTGAATGTTTATAGCAACTTTATTCATAATTGCCAAAACTTAGAACCAATCGAGACGTCCTTCTATAAGGAAATGGGTAAACAAATGGTGGTATAACCATACACTGGAATATTATATGGATGATAAAAAGGAATGAGTAAGCCACCAAAAGACATGGAAAAACTTTAAATACATATTTCTAAGTGAAAGAAGCCAATCTAAAAAAGTTACATACTGTATTATTCCAACTGTATGACATTCTAGAAAAGGCAAAACTATAGAGACAATAAAAATATCAGTGATTGACAGGGGTTCTAGGAAGCATGATCACAGGGGTTTTTAGAGCAATGAAACTATTATTTGGTATAACAAAGTAATGGTGGATACATGCCATTATACATTAGTCAAAACCCATAGACTGTACAACACAAAGAGTGAACCCTAATGTAAACTACGAAATTTACTTAATAATAATGTAACAATATTGGCTCATCAGTTGTAACAAATATACCACATAAATGCAACATATTAAAAATGGGGAAATTGGTAGGGGGTAAAGGGTGTATGGGAGCTTCCTGTATTTTTAGCTCAATTTTTTTTTGTTAACCAAAAACTGCTCAAAAGATTAATAAAGCCTATTAATTTTTTTTTAAAGTAGAGGAAAATGTGATGAAGAAAGAGACTGGTGTTAATTTATAAGAAACTTGATAAGCTATTATTATGGCCATCTATTTCTGTGTAACCAGCCACTCCAAACTTGATGGCTTAAAAACAAAGTCATTTCATAATGTTCACAATCTGTAAGTTACAAAATGGGCCAGCCTCAGCTGGTTGATTCTCCTGTTCCATGTGGTGTTGAATGAGGTCACTTGGTAACACATTCAGCTGGTAGCTGGGCTGGAATAGAGAATCCAAGGCAGCTTCTTTTATATATCTGTTGCCTTGGTGGGGAAGGATGGAAATCAAGGCTCTGTTGGGCCACTTTCCCTCTCTTGCTTGTTTTATAGTTTTTCCACATACTGTCTACAACAGGATAGTTTAAACTCCTGCAGCTCAGGTGCCAAGAGTGGGTGCTCCAAAAGACAAGAAGCAGAAACTGACAATCTCGTAGGGCCTCGGCCTATAAACTGGCAAAGCATCACTTCTGCCATCTCTATTTGTCAAAGCAGTTATGAATCCTGTCCAGATTCAAGGGGAAGAGACATAGACTCCCACCTCTCTAAAAGAGAGATGCCAAAGCTTTTGTGACCATCATTGACCTATCACAGCCATGCTATGGAATTTGAATTGTGTCCTGTAGTGCCTGGCAGCTATTGAAAGACTGTAATCTAGGGAAAGACATATTAGAATCACTTGCGGCAGTATGAAATAGGAAATGAGGGGGAAGAAAATTGAAGGAAGGAATCCCAGACACTCATTACCACAGAATATTTACTTTGTATTTTTAAGTGATTTCTTGGGGGAAGGGGGCTGGGGGGATTAAAACCCACTCCTTTGTTTTGATTGTAAAGATGATTATTTGTGGCTTCTAAGATACTGATATAATTTCAAATAATAAACTTTCATGTGTGCTAGGTTTTTGTCTCTCCAATTAGACTAGAAGCTCCTTGAAACAGAAATTGTGTAAATCTATAGCAGCAAGTATTTTGTAAATGTCCAGGAAATATTTACTGATTGGCAGATTAAAGAAGGCAAATCACATGGGACTCCTCTTCAGTCAACAAATATTTGAGTTTTGATATGTACCAGGCCTATTCTTTTTATTATTATTGTTGAGATATAATGAGATATAACATTGTATAGGTTTAAGGTATACAATACCTTGATTTGATATATATTGCAAAATGATTATGACCATACTATTAGCTAACACCTCCATCGCTTCACATAATTATCATTTCTTTTTTGATGAGAACATCAACTCTTTTAGCAACTTTCAAGGATATAATATGGTATTTTTTACTATAATCACCATGCTATACATAGAGTCCCCAAAACTTACTAATCTTATAATTGGAGGTTTGTACCCTTTGACCAACATCTTCCTATGTGGATATCAAATTTTCCCAGCATGATTTATTAAAAATACTATCCATTCCCCATTGAGTATTCTTGACGCTTGTCAAAAATTAATTGACCATATATGCCAGGATTTATTTCTGTGCTGTCGATTTTATTCTATTCATGTGTATCTATTTTCATGCCAGTACCATACTGTTTTGAACACTACTGCCTTGTAGTTCAGTTTGAAAGCAGGAAGTGTGATGCATCTCACTTTGTTCTTCTTTCCAAAAATTGCTCTGGCTATTTGGGGTTTTTGCAGTCATGCAAATTTAGGATTGTTTTTTCTATTTCTGTGAAAAATGCCATTGTGATTTTGATAGGGGTTGCATTACATTTACAGATGACTGAGTAATATGGATATTTTAACAATATACATTCTTCCAATTCATGAACACAGATATCTTTCCATTTATTTGTGTCTTCTTCCATTTCTTTCAACAATGCTCTATAGTTGTCAGTGTAGTTCTTTCACTTTCTTGGTTAAATTTATTTCTTTTTGTGCTATTGGGAATAGGATTGTTTTCTTTATTTCTTTTTCAGATATTTCATTGCTAGTGTATAGAAATGATACTGATTTATATATGTTGATTTTGTACCTTGCAACTTTCATGAATTTGTTGATTAGTTCTAACAGTTTTCGGTGGACTCTTTAGTGTTTTCTATTTATAAAATTGTAGCATCTGCCAACACAGGTAATTTTACTTCTTCTTTTCCAATTTGGATGTCTTTTTTTGTGTGTGTGGTACGCGGGCCTCTCACTGTTGTGGTCTCTCCCGTTGCGGAGCACAGGCTCCGGACGCGCAGGCTCAGCGGCCATGGCTCACGGGCCCAGCCGCTCCGCAGCATGTGGGATCTTCCCGGACCGGGGTACGAACCCATGTTCCCTGCATCGGCAGGCGGACTCTCAACCACTGCGCCACCAAGGAAGCCCTGGATGTCTTTTTTGCCAAATTGCTCTGGCTAGAACTTCCAATACTATGTTGAATAGGGGTGGTGAGTGTGGGCATCTTTGTCTTGTCCCTGATCTTAGAGGAAAAGCATTCAACATTTTACTGTTGAATATGATGTTAGCTGTGGCCTTGTTTTATATAGGCTTTATTATGTTTAGGTACATTCCTTCTTTACCCAATTTATTGAGAATTTTTCATCCTGAAAGAAGGTTGTATTTTGTCAAATCCTTTTTATGCATCTATTGAGATGATCGTATGATTTTTATCTTTTATTCTATTAATGATTTGCATATATTGAACCATCCTTGCATCCCAAGGATAAATCCTATTTGATCATGGTATATGATCCTTTTAATGTGTTATTGAATTCAGTTTGTTAGTATTAAGAATTTTTGCATCTATATTCATCAGGGGTATTGACCTGCAATTTTCTTTTCTTATAATGTCCTTTTTTGGCTTTGGCATCAGAGTGATGCTGACCTCATAAAATGAGTTTCCAAGTCTTCCCTTCTCTTCAGCTTTTGGGAAGAGTTTGAGAAGAATTGACTTTAATTCTTCTTAAATGTTGGTTATAATTTACCGGTGAAACCATCTGGTCCTGAACCTTTCTTTGTTCGGCAGTGTTTGATTATTGTTTATTGGGTATTTAGATTTTCTCTGTCTTGATTCAGACTTGGTAGGTTGGATGTTTCTAAGAATTTATCCACTTCCTCTAGGTTAACCAGTTTGTTGGCATATAACTGTTTATAGTAGTCTCTTATGATCCTTTGTATTTCTGTGGTTTCAGCTCTAATGGTTCCTCACTTATTTATGATTATATTTAGAGTCTTCTCTCTTTTTTCTTAGTCTACCTACATATTTATCAATTTGGTTTATAATTTTTTAAAAAAGTGCTCTGAGTTTCATTAATTTTTTTTTTTTGTTCTCTATTTCATTTATTTCAGCTCTGATCTCTGTTATTTCCTTCCTTCTCCTAACTTTGGGCTAGTATGTTCATTTTATCTAGTTCCTCAAGGTGTAAAGTTAGGTTGTTTCAGATCTTTCTTTTTCCTTAATGTAAGCTTTTATAGCTATAAACTTCCCTTTTAAAACTGCTTCTACAGCATACCATAGGTTTGGTATGTTGTGTTGCCATTGCTGTTTGTTTAAAGATTTTTTTAATTTCTCTTTTGATTTCTTATTTGACCCATTGGTTTTTCAGGAGTGTGTTGTTTAATGTCAACATTTTTGTGAATTTTTCAGCAGTTTTTTTTTTTTTTGATTGATTCTAATTTTATACCATTGTGACCAGAAGAGACCAGGTATTGTTTTTTATGCTTGCAATACATCAGTGAATAAAACAATAATGCCTTCCTTAGCAAACATTTTAAGTCTACAAAACTCATAATGGAGGTGGAGGGCCACCTGAAAGTACTCTGTCTAGAGAATCTGTAATTCTTTCCCATGGCTCTCATCTGAGTGCTGTTTCTATAAAATTTCAAAAATTTTCTTGTAAACTGAAAGTGACCTTGGAGTCAGAAATTACTTTGTCTGTGTAAATAAACAATTATTTTACTCAACACTACAGGGTCTATAAGTCAACTAAGACAATCAAGTAGCAGTAGGGTATCAATCTAAAGAGAGAATCTTGCCCTTGCAGGTATTTCTTCAATTGAATGCACAGCTGCAACTACTATTATGAAAGCAAAATCCTGATTGCACTCAATCAACAACAAGATTATTTCCATTATTGCTTGTCCAAGTTCATTTATTTTTGCTGCTATCCAACCTGTGTAAGTATCCAAAAAATGCAAATGTTTTAAAGTCTTTGGATATACACACACTCCAAATTAAAGATGTATATCCCTGATCCAATGAACAATAATTGGATTTTAAACAGAGAGACAGAAAGAGAAAGAGAGGTTATCAACAGCATAAAGTTCATAGAAACAAAAGGTTTTCTCTAAATATCAAAATCAGAGATTCAAAACTATATTATACTCTAATCATTTTGTTTTTCTCCTACATTTTAAGCCATATTTAGAAAAAAGGGCTCTAGTAAGCATAACTTTGGAAAAGCAGATCTCATAAAATTAATCAGATCATATTTTGTAACAAATTAACCACTCTGAAAAATTGAGGAAAATATATAAAGTACATATCTAGGTATTGTCAATATTGTCTATTTCTCTTGTTTTTTAATTCAACCTGTATTTATTGAATATCTACTATATGCTAGGCACTGTGCTAGGAAATGAGAATAAGCAACGAAGAAGACAATGTTCCTGTTCCATTAATATTCACAATATTGGGAAAGATATATACATAAATAGAAAGTTTCATTTAAATCTTTGTGCTTTCCTAAGAAATTAAATTTTTATTGGCAAGTGTACACAGAAATTGAAACTTTCATGTATTGCTGATGGGAATACAAATTGATAGAGATAACTTCTTTTCGAGAGTATTTTTGTGGTTCTTATCAAAAGCCTTCAACGCTTACTCAAGTAATTCCATTCCTGGGAATTCATCCTAAAAAAAATAACTGTGAAGCTACACAAAAATTTATCTAAAAGGAATTACATTACACAATTTTTTATAATATTAAGACTGGCAACTACTTAAAAGGCAACAATGAAGAATTTGGTCAAATTCTTTGCAATTTATGATAAAACAGTGCATGGCCATTTAAAATAATGTTATTAATAATATGGGAACATGTCAGTTATGCTGTCAAAAATTTTTTTTTCCTTAAACAGACTACAAAGCAACATGCTCAAAATAAGGCTATTTTGTTAAAAACAATTTTATATATGTGGTGGGATGAACTGGCAAAAACCACCCTTTATTGTCCCCATCATTTGGGAGGCCTAGAATCAAAATAATGTAATCATAGTTGGCACCATTCTTCCTGGCACCAAAAAGAATAGTCATTGACAACCAGTGTGGTTGTTCTTGTGATTCAGCCAAGATTCAGGTCTGGCGAGGAAGAGCAAAATGCTTCTCAGCATAATAATGGGGCAGTCTGTTTTTCACAAGGGACAAAACACAAAAACCCAAGCTGATAGGAAAAATGTCCTTTCCTCACACCCAGACCAGCCTGCATTTTCTCAGAAGAAAATTAATCCTTCTCTTTGTGAGATGGATGTACCCTACAGGTGATTTAATTAAGAGAACCTGCTCTCAAAGGTGAAGAGGCTGAACTGGTATTAAGAGACTAGCACTCACCCTTGTTCACAGGAGAGAGGTAGATGCCCTCTGTCCCCTGCTAGGTCTAGTGCAGGAGTCAGCAAACTATGGTCTGCAGGCCAAATCCAGCCCACCACCTATTTTTGTGTGGCTCACAAGCTAAAAATATTTTTTACATTTTTAAATAGTTGAAAAACATTTAAGGAAAATGTTATGTGACATGAAAATTACATGAAATTCAGATGTCAGTGTCCATAAATAGAGTTTTGTTGGAATGCAGCAATAGTCTTTTACTTAGGTATTATCTATGGCTGCTTCCTGCTACATTGGCAGAGTTGAGTAGAGTTTCAGTGAAGACTGGATAGCTCGCAATGCCTAAAATATTTACTATTTGGCCCTTTTCTAAAAAGGTTTGCAAACTCTGATCTAGTGGAGAGATCTTCAGTATGCTTCTCAGCACAGCCCAGGTGGCACTCAAGTTTGAAATCTCTCCTGTGAAGACATGTGAAATTTTCCAAGGAAAGGATTTGCATGTGAAATTTTCCAAGGAAAGGTTGCAGTGACTTGAAGTACACCCTCCTTTCTTTGATGGGTACAAAGAAGACTCTGAATGTTTATCCCAGTAAAAATTACCCTATATGTGGTAGCAAAGATTCTTTCCTTCAGGAATAAAAATACAAGGGAACCCTGTCATACCTAGGTGACATATAAATGTAACACAAACGTTGATGTCCATCTCTACCCTCACTTCCCACTTCAAGGGTCAACCTCCTCTAAAATACTCTGAAAAGTGAAGCTTCTCTAAAGTGTCTCCCAAAGTGTCCACTCATAAGCTCCTCTGGGGCAGAATTTCTCTTGACTTGGCCATGGACCACCACTCATATACTGCTGCTCTTTATTTGGAACTCTTGGACCCTGACTCTTATTTGGACACAACTTCCTCTGCAAGTGCTGGCTAGAGGTCAGTGTGTAGCACTCTGCCCTTTTATTCTCCACAAAACCACTAGGCAAGCCTATAAAGATATAAAGTATTTCCTACTCCTAGCTTTTTGCTTCACTCCCAAGTTTTTCCTTCATTTAAACCCTCCCATGCAGAGATCCCTCCACCTTCTAGGAAACTTCATTCCTTGCAAACAAGGATTGATCTTGCTCCAGGATGCATTCCCTGTCCCCTTCCTTTACACCTGTACAGAACACTTCTCTAAGCCTTTTTAATGCAGTCTGTACTAATGTGGGGGTGTGGAGGGCATTGCAACAGGATCATTGATGATAGCCATGACATCTCAGGTCATGTAGCATGATGGGTAGCTTTGGAACTCCAAGTCTCAAAGCAAATCATAAGACCTCTGTTATAGACTGAACATTTGTGTCTGCCCCAAACTCATTATGTTAAAGCCCTAATCCCCACTGTGATGGTATTTGGAGGCTAGGCCTTTGGGAGGTGATTGGGTTTGGATGAGGTCAAGCAGAGGGGCCACCAGAATGGGATTAGTGTCCTTGTAAGAAGAGAAAGAGAGAGCAGAGCTCCCTCTCTCCACCATGTGAAGACACAGTAAGAAGGTGGCTGTCTACAAGCCAGGAAAAGAGCTCTTGCCAACAATTGAATCAGCTTGCACCTTGATCTTAGACTTCCCAGCTTTCAGAACTGTAAGAAATGTCTGTTGTTTAAGCCACCCAGTTTGTGGTATTTTGTATGACAGCCCAAGCTAAGACACCTTCCAAATCAGGTCACATTCTCAAGCTCTCTATTAGTGAACAGCATATGAACTTGTTTAATCTGCCAGATTTTTTCTAGTGGGTAACTACTAGACCAAGCATTACATATTTACATATGCTCACACACAAACACATACACACTCACACACTCACATGCACTCAAACCATATACCTGCACTTATTTACCATACATCTCCCAAGAACAAATACTACTTGTCAAAAACTGTAAAATATGTATTAAAATTGTTTCCATTGCTGGAATGTAACCTCCTTCTCCATCCCTGTTATTAAAGCTTTATTAAAATCTATATTGTTCATGAATACTTGGGATAAAAGAATTCTTTTGGGGAAAGCTCAAAGAGACATAACTTTCCACATGTGGATCAATATGGTGTGATAAACATTATGCATTTACTTAACCAGAAGTCTTTTTTAGCCAAAAAAGGCAACAATATTAGGCCTCTGGATATTTGAAGAAATCTAGAAGGAATGCTTTGAGCTACAATAAACTGCAGAATAAGAATCTAAACCAACTATAAATGTATCTCTGTTGGCCAGGGGAATATTAACTACAACTTTCACAAATA
Source organism: Stenella coeruleoalba (assembly GCF_951394435.1). NCBI lineage: Eukaryota > Metazoa > Chordata > Mammalia > Artiodactyla > Delphinidae > Stenella > Stenella coeruleoalba. Next base: position 75,805,443 of record NC_137154.1, read on the forward strand.
AGTTTTATTATGTGACAGGATGTTTTAGCTGTGTTATAGACTGAATGTTTCTGTCCTTCCAAAATTCATATGTTGGAAGCCCTACACCCCAACGTGATGATATTGGGAGATAGGGCCTTTGGGAGGTAATTAGGTTTAGATGAGGTCATGAGGATGGAGCTTTCCTGATAAGATTAGTATCCTTATAAAAAGATTGCTCTCTCTCTCTCTCTTTCTCTCCCCTCCCGATGTGAACACACAGAGGAAAGGCCATGTGAACACACAGGATGAAGGTGGTATCTGAAAGATAAAAAGAAAGTCTTCATCAGAACCCAACCTTGCTGGCACCCTGATCTCAGGCTTCCAGTCTCCAGAATTGTGAGAAAAAAAATGCCTGTTGGTTAAGGTCCCCAGTCTATAGTATTTTGTTCTTGCAGCCCAAGCAGAATAATCTAGAAACTGGAACTAAGAAGTAGGGTGGTGCTGTAACAAATATCTATAAATGTAGAAGTGGCTTTAGAACTTGTGGTGGGTAGAGGCTGAAAGAGTTTTGAGAGACATACTAGAAAATGTAGAGATTGCTGTCAAGGGACTGCTAAAGGTGATTCTGGAGAGAGCTAAGAAAAGAGCAGAGCTGTAGAGAAAACTTCCATCTTCTTAGGGCATACATAAATAATCATGAATAAAATGTTGGGAGAAATATGGTAAAAAGCCATTCTGGTAAAGTCTCAGAAGGAAATGAGGAACATGTTATTTGACAATGAAGGGAAGGCAATCCTTGTTACAAAGTGGCAAACAACTTGGCTGAATTGTATTCATGTTCCAGTGTTTCACTGAAGGCAGAACTTTTTAAAATTAATTTTTATTGGAGTATAGTTGCTTTACAATGTTGTGTTAGTTTCTGCTGTACAACAAAGTGAATCAGTTACACAAATATACATATCCACTCTTTTTTAGATTCTTCTCCCATATAGGTCATTACAGAGTACTGGGCAGAGTTATCTGTTCTATACAGTAGGTTCTTATTAGTTATCTATTTTATTTATAGTAGTGTGTATATGTCAATCCCAATCTCCCAATTTTTCCCTCCCATCCCCCACCCTGGAACTATAAGTTTGTTTTTTATATCTGTGACTCTATTTCTATTTTGTAAATAAGTTCATTTGTACCATTTTTTTAGATTCCACCTATAAGCAAAAAGAATATGTGGTACATATATACAATGGAATATTACTCAGCCATAAAAAAGAATAAAATAATGCCATTTGCAGCAACATGGATGGACCTAGAGATTGTCACACTGAATGAAGTAAGTCAGATAGAAGAGGCAGAACTTTTGAGTGATGAAAAATATAATTTATCTGAGGAGATTTCAAGCAAAGTCTTAAAGGAGTAGTTTATTTCCTCCTGACTGCTCACAGTAGAATGTGAGAATGGAGAAATGAATTTAATAAGGAATTGTTAAGCGAAAAGGATCAGTACATAGAGATTTGGAAAATTCTCAGACTATCCATATTGCAGAGAATATCAAGAATGTGGCTGAACAACCATTAGATATAAAGTTTAGTATGGGTATGAACCACAGACCTAATCAGCCACTCCAGTGGAAACCCTGCCAATTTGAACTGCAGGGAATGTAAATAGGACAAAATAAAGTGTCCTAATCTGTTTGGGCTGCTAGAACAGAATACCATAGACTGGATGTCTTATAAACAACACAAATTTATTTCTCATGGTTCTAGAGGCTAAGAAGTTTAAGATCAAGTCACTGGCACATTCAGTGTCTGGTGAAGGCCCACTTCCTGATTCACAGATGCTGTCTTTTCACTGTAACCTCATATGGCAGAAGGGGTGAGGGAGCCCTCTGTGGGGTCTCTTTTATAAGGACACTAATCTCATCATGAGGGCTCCACCATCATGACCTAATTACCACACAAAGGCTTCACCTCCAAATATACGATCACATTGGGGATTAAGTTTCAATATATGAATTTTGGGGAGATACAAATATTCAGTGTAGAGCATAAAGGAAAGCTGTCAGACTTCTTAGATCCTACAGGACAAGATCAGAGAGCAGTTCAACTTCAAACATGCACTATTCTTCAAAACACTGGAAGAAACCCCAAAAGCAACCCAAAGCTTATCAGGACTCTCTCCTGGGTTTCTAAGGGTAGAGACATCACCACAATTTCAACAGGTCAGAAGGCAGCCACCCTGGAGCTGTGGAGGTTGGGCTGCCTGAAGCTTTGTAGGCTTGACCCCAGCCCAGCAGAGTCCTGGAGGCATGACCCCCACCAGGCCACCTCAGCAGGTCCCTAAGGCAGAGCATTGAATCCAAGATGATTGTTCTCCAGCCTTAAGATCTAATGGTTCCATATATATTTGTTAGAAGAACCCAGGGACAGGACAGGAATAAAGACACAGATGTAGAGAATGGACTTGAGGACACGGGGAGGGGGAAGGGTACGCTGGGATGAAATGAGAGAGTGGCATGGACATATATACACTACCAAACGTAAAATAGATAGCTAGTGGGAAGCAGCCTCATAGCACAGGGAGATCAGCTCTGTGCTTTGTGGCCACCTAGAGGGGTAGGATAGGGAGGGTGGGAGGGAGATGCAAGAGGGAGGAGATATGGGGATATATGTATATGTATAGCTGATTCACTTTGTTATACAGCAGAAACTAACACACCATTGTAAAGCAACTATACTCCAATAAAGATGTTTTTAAAAAGTTATTATAAAAAAATTAAAAAATAAAAAAAGATCTAATAGTATTTGCATTACTAGGTTTTAGCTTCTCTTGGGATCTGTCACCCCTTTCCTCCTTCTGAGTTCTCCTTTTTGGAATAATGAAGTCTATTCTATACCTGTCCCATCATTGTATTTTGGATACATTGTATTTTTGAAGTGCATAATTTACCCAGTTTCATAGGCTGGAGAAGAATTTTCCCCCGATGAATTAACCCTGGAGTCTCACTTGTATCTGATTTAGATATACAATCAGCCCTCTGCATCTATGGGTTCTGTGTCCACAGATTTAACCAATTGGAGATCAAAAATATTCAAAGAACACTTTGCAGAAATCTTCAAAATGCAAAACTTCAATTTACTGTGTGCCAGCAATTATTTACATACCATTTACACAGTATTTACAACTTTTTACATAGCATTTACATTGTATTAGGTATTATAAGTAATCTAGAGATGATTTAAAGTATATATGTGTAGGTTATATACCAATACTACATCATTTTATATAAGGGACTTGGATTTTGTTATTTGAGGGGGGTCTTGGAACCAATACACTTGGATATGTAGGGATGACTCTTTGTGTGACACTTTGAACTTTGGACTTTAGAGTTGATGACGGAACAAATTTAGACTTTTAGAGCTGTTGAGATGGAATGAATATACTTTGTATGTGAGAAGGACATGAATTTTGGGGGACTAGGACAGAATGTGACAGACTGAATGCGTGCCTCCAAAATTCATATGTTAAAACCTTAACCCACAATGTGACGCTGTTAGTAGTTGGCCTCTGGAAGGTAATTAGGTTTAGATAAAATAATGAAGAATGGATCCCTTATGATGGGATGAGAAAGAGACAGCCAAGCTTCCTCTTCCACCATGTGAGGATTCAGTAAGAAGACAGCCGTCCACAAGCCAGAAAGAGGGTCCTACTCCTAAAGAACCAAATCTGCCAGCATCTTGATCTTGGATTCCCCAGCCTCCAGAACTGTGAGAGTAAATACTTGTTGTTTAAACCTCCCAGTCTGTGGTGTTCTGTTACAGTAGCCCAAGCTAAGACAAGTTGCATATAGCATGAAGTATAACCTCAAACTGGTTGAAACAATTAAGATATTGATTATCTACCATTAATGGAAACCCAGAGGTATGAGTAATATTTGTTCAGTTCAGTCAGCTCAATTCTGTTATCAAGAATCCAGGTTCTTTCTATGCCTCTACTCAACCATCCTCAATGTCAGCTTCATCCTAAAAGTTGTCTCTCATGAGTTCAAGTTGGCCATCTTTGGCCATTAGAACTTCATGCTTTCTTTGTTCATATTGAACAAGAAAGGGAAAGACCTCTCCTACACTTGCAGAATAAATGTTCTTTCCTACAATCTGATTGGTCAAAATAAGTCATGTATCAACCCTTGAGTCACTGGTAGTCTTCAAAGGAAGTCTATATGTTAAGTAGCTCAGAGTAATGAGAACTCACCTTCCCTAGAATGGAGTCGGCTTTCCCTGAACTAGAAGACTGAGGTGGATACCAAACTAAGGTTCTATTAGAAGGGAGAAACAGGTGAATAAATGCCTGGTGGGCAATAACATTATCTACTGCACAGTAGTATATGCAACTCTTATTAGAGCTTAGTTTTATCTATGAATTCATGTTCTGGAGTTCACTACGGCTTCCATTTTGCAGGCAATATTGAATAATTTGCCAAAAGAAAATAACTGCCTAAAAAGTTTACAGATATTATTATATCAATAAAAACAGCCATCAAAATATCATGTTACGCCACAGAGTATAATTACATGTTCACATAAGTGACTTCAAGTTCCAAAATAATTTCTGGAAACTAAAACATTGTCACACATATAAGTGTTAAGTTGAATATCAAAGAAGTCTATGGTGTTTATAGTAAATTATTTGCTGTTTTCAGCACCTCTGATCATAGTTTTTCAGTTAAATTTCTCCAGGTTATCTCAAAGTCAGTGCATGTACTTTTTTTTTTTTTCTGTCTTCCTCAGGACAGTCTAACCTTGCTTTTATCTAGCTATAGTGAATATAAAATATAACCATTATTAATGGACTCTCAAAATCCTAATCTCAACCCAGAATATGGGGAATATTATTTATGAGTCCACCTGTAATCACTGATGACCTCAATCGGAATTTGAACTCAATAAAAGATTTGGTCTCAGGTAGATAATATACCTTCACAGGATAAGTCAAAAGATTAAAAATAACCCAAGTGACAAAGTGAGAGAGTGGCATGGACATATATACACTACCAAACGTAAAATAGCTAGCTAGTGGGAAGCAGCCGCATAGCACAGGGAGATCAGCTCTGTGCTTTGTGGCCACTTAGAGGGGTAGGATAGGGAGGGTGGGAGGGAGACGCAAGAGGGAGGAGATATGGGGATATATGTATAAGTATAACTGATTCACTTTGATATAAAGCCGAAACTAACACACCATTGTAAAGCAATTATACTCCAATAAAGATGTTTAAATAAATAAATAAATAAATAACCCAAGCAAACTAGGTTAAAATATAATGGCCATCATTTACACTGACCCTTTACATTGACCTCTTGAGGCTCCGGCTCACTGAAATTATAAGTACTTTGATAATCTTCATGTCTTTTTCTCATTTTTGTGTTTATACAAGTTCCTATAATTATGAGCTGGTGCACCTTTCTCTTCATTCATTATCATACTTAAATTTAATTGAAAAAGTAATATCCTTACAATTTATAAATGGTCTTTTGACAGTAATTCACTATAGTAAAGCAATTTCCTGGCTTTCATTAATGACCAGACTAAAATCTTTTAAAAATTGAACAAGGGATCTATTAAAATTGCTATTCACCATCTGGGTCTCCTTGAAAGTTGTTTGAGGCCAAGCTATTATTTCTATAGAAGAAAAGAAAATGGACTAAGCTGGAAGCACCCAAAGGCCTATAACACACAATTATAAAATTTTTTCTCATATAGAGTATGCACTTGATTAGCCTCTAGCAGTCAAAAATGTAAAGAATAGCGATAAATACTTAACAATCCAAGAGATAAGTCTTAGAAACAGAGGAAATAGGAGGGGTGATAAAGATTATCTGAAAAGTGAAAAGGACTGACTGCATCTATTTAAAAGTAATTTTAAGCCATCAAACCACCAATATTTTGAACACAACCATTCACTGATTGATTGTGTGACTCCAAGTGGTTATTTACCCAGGGCATTTTCAAAGCAGAGGCTGGAGAAGGCTCCCTGCTCTTGAGCCCCAGTATCAAAGCTTAATAGCTGTGTGACCTTGAACAGGTCACTTTACCTCTCTATTCATTATGTTCCTCACCTGCAAAATAGAGATAATAATAATTACAATAATTTCTTCATGATCATTTATAAGTACTAAACAAGGTAGTATATATAAAGCACAATGCTTAGTACATTGTAAGCCCTTTCTACATGCCACCTATTATGATCAATTTGAAGAAAGAAATACATTGGTTATACATCGATGGAATTATTTTTGAATTGTCTTTATTTTACAAAGACTATCTCAGTTTCTACAATCAACCAATAATAGAAATAAAGAGTAAAGTATATAGTATAGGAAGTGATACATGCTATATATAAAAATAAAATGGGGAAGGAGATAAGGCAAGTCAGGGAGAAGGTAGAGGTTTTAGTTTTAAGTAGGGTGGTCAGGGGAGGTTTCACTTTTGAGCAAAGACTTGAAGAAGGTTATGGAGAAAGCCATAAAAATACCTGGAGAAAGAGTGCTCCAGATAGATGGAATAGTCAGTGCAGTCACATTAGTTCCAGAAACAGCAAAGAAGCCAGTTTAGATGGAGGGGTGTACAGATGGGGTGATAAGGTTAGAGGTGAAACAGGGACCGTGTCATACAGCCTGGGAGATCATGGTGAGAACTTGGCTTTTTCCCTAAGTGAGATGGGAAGCCACTAAATGGTTTCAAGCTGAGGAATAATATAATCAGACTCACATTTTAAAAGGATTCTGGTGGCTTTGTAAAGAATAGACTGTAGGGAAGCAAAGGTGGAAGCAGGAAAATTAGTCAGGTTTTTACAGTATCTCAGGCAAAAGATCATGGTAGCTCATGTCACAATGATAACAGTGGAGGTAGTGAGAAATGGAAGAGCCATAAGTATTTTCTGATGGATTGAATTTGGAGTATGAGATAAAGAGAGGCATCAAGAAAGACAGGTTTTCTGTCCTTAGCAGTTTGAAAGGTAAATTTGTCATCAGCTGAAATTAAGAAGATGATGAAAGAAATTTTCACATATTGAGGTATGGAGAGGCCATTCTGGCTTATACATGATTTAACTTAAACTTTGTGCTAACTAGAACAGCCTGTTTAGTGGCATATTAAACATACATTGTACATCTGCTTTAACCTTTGAAGAAAAAATGCATTTGAAAAAAATCAAAATGGAGTAACTATGGTTCAGGCATTCAAAATGGAGCCAGGCGGCCACTGAGGATATGGTTTCAGACATGTTCCTGCATCACTGAAAACCTGAATTTTCTGAACTCTATCAAACTTAAGGACGCCACCACTCATTCTGCTGGCAACTGCCAGCTGCAACCTTATGGTCTCAAGTTCTCCCATTATAACTATGCAACCATTTCAGACCCCAACTAATCCTTTCTTAGCAAGCATCCTTACTTCTTGCCAGTCCCAATCCTAATTCTTGACAAACCAACTTGTGTAATTTTGCAGTTTCTGCCTTTATAAGCCTGCCCATTTTGTAGTCTTGTGGAACACAACTCAAGTACTTCTTGAATCTGTGTGTCCCAGGCTATCATCCTCAGTTTGGCTCAAATAAAACTCTCTTCTATTGTTATTATAGATTGGATATTGATTATTTTCATTGACAGAGGTCATAGGTGGAGCAGGTTTGGGGGAATGGAGGAGAAATCAGCTATTCAGTTTTAGTCATGCATGCTAAATTCAAAATGGCTAGTAGATATCAAAGTGGAGATTCGACAGTCTGATATAATTCTGGTATGTTTAACAGATACAAATTTGGTAGTCATCAGATGTGGTATCTACTGCCACAGAGTGAATATAGACAAAGAAGATGACCAAGGACTGAGCCCTAAAGCCCTCCAACACTGATAGATCAGGAACAAGAGAAGGACAGATCAAAGCAAAAAGCATCCCTTCACTAAGAAGGAACAAAAAGTGAAGTACTAGAAAAGCCATGAAAATGTGATTCTTAGAACATATGTGAAGAAATTCTATTGAAGAGGAAGGCACAAGCAATTGTATAAATTCTGTTAGTAGGTCAAGTAAGGTGAAGACTGTGATCTGACCATTGGATTCAGCAATGTGGAGGTCATGTGTGACCCCAACAAGAGCAGTTTTGATGGTGTGATGGGGACAGAGTCTGATATGGGTGAGTTAAGAGAGAATGAGAGGTAAGGAGTTGAAGGCAGCAAGTGTAGACAAATATTTCCAGGAGTTTATTAATCATAAACCCTCCAAACAACCCTGGAAGGTAATAGTGTGTATTCATCTTACAGATATGGAAACCAAAGTTGAGAGAATATAAAGATTCAGCCCCAAATGAAAAAACTAGAAAGGAAAAACTGAGATCTAAACACAGATGTCTAGTTCCAAGGATATAGTTCTTATGTGGTCCATGTATTCAGCAGACATACATGAGTGCCTACTATGTATATGATACATAGTACAGATAAATGTTTATCTGCACAGTTATCTAGATGGTGTTTCTCAGAATAGTCCTAGGACAACCTGAATCAGAATTAACCAGCAGGCATCTTAAAATTTCAGATTCCTGAACTTTATCCTAGACTCACTGAATCACTCTGTGGGGGTTTTAGCATGCCAAGGGATTCTTAAGTCCACCAAAGCCTGAGTTGCTCATCTAGTGAAATATGTTTTTTCCTCCAAAAATGCAATTAAAATACATATAATTGTTAAAACTTCTCCACCTTTTGTCCTTCATATATCTCATTGCAATGGATGAAAATCCACTTAACAACTCATTCCAACAAATTCTTAATATTCTCTTTTGTAACACTTTTCATAACTAAATAAATTTCACTTGAATGATAAACCCTACTTTTTTTCTATTTAAACCTCTCAATGAGATTTTCCAGAATTTGGGATAATCTCACATGCATTTTTTCCCCTTAAGGTAGGGGTTTTTTTTTTCATGGCAACTTAATCTGGAAAGAACCTACTCTTTATATCAAATTGCTGTGTTTAACAAAGGATATGAACTTGAGTTTTGAACTTCAGTATTTTTCTGTGAAGGGAGAATGCACTATGCATTGTATGTTTCACATCACTCACCACTTACGCTGTTGATTGAGGCAGTAGTTCCACTGCAGCTTCTGAAAAATCACCCCATTGTAGACACTTGATCTCCCTTTTCTAATAATTCAGGAACATTGGTTTGCTGCACCTATTCAGATAATGCTTTATTTTGTACCAGTTCTTTGCTTTCTATACAGAAACAGCTGCTCTATCTCCTGTGACACAGGATGTAATAAAATGGAGTAAAAGGAGTAGAGTATTTTGATAGATTAATCACTGTGGGGTGTGCAGCGTTCACAGCACTCATGGTGAAAGGGAAGAGATTATACCAGAATGACATCTGTTTTCTTCCATGTAAATTGCTAGACTTTGAATCTGCTGTTATTTAGCAGAGTGTAGATTTAATTATTAGGATTGCATAACCGCTGGGGAAAGCACAGGATTTTATTGATAGCTTTCCACCTACGATAACTGCAAAATAAGTAAACTGCCATTGTCTCCTTCACGGAATAAAGCTTAAAAAGTTAAACCTAGAGGGATGTGTCATTTCTTATTCTTACAGTGCATCTGAACTGGTTGTGTTGATACCTATGTATCAATAAAATTCCAACAAATGTTTGTAAGAGTTTGACAATTATTTTCTCCACAGGCTGCAACTAAAGACCCATTTTCACTAAAATATTTCAGAGATGCTTATTGGTCCACCATCTGTAACAGTGAAGATCTTTTCTGGACTCACAAGATTTTTATAGGTTTATCTACAGTTTGGGTTAAAAGAACCCTTGGAGATTATCTGCTACTATCCATTCATTTGACACTCGAGGAAACTGAGGAAAGAAATATAATCTCTACTAAGCAAATGCCAATTTATTCCTCAATTTGCTGACTCTTATTTCAGTGCTCAGAGCACAGTTTGGTTAGGAGGCAAGGGACTCAGATCTGTTTACAGGCTCTTCATAGAGTGGCCGAGGCTTGCCCTTCTCAACCCCTGTGGTTGCACCCTTGTGTGGTAACAGAAATAGCTTAAAGCAATGCTGTAGGAGATCTTTAAGAGGATGTGACCGCAGGTTGACCCTCAAGCTGGGCCCAGACAATCCCTCACTCCCTCCCCTGTCTTTGAAATATACATTCTTCCCTCTGTTCCCACAGTGGGAGCCTTTTTTCATAAATGAAGCCTTGAGAGACCAATGAGTTTTTGAGACCATCTGGACTGAGTATGTGTCTGAACTCCATTAAGGCCTCTATATAAACTTTTAAGATTCTGGTAGGTGGGTGCAGAGATCTACTCATCTTGCAGCCACCCAACACAAGCCTATAATGTAAGTTCCCTTGCTTATTAAACCTGCCACTCACCAATCTGAGTGATTTGCCTCTTTCTTCAGTCTCTCCTTGCCTTCTGTGTAGGGGGCCAGTTTCAGATTTCATAAGCCAAATTCTTGAGGTTTTGAACCAACAGGCAAATGGAAGATACCAGGCTCTGAAGAGATTACTGCTCCAAATGTCAGGGAAACACAAAATTCAATTGTCCAAGACTCCAGTATCTGGACCCACACCTGCTGTTACTGTGACTTGTGGCCTTAGCCACACATTTCCTCATCTGTGACATGATTGGTTAGCCTGAGAAGCCATCACCCTGCACCACTGGGGTTAAAATCCAATCCAGTGACTCTTCTATTATTTGATGCTCTTTCTTGTTTTGCCCAAATTCTCTTGAACCTGATGTATAAAGCAAAGGTGCTAAATGATCGACTTCACTTGTCCAGAAAGGGTCGTTCCTGACAATAAACTCTTAGAATTTCTATGTTGATCAATTTGAAAACAATTTAAATACACTGAAGAGTTTTAATCATATCCAGGAATTAAGTTCATATAGGGTCTGCCTCCTCTCCTTTGTAAAGTAGTAATCTAACATCTACAGAATAGCAGGCGCATGTAATTTTAGCCAAAACAGGCAAAGGCATGTCTTTAAAATATCAGGCATATAATATCAAAATTTAACTTTTCAGATAGCCATAAAAAAGTTTTGTCCAACATAATGAAACCAACTGAATATTTCAAAACCATTTGGATAATTAGTTGTTTCCCATTTTGACTCAGATGTTTTGATAGTATGCATATAGTTGAAGCAGAGCTATGGTACTTACCTGATTAATTGCTTATGAAGTGCCCAATTATGGCATTAGATACTGCTCACAGAAAGTGCCCATAGAGTCACACAGCCTATAAATGCCACAGCGTGTCCACTGCCTTCACTTCACCATTACCACGACTGAACCAGGAAGCCAGGGGCTTATGCTTGGCCCAGAAAGATACCACTTTCCATCTTCCCACACCCACCGTGATGAGCCTTCAGGAAACATCACTTCTTGCCTGACATCACTGACCACTCCTTAGTTGGTCTCCCAACACCTGAGCTCTTCTTCCCATCTTAGTCTGTATATTCCTTTAATCTGAAAGAAGGTTTCACCACTTGCTGACCTCTCTGACCTTCTACTATATCCTCTAAGGCTCTTCACCTGTCATTGACAAAACATACTTTATCCTTAACTACTTCTCTGAATATTCCCTCCTCCACACACCCATCTAAATACCTTTTTTAATACCTTTTGATCCTTTTTTAATACTATCATGGACAAGGAGAATTTTCAAAATATTTAACTAGTATGGAAAGGGACCAATCAGCAGTAAAAGACTGGTACCCCTGTTGTATGGTCAGGCCCCCCACAAGATGGCTGTTCTCTTGCTCTTGGTACATCTCCTGTCTGACCAGTTCCTGCTTCACCCACACCCTACTCACCTGACTGATCTTCCCTCTTAATCATAGAGCTTAATTAGTAAATGCCTACTTACTTGCCTCCGGCCCCAGCTAATGATTGTTCTAAACTTTAGATCAGAACATCTCCACCATGAGAATTTATCAAAGGGAGTGGTGAGGAGTGTGCTCATCTTCCGCATGCTCCTCTGCTGGTTTCCCTGGTAACCAACAGTCAACCTGACATCAATTGTCAATTCTCTCTATAACTGGTAACACCCCACCCCGCCCCAATGCTGGAGCAAAGACTGCTGCCATGTACTGCCCACCATCTGCCACACGCTGAGGGGTGTTGCTCCAGGACATTGCTTCAGATGTATAAGATCCCCCTGTCCATTAAACCAACGATGTCTCTGTCGCTGAATCCAGGCTGTTTCTTCAGTCTTGAGGCTGGGCAAGGACAGGGCTTGCAGGCCTGTGGGGTGCAGCCCAACACCTGTGTATACCAGCTGACTATCAGTTCTGCACATAGACAGTTCTTGCAGTCACCTGGCCTCTCAGTTGCCAAATCCACTTCTTGTCACTCTTCTTATATATCCCTTTATCAGACAGGCCTTCTCTGACTAGTCCATATAAATTAACAACACCTCCCATAATGGCCACTCTCTAATTGTTTACCTTTTTCCAAAGCACACCTGACAGGTAATACATTTATAAGTTTACTGGTATATTGTCTTTCTCTTCTTACTAGAATAAAATCTACATGAGAACATGGGGTTTGTTTTTTCCCCTGCTATCCAGTGCCTAGATCAGTGGCTGATACATAATTGGTGCTCAGAAAATCTTTGTTGAAAAATAATGTTGGATCGAAAGTAGGAGTTTTAGAAATGAAATTACCAGATTTCCACTTTGTACTATTTAGCTTCTGAATGTGAATTAGTCCTTCAATATTTGAAATAATTGTAAATGAATCAGTGAATAACATAGTTCCTCTTACTTTGGAAAGGAATGAATTTAATTCGGGTATTCTAGTATACACAAAATTCTCAGCATCCACCAATACCCATGACTGTGCTTGCTAAAAATGAGGCACTTTAAATCTTATGGAATAAAGTAGTTCATGAAACATCACAGGTGATATCTTGGTCATCATATAGACAAACTTGTAGAAATAACATCATTTCAACCTAGGATGGTAGGAATATATAAATGAAAAATAGGATTCAGTCAGTGAAAGCAACACTAAATTTCTGCTTCTGTCATGCATAAGTTTCCTGTCTTCTAGAAAATAGCATTAGGAGAAGAACAATTCATTTATTCATTTGGGAATTTGCCACATAAAATAGAATATATGGCATGAATTGCAGCAAGGGACACATTATTCTAAAATTTTCTAACAAGCAAGCCAAGTTTGCCAGATACTAAATTAACATTTAGTCATTTGTCCTATGAGGAAAATGCAAAATTATTTATTTATGTCTCTTACAACTTTTTCTTGGTTAAAGTTATATCTGTATAATTGGCAGTGTGCTAGAAGAGGAAGGAAATAATGCTATGGCATCTGCCATAAAAAGAAGTTATTAAAATGACAATGTTACTGATTTCTTGAATGTTGAGAATAAGTACTCCATGAAAAAATCATTGTGCAATAACAGGCTAAACTGGAGAGTTTTATTAACAGAGCCCTCACAGTTATGATTCCCTGGACCAGAAGACAGTTTACATCTGACAAAGCGTTGTCATCTCTAACTATGAGCCCAAGCAACAGCCACGCTTGACCTAAAAGTGGAGAACACAGTACAGATGAGATGAGGGGTGAGCACTTACCTTAACCTTTCAACAAATTCCCATTAAAAGGAGAAAAATAGAGAACAAATTCCAAACTGATAGCAAAGATTGGAATTATTTTCTGTAATAGATTCATGTTCAACATGTCAATTGTATTTTAATTTACAAATGATAACTTGTGGTGATTTTTATCTAATAAAAAATTGTGATCCACTACAAGCACCCTGTAAAATTTTCATACATTGCCATTTATAATTTTTGCTCTAAACCCTATTTCTTCATAATGATTATTTTCTTTTTATTTACATATTTTTAAAAATTTATTTTCTTTTTCTTGGGCAGCCAAATCTCTCCTCATGTCTCAGACTGAATGGAGTCACATCCCCTGACTCCTGAACCACTCACCAGCATTCACTGTTTCTCTTTATAGACCAACCAGGCCAACTCTGGAGTTGGGGCAGAGTCAGCTTTCCTCAAAGCATATGGTTTTGTGGAACCAGGATAGACACATGGACAAAATTGAGTATCCATGAGGAGCAGATGTGGACAAAAAAACTATTCTCACTACAGTAATTGAATCTAAAGAACCAAAGTCAAAATGTGAAGGCTGGTTTTTCAAACACACTCTTTGTGACTTAGACTATCAAAATAACCTGGAATTTTTTAAAGTATTCACATCACCATTTAGTCAAACTTAAGGAGAAACTTAAGTTTCTCCTCACTGATCTCCTACAGTGACAACAGAAAAGTTAACTTCATATAGTGGGACTTGATATCAGACAAACTGTATCAAATCCCAGCTCTGCCAGTTATCAACTGCATAACCTTGGGCAAGCCATTTAACTACTCTAAGTGTTTATGATTATCAGGTGTAAGATGCCCATGATAATGCCAACTACAGGGGGTAGTTTGAAGTTTCAATCAGATAAAGTAAATATAACATTCTAGAATACTCCTCAGTACATTATCTATTTATAATATAGAATAAGTGCTCAACAAATATTATTGAATAGGTTATTTAAAAAAAAAATACCTTTAATCTGAGAAAAGAGAAAAGATGGTGGGGAAATCCAAAGCCAAATACTGGTATAATGGGCTTGGAGATTTTAACGGGATGGGGGCCCCAGACTATTAATAAGTACTATATTAAAACAGCTCCACAGTCGATAACAACTAATATTTACTAAGCCTTTGCTATAAGCCAGACAGAGTGCTAAGCACCTTACATACACTATCATATTTAATCCTCCCAACAACTTTATTTACAAAGAAGGGAACAGAGACAGTAAATGCTTTGCTGAGGCCTCAAGCCGGTTCAGCTGCAGAGTGGAGTCTGACTTTAATTCTGTCAAGGAAGCTCCGCTCTTCACCACTACTAATTACTACTTTATTCTGCCTCTGTAAATGTAGGTTGTTGCATCCCCATTGGGATTTTAAGTCTGATTCTCCTTGTATAAGCAGGTACCCAGTCACTTTATTGACAAGGAAGTATACAAGTGTGCAAGTGGGTGCAGGAAGCCTATCCTCATCTCTCTTTTAAGCTGCAACTGGTAAACTGGAGGGAAGCTAGGGCAAATGTTAAATATAAAGGCTTACAACAATGTGCTGCCCAAAGTGTTCTGTCTAAATAATAGGAAGGATTCTCCAAATAGCTGGGTTCCAAGGGAGTACACATTTCCTCTTTGGCCCTGACAACCTACTTCCGAGAAGGATGCACAAAGAGAAATTTTCAACTTTGGATTTTCTAAAATATCTTTCTAATCACATAAGATTGAAATCTAGGAAGCTCTCTCCCTCAGCCCACATGTCTTAACAGTCATCTGTTCTTCCTTCATAATTTATCTCTAATCTATCCTGGCCTTTTTAGTTCTCTCACAACGTCTCTAGGTGGCCCTTCCCTACCTCATGTTTACTTCACACTGTGGTGATCGGGGTGTCACTGAACTATGTCCCAGCTCAGGTATCTCCAACTTATCTACAGCAGCTGCCCCCCACCTTTGCCTAATATAAGTTCAGGAATGTATCCCCGTCACATGGGCTCCAGATAAGCAGGTACCCCCTTTGGGTTTACAGGTTTCTTGGGACATGAATTGTGGGCATTGTTGTATGAAGCTGGGCAAAATTTCCCCCACCTGGGCAGGCTGCAGTGCTGCTGCAACTTATGAGGATGGTCTTTCCTCTGCAAGGAAACTGAGAAGCAGCAGTCACAGGCTCTGGGGTGATACTGCTGGTGATGAGTCAGCAACCTGAGACTCCAAGGCACCGGCACAATGGCCCTGGCAGGATCCTCTAGGGTCATTCAAACTGGTTTCCTGGATCCATCTGCCCATCACCTTTCTACTTCCTCCTTCTCTTGCCTACATTCTCTTCTATTCTCATCCCAAAGAAAAGCCTTAGTCCCTTCCTTTTCTTCAACTAGTAACCCATGAAAATCAAAGCAAAAATCACTGGAAACCAAAAACTCCCTTACCTTTTCATTGAGGGCCTGGATGACTTAATCTTCAAAAATTCCTTGGAAGAGAGAAAATATTTTCATTCCTTTTTTTTGAAAGGAGTGATGTCCTCTTCCTTTTAGTGGTTTGGAAGCCTTCTTTCATTCTAATGTAGAAGAAAAAGGAAAAAAAATCCAATAGTTAAGTTTCCACAGTAAAATAGTCTGACTACTGACTTCCCATTACACTGCATTTGCCATGCCCTCCTGACTTTTCTTGCTTCACGTTTTCCCATTCCAATCCTCTCCACTTACCACTGTTTCCAAAATTCCACTGACTAATGACTCTTATAAACCTGCTTTGGTCTTTATCTCATTAAATTTCCTCCTCCTTAAACCTTGTGGTTTCTTGACTTCAGTAACAACACACTCTCCTGGAAATCTACTGGCATCTCTGGTGGCTATTTTTCAGTTTCCTTTACAGGCAATTCTTTCTCTATCCATCTTTTAGGTATTAGAGTCTCAAGAATTTCAGTCTGTTTCCACTTGTCTTTTAACTCTACACACTTCCCCTGGGTAATCTTATCTATTCCCATATTTTGATAAAACCCTAGTACATATCTGCAGTCCAATCTTTTCCTGAGCTACAGACTCACCTATCTAACTACCTGTAAGCATCTCCACTTGGCCGCACCATGGACGCCTAAAATTCAATCTTGTCCAAAACTGAAGTCAATATTGCTTCACCAACCTCCTACCTCTAGGGACAGCACTGCCAACTCAGTTGCTCGAGGCTCTATCCTGGACATAATACTTAGCCCTTCACCTCCCCCTGTCCTCCAAATTTCAAGCAAACACCAGTCACTTTTCTCCATACCACACCGCCCCAGTTTAGACCCCCTCAGGATTATTACTATAGTCTCCCTACCCATCTCCCTGCCTCCTATTGACATCGCCTTCCATGTTCTAATTAGCCATTTTTCTAAGATCCATATCTGATTTGTCACTTTCCTGCTTGCAATAGTGGATCTGTCTCCCCTTCCCTGCTCTCAGGACTCAGGTCCAAAATTTACAAATTCCTTCATAATCTGACCCCAACCTAACACTTCACAGGTTCATAGGTAACCCAAGGAAAGACACATTAGTACAAATTAGAAAAGATATTCCTTTATCAGAGTAGAGGCAGCCTCTTGCCAGGGTGCAAGGCTTGGTGAGTGGAGTGTAGGTTGGATTTCTACATTCATGTCCGCCCGGTGTTTTTGTACAGAGCCAGCCTCCATAGCATGTGATGGCCTAGTTGCCTAATCTCCTAGACTCATTCTCCAGATGTGCCACTTTTTCCTCTTCATTTTTGTGCATAGTGTCCCTCTTTAATGTCCCACCTCCTCCAGGTAAATCCTCTTCACTTCAATTCATAATCCACTTTCTCTAAGCAGTCATCCCTTCCCTTTAGTATGTTCTCATGGAACCCTGCACTTTCACCACTACCAGCCGAATCAGAGTTGTGTCACTCTGTCACCTAAAAACTGGGTTCACCTCTTGGTGGATGTTGTTGAGCCAGAAGACACAAGTAAGTCAAAGATCAGGAGAAGGAAAGATTTACTACTTGCAGCAAGTAAGGAGAACACTGGATCATTCCCAAAGCAGTGTTTCCCTGAACAGCAAAATTAGGGAATTTTTAAGCTAAGAGTACATGCATATTCATGAGGGGGCCTGAGCAGGAGAATTCAGCATAGAATTGGGGCAAAGGGTGACAGATTAAATCCAAGCTTTAGTTGATTGAAGTCACAAGGGTCTGAAAAGGTCAACATCATCATTCCTTAGGTTCCAGTTGATCTGGTGGTTGAGTGCTCAGAGGGGGATTTAAATTCTGCAAAACAGCTCAAGAAAGTGCTTCAGTCTAATATTTACCATTGAAAGAGAACTGGGAGTCTTTACAACTGATTTATTATCTTTACTATTGTTACTTCTCTTGCCTGATAACAGTTCTTCTTCTTTTGTTCCCTTAAGGTCATTATTACTGAGACCTATTCAAGAGAAAGTATTATGGCCATGCTTAGATCCCAAAATGGCGTAGGCCAAAAATGGCTTCTCTTATGTCAAGAAAACCATGCCTGGTTCTCATTCTCTGGGGACACTACTTTATCTGCTTACAGTTATGAGTTTGTAAAATTCATTACAAATTATAATGCTTAATTATAAATTCTGGGAGGGAAAGGATCATGTCTGTCTTATTTACCTTTTTATTCGCGGTTCTAAGCAGATGGCTGGCATCTAGTAAAAACTCAATAAATGTTAGATGGATCTAAGTCTTGTGTTCTGAAATTACTCCAAAAACAAATCCCAGATTTAATTTTAATTCACCCTGACTTAAAATTATAGGTCATAAAGACTTTTAATAGAGACTGTGACCAAATCAAAAAATAATAATGGAGAACCAGACTCCCGAAAAGATTGAACTCCAGGTAAAAAGATAGAAATATCTGAAGGGTAGTAAAGTTGATACAGATAAATGCTTTTATTTAAATATCCAAAGGGCTCTGACTGCCAAGGCCTGTAGCTCTATTTGTTTCTCATTTCTTTCTCAAAAGTTAACATTTAGTACCTTCTTAAAGTTTTTCCTTGAAACAAAATGTTAACTTTCTATATAATTTCGAATGTGATTACTAATTTGGTCAAACTAGGATATATTCTGTTCTTTCTAAGGTATGTTGTGAAAATGATTCAATGTCTATATGTCTTGTCTGCTTAGAAAACAGACATGACAGCTAAACTTTAAAAAGATTCCTGTGGGTCCCTCCTGGGCTTTTTTGGTCCCTTTGGCCAGACCTGGATCATCTGTAATGGAGATTTTGCACAGATTTCACAAACTTTACTAATCTCTTCCACAAAAGTATAACCTTGGGGCATTCAGGTTGACAAGTGGAATGTCAATATTTCTTAGAATTTATTTAAGAAACCATGAATAGTAGCCATGAATTCTAAAGTGTTAGAATTATTTTTCTAGGAAAACTTTCTGGAGAAGAGCAAGCTCTCAGAGGATAGGGTGTGGATATTTTAAATGAAATACAAGGAGACACAAAAGGAGCAGAGAGTGTTGCCAAGAGAAAGTGGTAGACACATGAAGATTAACTCAAAATGGATTAGAGACTTAAATGTAAGATCTGAAACCATGAAACTCCTAGAAGAAAACATAGGAAAAATGCTCCCTGACATGGGTCTTGGCAAGGATTTTCTGAATATGACACCTAAAGCACAAGTGCCAAAACCAAAAATAAACAAGAGGGATTATATCAAGCTAAAAAGCTCCTACACAGCAAAAGAAATAGTCAGCAAAATGAAAAGACAATCTATGAAATGAGAGAAAACATTTACAAACTATATCTGAAGTTAGCAGAAGGAAAGAAATCATAAAAATCAGATCAGAAATAAATGAAAAAGAAATGAAGGAAACAATAGCAAAGATCAATAAAACTAAAAGCTGGTTCTTTGAGAAGACAAAATAGATAAACCAATAGCCAGACTCATCAAGAAAAAAGGGAGAAGACTCAAATCAATAGAATTAGAAATGAAAAAGGAGAAGTAACGACGGACACTGCAGAAATACAAAAGATCATGAGAGATTACTACAAGCAACTCTATGCCAATAAAATTGACAACCTGGAAGAAATGGACAAATTCCTAGAAAAGCACAACCTGCCAAGACTGAATCAGGAAGAAATAGAAAATATGAACAGACCAATCACAAACACTGAAATTGAAACTGTGATTAAAAATCTTCCAACAAACAAAAGCGCAGGACCAGATGGCTTCACAGGCGAATTTTATCAAACATTTAGAGAAGAGCTAACACATATCCTTCTCAAACTCTTCCAAAATATAGCAGAGGGAGGAACACTCTCAAATTCATTCTACGAGGCCACCATCACCTTGACCAAAACCAGACAAGGATGTCACAAAGAAAGAAAACTACAGGGCAATATCACCTATGGACATAGATGTAAAAATCTTCAACAAAATACTAGCAAACAGAATCCAACAGCACATTAAAAGGATCATACACCATGGTCAAGTGGGGTTTATTCCAGGAATGCAAGGATTCTTCAATATACGCAAATCAATCAACGTGATGAACCATATTAACAAATTGAAGGAGAAAAACCATATGATCATCTCAATAGATGCAGAGAAAGCTTTTGACAAAATTCAACACCGATTTATGATAAAAACCCTTCAGAAAGTAGGCATAGAGGGAACTTTCCTCAACATAATAAAGGCCATATATGACAAACCAACAGCCAACATCATCCTCAATGGTGAAAAACTGAAAACATTTCCACTAAGATCAGGAGCAAGACAAGGTTGCCCACTCTCACCACTCTTATTCAACATAGTTTTGGAAGTTTTAGCCACAGCAATCAGAGAAGAAAAGGAAATAAAAGGAATCTAAATCGGAAAAGAAGAAGTAAAGTTGTCACTGTTTGCAGATGACATGATACTATACATAGAGAATCCTAAAGATGCTACCAGAAAACTACTAGAGCTAATCAATGAATTTGGTAAAGTAGCAGGATACAAAATTAATGCACAGAAATCTCTGGCATTCCTATACACTAATGATGAAAAATCTGAAAGTGAAATCAAGAAAACACTCCCATTTACCATTGCAACAAAAAGAATAAAATATCTAGGAATAAACCTACCTAGGGAGACAAAAGACTTGTATGCAGAAAATTATAAGACACTGATGAAAGAAATTAAAGATGACACAAACTAATGGGGAGATATACCATGTTCTTGGATTGGAAGAATCAACATTGTGAAAATGACTCTACTACCCAAAGCAATCTACAGATTCAATGCAATCCCTATAAACTATCACTGGCATTTTTCACAGAACTAGAACAAAAAATTTCACAATTTGTATGCAAACACCAAAGACCCCGAATAGCCAAAGCAATCTTGAGAACGAAAAATGGAGCTGGAGGAATCAGGCTCCCTGACTTCAAACTATACTACAAAGCTACAGTAATCAAGACAGTATGGTACTGGCACAAAAACAGAAAGATAGATAAATGGAATGGGATAGAGAGCCCACAGATAAACCCACACACATATGGTCACCTTATCTTTGATAAAGGAGGCAGGAATGTACAGTGGAGAAAGGACAGCCTCTTCAATAAGTGGTGCTGGGAAAACTGGACAGGTACATGTAAAAGTATGAGATTAGATCACTCCCTAACACCATACACAAAAATAAGCTCAAAATGGATTAAAGACCTAAATGTTAGGCCAGAAACTATCAAACTCTTAGATGAAAACATAGGCAGAACACTCTATGACATAAATCAGCAAGATCCTTTTTGACCCACCTCCTAGAGAAATGGAAATAGAAACAAAAATAAACAAATGGGACCTAATGAAACTTCAAAGCTTTTGCACAGCAAAGGAAACCATAAACAAGACCAAAAGACAACCCTCAGAATGGGAGAAAATATTTGCAAATGAAGCAACTGACAAAGGATTAATTTCCAAAATTTATAAGCAGCTCATGCAGCTCAATAACAAAAAAACAAACAACCCAATACAAAAATGGGCAGAAGACCTAAATAGACATTTCTCCAAAGAAGATATACAGACTGCCAACAAACACATGAAAGAATGCTCAACATCATTAATCATTAGGGAAATGCAAATCAAAACTACAATGAGATATCATCTCACACCAGTCAGAATGGCCATCATCAAAAAACCTAGAAACAATAAATGCTGGAGAGGGTGTGGAGAAAAGGGAACACTCTTGCACTGCTGGTGGGAATGTGAATTGTTACAGCCACTATGGAGAACAGTATGGATGTTCCTTAAAAAACTACAAGTAGAACTACCATATGACCCAACAATCCCCCTACTGGGCATATACCCTGAGAAAACCATAATTCAAAAAGAATCGTGTACCAAAATGTTCATTGCAGCTCTATTTACAATAGCCCGGAGATGGAAACAACCTAAGTGCCCATCATTGGATGAATGGTAAAGAAGATGTGGCACATATATACAATGGAATATTACTCAGCCATAAAAAGAAACAAAATTGAGTTATTTGTAATGAGGTGGATAGACCTAAAGACTGTCATACAAAGTGAAGTAAGTAAGAAAGAGAAAGACAAATACCGTATGCTAACACATATATATGGAATTTAAGAAAAAAAATGTCGTGAAGAACATAGAGGTAAGACAGGAATAAAGACACAGACATACTGGAGAATGGACTTGAGGATATGGGGAGGGGGAAGGATGAGCTGTGACAAAGTGAGAGAGAGGTATGGACATATATACACTACCAAACGTAAGGTAGATAGCTAGTGGGAAGCAGCCGCATAGCACAGGGAGATCAGCTCAGTGCTTTGTGACCACCTAGAGGGGTGGGATAGGGAGGGTGGGAGGGAGGGAGATGCAAGAGGGAAGAGATATGGGAACATATGTATATGTATAACTGATTCACTTTGTTATAAAGCAGAAACTAACACACCATTGTAAAGCAATTATACCCCAATAAAGATGTTAAAAAAAACTATATCTGATAAGGGGTTAATATCCAAAATATATAAAGAACTCATACAACTCAATAATATAAAAGTAAACAATCCAATTTAAAAATAGTCAAAAGGCCTGAATAGGAATTTTCCAAAGAATATATACAAATGGCCAACAGGTATATGAAAATGTGTTCAACATCACTAGTCATTAGGGAAATGCAAATCAAAACTACAGTGAGATAATACCTCATGCCTGTTAGAATGGCCATTATCAAAAATTATCAATAACAAATGCAGACAGGGATGTGGAGAAAGGGGAACACTTGTGCACTGTTTGTGGGATTGTAAACCAGTACAGCCACTATGGAAAATAGTTTGGAGGATGCTCAAAAAATTAAAACTACCATATGATTTGGCAATTCCACATCTGGGAATATATCCAAAGGGAATGAAAACACTAACTCAAAAAGATATCTGCATTCCCATGTTTATAGCCAAGACATAGAAATAACCTAAATGTCCACTGATGGATAAATAGATAAAGAAGTTTTGAGATACTCTCTCTCTCTCTCTCTCTCTCTCTCTCTCTCTCTCTCACACACACACACACACACACACACACACACACACACACACAATGGAATATTATTCAGTCACATAAAATGAGAAAATCCTGCCATTTACAACAACATGGATGGACCTTGAGAGCATTATGCTAAGTGAAGTAAGTCAGACAGAGAAGGATAAATACTGTATGATCTCACTTATATGTGAAATCTTAAAAAGAAAACATAGAAAAAGAGATCAGATTTGTGGTTACCAGAGGTGGAGATGGGAAGTGGGGGAATTGGAGGAAGGCAGTCAAAAAGTACAAACTACCAGTTATAAGATAAATAAGTACTAGGGATGTAATGAGCAACATGACAATTATAGTTAACACTGCCATATGATAGTAAATTCTGAGATTTCTCATCACTAGAAAAATTTCTTTTTTCTTTTTATTTTATCTATATGGGAGGATGGAGGCCAACTAAACTTAATACTATAGTAATTTCACAGTATATATAAGTCAAACCATTCTTCTTTATACCTTAAATTTATACAGTGATGTATGTCAATTATATCTCTATAAAACTGGGGGGGGAGGGAAAGTAGTGACTCTTTGTTTATTTACTCACCAACTTTTATTGATTGTCTACTATGTGCGAGACATTACATTTGATGCTTGGAGGATATAGTGGTAACCAGATAGACAGGTTCTTGACCTAATGGAAGTTACATTCCATTGGGACAGACAGGAAAGAAAGTAATTCTACTGCTGGTGGGACATTTCTTGTGATCAGATTGCTCACATCCCAGTGGATATGAATACTAGAAGATCGTGTCTCTGAGCTCCTTTTTCTCTGTTGTGTTCTGATTATCGACTCTAATTCTGCCCTGTCCAGTTGGGATGCCACTCAGATGAGCAGGCATTATTCCCATTAGGACTCAGGTCTTAGAATCTTATAGGTGGTGAGACTTGGCAAAGTAGCTTTTCATCTAGTGAGCTAAGAGTGTAAAGAGGCCAACTGCCTCTTGTGGTCAGGAGACCCAGCATATTCATCCTCTGCTTTCCCAGCCCTCATCCTTAAGTTCCATCATTGCTTTCCACCTGGTCTTCGGCCCACAGAAGATTAGAGTTTGGGAAGCCTACCCAATTCTCTTTGCACAGACTTCAACATAACCTGAAGCTTTAACCACATAAGGTCACTGCAAATATGAGTGCTGCCTGCCTCAGGAGAGACATGTAGCCAGTCACAGAAATTATGATTACAGTCGGGGTGAAGGGGAATAAACATCTCCATTTCCCAGAATCTCCGTAGATTCTAAATTATAAATCTTTAACAAAGTGGACTTTGAACATGCATTGTGGAAAAGTCATGTGATTGAAAATCATAGTTACTATGAATTAAACAATAGTTATGTTTCAGCAATTAGAATTGCTTCCTATTTTGCCACTAATCAATTGGCCATATTATCAAAACAATATCATGCATCTCCCCATAAGCTTTCCTCTATATATAAGGAGACTGAAGTAGAAGACCTCTAGAATCTGCTTTTAAGATTCCATAGAGTTATCCTCTAGCACTCTTTGGAAAAGTCAAACACTTTAGCTGGTTATAATTCTAGAAAATCTGATCCCAAATTTCTTATCTGGCTGTGTCTTTCTAACTCTAGTGAATAACTCTCTACTGCAGCTAAACTGTCAGATGCTGACTTTACTTCACAGGATTTGCACACCTATTTCCCTTCTTGGAATTCTTTCCTGCCTTCCATTCCTCTGGAGTATGCATTATTGGGAAAGACAGTCCCCCACAGGCCCTGAGAGTCCATGTACACTATTTATGAGTGTGTCAAACTTCAAGGACAATGCAACCTACCACATGCATAGCATCTATCTGGGCTCATTGCTTCTCCGTCTGGGACTTGGAGACAGGGGAACAAGATAATTCTTTCCCATGCTGTGAGATTTAAGCTGTTTTGCTCTCATCCATTTTCTAATAATTTATGGAGTGGTGGCAGGTTAATTCCTTACCATCCCCTGTGAGGTTGAAGTTCTTCCCTGATGTGTACATTCATGAAGACCAAAGTAAAATTCTATCTCACAAACACCCCAAAATCTAAAGACTTCACCATCATCCTCTGAGTATCTATGTGTTAAAGCTAAAAAAAAAAAAAAAAAAAAAAATTGACTACAAGGAAACCAAGGAAACAGAGAAGTTACCATGGCTCCAGTTCTAATCCTCAGCTTTCAAAGTGCAGTACATTTATTACAACCTTGTCGCAGGGTTGATTAGGTGCAGGGAAAATGACTCCAGCAAACCACACTCTCAAATGACTGAAGTAGAAACAGGGACCCAAGTTGTTCATTTTCAGTGAGAAAGATAACTCTTATGTTCATCTGAAATGTGTTTGTCAGTATGACAAAACATCCTTTTGCCACAAGCAGATCTATTTGAGAAACAAAATAACAGACCCAAGATTTCTTGGTGAGCATGGAATTGGAGCTAAGGGAGTTGGTTAAGCAAGACCAATATTTATGGGTGGAATCAGAGTAGGAGAGCTTATGTATCCTTCTCACTTTACGAATTTACCCACTACAGGAGACAAATCAAATTCTTGGTGTAGGGCAACCTTCCCCAGAGAATACTTCTGTTTGCTTATGCTCTATTGTTGCCCATCTATCTACTTTCTCATGGGACCTTCCTCCTCACTGCACTTCAGATATTAGACCTTGAATTTAAATTCAGTAGAGGGACAGACTTCATATTTGTTGGTCCAAAACCTCAGAAATTCCTGGCTGAGATGTGAAATTGGCCCCCATACACAAGGGCAAGGAGAAACCAAAGAAAGAGGCAGACCACTCAAGATTAGTAGGTGGTAGGTTTAATAAGCAAAGGAATTCACATACCAAGTGTGTCTCGAGCAACCACAAGATGAGTAGAACTCTGCACCAGCCTGCGGTAACCTTAAAAGTTTATACAGAGGTCTTAACGGGGCTCAGTCACACATTCAGTCCCGATGGTCTCAACAAAACATTGCTCTCTCAAGGCTGCATCCTTGAAAATGACTCTGGCTGTGGGCACTGTGAACACAACATACATGTAAGGACTGGAGAGGGGGTGAGGAGGCTCTGTCTGGGTCCAGCCTGCAAATCACCTTGTGTCACATCCTCATGACCTCTTCCAACAATGTTTTAGACTTAAAGTTTCTTTTGCATCTATCTAATTTTTCCTCTATCTAATGTTTAATTCTCATCAGAGCCATAAAAGGAGAGAGAGAGTACGGAAGATTTGCAAAGGCTCCCCTTCAATACACTGCAATTTAAGAAATTACAATTATATTTTTTCTTCCACTTTTATTGAGACATAATTGACATACAGCACTGTATAATTTAGGATGTACAGCATGATGATTTTGACTTATATACAGCATGAAGTGATTATCACAAGAACTTTAGTGAACATCCATCATCCAAATAGGTACAAAATTGAAGAAATAGAAAAAAAATTTTCCTTTTGATGAGAACTCTTAAGATTTACTCTCTTAACAACTTTCATATACAAAACACACACTATAATTCGATTGGTCATGTACATTACATCCTTAATACCTATTTATAACTGTACATTTTCACTGCCTCCATCCAATTCCCCTTCTCCCCACCCCCACCCTTCTGCCTCTGGTATCCACAAATCTGATCTCTTTTTCTATGAGATTGTTTGTTTATGAAGTATACTTGCCCTACAACACTATGTTAGTGCCTGTTACAAATCATAGTGATTCAACATTTCTATACATTTCAAAATCATCACAATAATCTATTTATGTTATGTCACCATACAAAGATATTGTGTAGTTATTGATTATGTACCCCACACTATACATTTCATACTCATGACTCACTTTTTTTGCAACTGAAAGTTTATATCTCTCTCTTTTTTTTTAAGTTTATATCTCTTAATCTCCCTCACCTATTTCTTTCCTCCTCCTACCCCTCCACTCTGGCAACTACGTTTATTCTCTGTATCTATAACTCTGTTTCTGTTTTGTTATATTTGTTCATTTGCTTTGTTTTTTAGAATCCACATATAACTGAAATCATACAGGATCAGTCTTTCTCTGTCTGACTTATTTAATGTAGCATAATACTCCCTAGGTCCATTCACATTGTCACAAATAGCAAGATTTCACTCTATTTTATGGCTGAGTAATATTCAAGTATGTATGTATACACCCCACATCTTCTTTCATTCATCTATTTATGGGCATTTAGGTTGTTTCCATACCTTGGCTATTATAAACAATCCTGCAATGAACATAGGGAAGCATATATCTTTTCTATTTAGTGTGTTTCTTTTCTTTGGATAAATACACAAGACTGGAATTGCTGGGTTATATGGCAGTTGTATTTTTAGACTTTTGAGGAACTCCATTCTGTTTTCCACAGTGGCTGCACCAATTCACACTCCCACCAACAGTGCACAAGGCTTCCTTTTTCTCCACATCCTCACCAACACTTATTATATGTGTCTTTTTGTTAATAGCCATTCTCACAGGTATGAAGTGATATCTCATTGTAGTTTTGATTTGCATTTCCCTGATGATTATGGATGTTGAGCATCTTTTCATGTGCCTGTTGGCCATTTTTATGTCTTCATTGGAAATATATCTATTTGGGCCCTCTACCCATTTTTTAATTAGGTTGCTTGTTTCTTTGATATTGAGTTGTATGGGTTCTTTGTATATTTTAGGTATTAACCCCTTATTTGATATATTGTTTGCAAATATCTTCTCCCATTAAGGAGGTTGCTTTTTTGCTTTGTTGATAACTTCCCTCACTGTGGAAAATCTTTTGGGTGACATAGTCACATTTGTTTATCTTTTGCTCGTTTGCCTTGCCTGAAGAGACACATCCAAACAAATATTACTAACACTGATGTCAAAGAGTGTACTGCCTATGTTTTATGAATTTTTATGGTTTGGGGTATTATATTTAAGTTTTTTGTCCATTTTTAATGTTTTTGTGCATGGCATGAGAGAATGGTTCACTTTGATTCTTTTACATAAAACTGTCAAGTTTTCTCAACACCGTTTATTGAAGAAGCTGTCTTTTCCCCATTGTATATTCTTGTCTCCTTTGTCATAGACTATGTTGCGCATATAAGTGTGGGTTTGGTTCTGGGCTCTCTATCCTCTTTTGGTGATCTATGTGTCTGCTTTTGTAGCAGTACTGTACTGTTGTGATTACTGTAGATTTGTGGTATAGTTTGAAAACAGGGAGCTAGAT
The DNA here is from genome assembly GCF_951394435.1 of Stenella coeruleoalba. Taxonomy (NCBI): domain Eukaryota; kingdom Metazoa; phylum Chordata; class Mammalia; order Artiodactyla; family Delphinidae; genus Stenella; species Stenella coeruleoalba. The sequence continues at coordinate 75,833,804 of NC_137154.1, forward strand.
AATTCCAACTTGTTCTTCTCAAAATTGTTTTGGCTAGTTGGGAGTCTTTTGTGTTTTATACATCGTTTAGAATTATTTGTTCTAGTTCTGTGAAGAATATGATTGGTATTTTGATAGAGATTGCATTGAATCTATTGATTGCCTTGGGTAGTATGATCATTTTAACAATATTAATTATAAAAATCCATGAACATGATATATTATTCCATCTGTTTGTGTAATCTTCAATTTCTTTCATCAGTGTCTTATATTTTTTCATGTACAGATTTTTACCTCCTTAGACTTAATGTTAGGCATTTTATTCTCTTTGATGGGATAGTAAATGAGATTGATTTCTTAATTTATCTTTATGATAGCTCATTATTAGTATGTAGAAATGCAACAGATTTATTTTGTATATTAATTTTATATCCTGCACTTTTCCAAATTCACTGATAGCTCTAGAGTTTTTCGGTGGCATCTTTAGATTTTTCAATGTATAGTACCTTGTCATCTGCAAAGAATGAGTTATACTTCTTCTTTTCCAATTTGGATCCCTTTTATTTATTTACTTATTTATTTAATTTTCTGATTGTTGTGGCTAAACCATCCAATACTGTGTTGAATAAAAGTGTTAAGAGTGAACATCCTTCTTTTGTTGCTGATCTCGGAGAAAATGAGTTTAGATTTAGATTTTAGCATACATAGATGTATGCTCATCATATATGTGCTTTATTATGTTGAGCTATTATTCTTTTATACACACCTTTTAAGAGTTTTTATCCCAAACAGATCTTGAATTTTGCCACATGTTTTCTCTGCACATATTAAGATGATCATGTGATTTTTTATCCTTCATTTTGTTAATGTAGCATATTACATTGATTGATTTGCAGATATTGAACTATCCTTGCATCCTTGAGATAAATACCACTTGATCATGATGTATGATGATTTTAATGTATTGTTAAATTCAGTTTCCTAGTATTTTCTTGAGGATTTTTGCACTGATGTTCATCACTGATATAGGCCTGTAATTTTCTTTTTTGTGGTATCTTTGTCTGATTTTGGTATCAGGCCTCATAAATGAGTTCAGAAGTGTTCTTTCCTTGGAAATTTTTTGGAATAGTTTGAGAAGGAGAAATTTTAACTCTTCTCTAAATGTTTCATAGAATTCACCTATGAAGCCATCTGGTCCTGTACTTTTGTTTGTTTGGAGTTTTTAATTACTGATTCAATTTTATGACTGGAAATATTTCTATTCTTATTTTCCACTTCTTCCTGGTTCAGTCTTGGGAGATTTTAAATTTCTAGAAATATGTCCATTTCTTTCAGGTTTTCCATTTTATTGGCATATAATTGTTCATATAAATTTATTATGATCCTTTCTATTTCTATGGTGTTGGTTTTAACTTCTCCTTTTTCATTTCTGATCTGATTGATTTGAGCCTATCTCCTTTTGCATGATGATTCTGGCTAAAGGTTTACCAGTTTTGTTTATCTTTTCAAAGAACTAATTTCATTGATTTTTTTCTATTTATTTTAGTCTCTATTTCATTTATTTCTGCTCTTTATGATTTGCTTCCTTCTACTATGAATTTTCTTTATTCTTCTTTTTCTACTTCCTTTAGGAGTAAGTTTGGATTATTTATTTGATATTTTTCTTATTTCCTGAGGTAGGTTTTATCACTATAAACATCTGTCTTAGAACTGCTTTTGCTGTGTCCCATAGATTTTTGAATGTTGTCTTTTTTTTTTCATTTGTCTGCAGGTTTAAAAAAAAAAATTTCTTCCTTGATTTTTCCAGTGATCCACTGGCTACTAAAGAGTAGTATATTGTTTAGCCTCCACGTGTTTGCCTTTTTTGCAGCTTTTTCTTGTAGATGTTTTCTAATCTTGTAGTGTTGTGGTTCAAAAAGATGCTAGATATGATTTCAATTTTCTTTACTGAGACTTCTTTTGTATACTAGGATGTGATCTATCCTGGAGAATGCTCCATGTGGAAAAGAATATTCAGCAGTTTTTTGATGGAATGTTTTATACATATTGATTAAGTTCATTTGGTCTAATGTGTCATTTAAAGCAAGCATTTCTATTGCTTTTCTGTCTGGATGATCTGTCCGTTAATCTAAGTGGTCTGATAAAGTCTCATACTATTATTGTGTTACTGTCAATTTTTTCTTTTATGTCTGTTAATATTTGGTTTATGTATTTAGGTGCTCCTATGATGGATGCATCTGTATTTACAAAAGTTATAGCTTCTTCTTGGCTTGATACCTTGATCATTATGTAATGTTCTTCTCTGTCTCTTGTTACAGTCTTTGTTTTAAAGTCTATTTTGTCTCATATAAGTATTGTTATCCTGGTTTTCCTTTAATTTCCTGTTGCATGGAATACCTTTTGCCAACCATTCAGTTTCAATCTGTGTGTGTCTTTAGATCTAAAGTGAGTCTCTTGATAAAAATATATCAAGCTAGAGATTAGCTCAAGATGGCGGAGTAGAAGGATGTGTGCTCAGCCCTTCTTATGAAACACCAAAATCAAAATTAACTGCTTAACAACTGTCAACAACAAAAATGCTTGAACTTACTGAAAAAGATACTCTACATCCAAAGACAAAGAAGAAGCCACAACGAGATAGCAAGAGGGGCTCAATCACGATAAAATCAAATCCCATACTTGCCAGGTGGGTGAACCACAAACTGGAAAACAATTATACCACAGAAGTTTTCCCACTGGAGTGAAAGTTCTGAGCCCCATGTCAGGCTTCCTAGCCTGGGGGTCCAGCAATGGGAGGAGGACCCCCCAGAGAATCTAGTTTTGAAGGTCAGCACAGGAATTACACAGGACTGGGGAAAACAGAAACTCCATGTTTGGAGGGCACGCACAAAGTCTTGTGCACACCAGGACACAGAGGAAAAATGTAGTAATCCCATAAAAGACTGGGCCAGACCTACCCACTAATATTGGAGGATCTTCTGCAGAGGCAGGGAGGTTTGTGGCTCACTATGGGGACAAAGTTACTGGAAGAAACAGTTCTGGTGTGTACTCATTAGTGTGAGCTCTCCTAGAGGGTGCCATTAGCCCCAGCCAACAGCCTGTAGGCTCCAGTGCTGGGAAGCCTCAGGCCAAACAACCGATAGGGCAGGAACACAACCCCACCAAGCAGCAGACAAGTGACTTAAAGTCTTACTGAGCACAGCCCTGCCCACCAGTGGGATAAGTCACAGATCCACCCACCACCAGTCTCTCAAATCAGGAACCCTGCACAAGCCTCTTTGATAGCCTTATCTGTCAGAGGGCAGCCACCAGAAGCAAGAAGAGCTACAGTCCTGAAGCCTGCAGAACAGGAACCACAATCACAGAAAGTTAGACAAAATGAAACAGCACAGGAATATGTCCCAGATGAAGGAACACAAATAAAACCCCAGAAAAACAACTAAGTGAAGTGCAGATAGGCAAACTTCTGGAAAAAGAATTGAGTAATGATAGTGAAGATGATCCAGGATCTCAGAAAAAGAATGGAGGCAAGGATTGAGAAGATGCAAGAAATGTTTAACAAAGACCTAGAAGAACTAAAGAACAAACAAACAGAGATGAACAATAAAATATCTGAAATAAAAAATACACTAGAAGGAATCAATAGCAGAATAACTGAGGCAGAAGAACAGGTAAGTGACCTGTATGGAAGATAGAATGGTGGAAATCACTGCCACAGAACAGAATAAAGGAAAAAGAATGAAAAGAAATGAAGACAGTCTAACAGACATCTGTTACAACATTAAATGCACAAACATTTGCATTATAAGGGTCCCAGAAGGATAAGAGAGAGAAAGGACCTAAGAAAATATTTGAAGAGATAATAGCGAAAATTTCCCTAACATGGGAAAGGAAACAGTCACCCAAGTCCAGGAAGCACAAAGAGTCTCAGGTAAGATAAACCCAAGGAGGAACATGCCTAGACACATAGTAATCAAAATGACAAAAATTAAAGACAAAGAAAAATATTAAAAACAAGTGAAAAGCAACAAGTAACATAAAATGAAACTCCCATGAAGTTATCAGCTGATTTCTCAGCAGAAACTCTGCAGGCCAGAAGGGAGCAGCAAGATATATTTAAAGTGATGAAAGGGAAGAACCTACAACAAAGAATACTCTACTCAGCAAGGTTCTCATTCAGATTTGACGGAGAAATCAAAAGCTTTACAGGCAAGCAAAAACTAAGAGAATTCAGCACCACAAAACCAGATTTGAAACAAATCCTAAAAGAACTTCTCTAAGTGGAAAAGAAAAGGCCACAACTAGAAACAAGAAAATTATGAATGGAAAAGCTCACTGGTAAAGGCAAACACACAGTAATGATAGGAAATCATACACACACAAATATGATATCAAAACCATCAACTGTGAGAAGGGGAGAACACAATGCTGGATATCAGAAATGCATTTGAAATTAAAATATCAGCAATTTAAAACAATCTTGCTTATATATAGACTGCTATAACAAAACCTCATGGTAGGGGTTTCCCTGGTGGTGCAGTGGTTGAGAGTCTGCCTGCGAATGCAGGGGATGCAGGTTTGAGCCCTTGTCTGGGAGGATCCCACATGCTGTGGAGCGGCTGGGCCCATGAGCCACAGCTGCAGAGCCTGCATGTTTGGAGCCTGTGCTCTGCAATGGGAGAGACCACACAGTGAGAGGCCCATGTACCACAAAAAACAAACAAACAAACAAACAAAAAAAAACCTCATGGTAACAACAAATGGAAATTCTACAATAGATACACACACACACAAAGCAAAGGAATCCAAACATAACACTAAAATTTGTCATCAAATCACAAGATAAGAGAAAAAAAGAGGAAGGAAAGAAAAAAGACCTACAAAAACAAATCCAAAACAATTAACAAAATGGCAATAGGAACATACATATTGATAATTACCTTAAACATAAATGAATTAAATGCTCTAACCAAAAGACAAAGATTGGCTGAATGGGTACAAAAACAAGACCCATATATATGCTGTCTACAAGAGACCCATTTCAGATGTAAGGACACATACAGACTGAAAGTGAGGGGATAGAGAAAGGTATTGCATGCAAATGGAAATCAAAAGAAAACTGTAGTAGCAAATACTCATATCAGACAAAATAGACTTTAAAATAAAGACTGTTACAAGAGACAAAGAAGGACACTGCATAATGATCAAGGAATCAATCCAAGAAGAAGATATAACAATTATAAATATATATGCACCCAACATAGGAGCATCTCAATATATAAGGCAAATACTAACAGCCGTAAAGAGAGAAAATGACAGTAACACAATAATAGTGGAGACTTTAACATCCTACTTTTGTCAATGAACAGATCATCCAGACAGAAAATCAATAAGGAAACACAGGCCTTAAATGGCACATTAGATCAGATGGACTTAACTGATATTTATAGAACATTCCATCCAAAAGCAGCAGAAAACACATTCTTCTCATATGCCCCTGGAACATTCTCCAGGATTGACCACATGCTGGGCCACACAGCAAGCTTCAGTAAATTTAAGAAAATTGAAATCATACCAAGCATCTTTTCCGACCACAACACTATGAGAGTAGAAATCAACTACAAGAAAAAAATCCTAAAAAACACAAACTCATGGAGGCTATGCAATATGCTACTAAAGAACCAATGGGTAATGAAGAAATCAAAGAAGAAACAAAAAAAAAATAGCTAGAGACAAATAAAAATGAGAGCACAATGATCCAAAACCTATTGGATTCAGCAAAAGCAGTCCTAAGAGGCAAGTTTATTCCAATAAAATATTACCTCAAGAAACAAGAAACATCAAAAAGAAACAAACTAACCTTATACCTAACACAACTAGAGAAAGAAGAACAACAAACCCAAAGTTACCAGAAGGAAAGAAATCATAAAGATGAGAGCAGAAATAAATGAAATAGAAACAAGGAAAACAATAGAAAAGATTAATGAAACTTAAGGTTGTTTTTTTTTTAAAGATAAACAAAATCGATAAAGCTTTATCCAGACTCATCAACAAGAAAAGGGAGATGGCACAAATCAAATATGAACAGACCAAGCACTGACATGGAATCAGTAATTTTAAAACTCCTAACAAAAAAATAATACAGGACCACATGTCTTCATAGGTGAATTCTATCAAACATTTAGAAAAGAGTTAACACCTATCCTTCTGAAAATATTCCAAAAAATTGCAGAGGAAGGAATAGACCTGAAGTCATTCTATGGGGCCACAATCACCCTGATACCAAAACCAGACAAAGATACCAGAGAAAAAGAAAATTACAAGCCAATATCACTGATGAACATAGATGCAAAAAAAAAATCCTCAACAGAATACTAGCAATCCAATTCCAACAATACATTAAAAGTATTACACACCATGATCAAGTGAGAATTATCCCAGGGATGCAAGGATTTTTCAATACACACAAATCAATCAGTGTGAAACACCAGATCAACAAATTGAAGAATAAAAACAATATGATGATCTCAACAGATGTAGAAAAAAGCTTTTGACAAAATTCAACACTCATTTATGATAAAAACTCTCCAGAAAGTGGTCATAGAAGAAACATACCTCAAAATAATAAAGGCTATATATGACAAACATACAGCAAAGATCATACTCAATGGTGAAAACCTGAAAGTATTTGCTCTAAGATGAGGAACAGGCAAGGATGTCTGCTCTCACCACTTTTATTCAACATAATTTTAGAAGTCCTAGCCACAGTAACCAGAGAAGAAAAAGAAATAAGAGGAATCCAAATTAGAAAAGAAGGAGTAAAACTCACTGTTTGTAAATTACATGATACTATACATAGAAAATCCTAAAGATGCTGCCAGAAAACTACTAAATCTCATCAATGAATTTGGTAAAGTGGCAGGATACAAAATTAATACACAGAAAACTGTTGCATTTCTCTACACTAACAACAAAAGATATTTCAGAAAGAAAAATTAAAGAAACAATTCCATTTATCATTGCATCAAAAAAATAACAAAATACCTAGGAATAAACATACCTAAGTAGACAAAATATCTGTACTCCAAAAACTATAAGATGCTGGTGAAAAAAATCAAAGATGACACAAAGAGATAGAAAGATATACCATGTTCTTAGATTGGTAGAATTAATATTGTCAAAATGATTATACTACCCAAGGATATCTACAGATTAAATGCAATCCCTACTAAATTACTAATGGCATTTTTCACAGAACTAGAACAAAATGTCTTAAAATTTGTATGGAGACAAAAAAGACCCTGAATAGCCAAAGCAACATTGAGAAAGAGAAACAGAGCTGGAGGAATCAGGCTCCCTGACTTCAAACTATACTACAAAGCTACAGTCACCAAAACAGTATGGCAGTGACACAAAAACAGAAATATAGATCAATGGAACAGGATAGAAAGCCCAGAAATGAACCCATGCACCTATGGTCAATTAATCTACAACAAAGAAGGAAAGACTATACAATGGAGGAAAGACAGTCTCGTCAATAAATGGTGCTGGGAAAACTGGACATCTACATGTAAAAAACTGAAATTGGAACCATCTTTAACACCACATTCAAAAATAAACTCAAAATCTGTTAAAGACCTTAATGTAAGAAGAGATATTATAAAAGTCTTAGAGGAAATCATAAGAAGAACACTCTCTGACATAAATCACAGCAATATGTTTTTCAATCCATCTCTCAGAGTAATGGAAATAAAAAAATAATAAACTAATGAGACCTAATTAAATTTAAAAGCTTTTGCACAGCAAAAGAAACCATAAAAAAATGAAAAGACAACACAAAGATTAAGAGAAAATATTTGCAAATGATGCAACTGACAAAGGATTAGTCTCCAAAATGTATAAACAGCTCATGCAGCTCAATACCATAAAAACAAACAACCGAGTCAAAAAGTGGGTAGAGGTGGGGGGCGGGCAATTCACCATTGGCCAAAAAGGAAGCCAAAGCTTAGAATGATACGAAACATGCCAGGTCTCAGAGTTTGTTATGGTGGACAGTGGTGGAAACTCAGGATTCCAGAGCTCAGGCTTCCATAGGTCCTAGCACAGCATATTTGTGAATGAAAAAGAATTAGATACTCCTTATAAATCAACAGAAGCCATGTGGCTGACAGGGTCTTGGTGCTCTGGCCAGGTGTCAGGCCTGAGCCTCAGATGTGGGGGAGCCGAGTTCAGGACATTGGTCCACCAGACATATCATGGCCGCTCATAATATCAATTGGTGAGACCTCTCTAAGAGTTCTCCATGGCAACGCTAAGACCCAGCTCCACTCAGTGACGAACAAGCACCAGTGCTGGACACCCCGTGCCAAACAACTAGCAAGACAGGAACACAACCACACCCATTAACAGAGAGGCTGCCTAAAATCATAATAAGTTCACAGGCACCTCAAAACACACCACTGGACATGGTCCTGCCCACCAGAAACGCAAGGTCCAGCCTCATTGATCAGAACACAGGCACCAGTCCCTTCCACCAGGAAACCTACACAAACGACTGAACCAACCTTCCCCACTAAAGGCAGACACCAAAAACAAAGGAAACTATGGACCTGCAGCCTGTGAAGAGCAGACACCAAACACAGTAACTTAAGTAAAATGAGAAGACAGAGAAATACACAGAAGATGAAGGAGCAAAGTAAAAACCCCCCAGATGAAACAAATGAAGAGGAAATAAGCAGTTTACCTGAAAAAAAAAATTCAGAGTAATGATAGTAAAGATGATCAAAAATCTTGAAAATAAAATATAGAAAATTCAAAAAACATTTAACAAGGACCTAGAAGAACTAAACAGCAAACAAAAAATTATGAACAACATAATAAATGAAATTAAAAATTCTCTAGGAGGAATCAATAGCAGAATAGCTGAGGCAGAAAAATGGATAAGTGATAAGATGAAGATAAAATAGTGGAAATAACTACCACAGAGAAGACTAAAGAAAAAAGAATGGAAAGAATTTAGGACAGTCTCAGAGACCTCTGGGACAATATTAAATGCACCAACATTAGAATTATAGGGGTCCTAGAAGAAGAAGAGAAAAGCAAAAGGTCTCAGAAAATATTTGAAGAGATTATAGATGAAAACTTCCCTAATATGGGAAAGGAAATAGTCAGTCAAATCCAGGAGAGCAGAGAGTCCCATACAGGATAAATCCAAGGAGAAACATGTCAAGACACACATTAATCAAACTAACAAAAATTAAATACAAAGAACAAATATGGAAAGCAGCAACGGAAAATCAACAAAAGACATACAAGGGAATCCCCATAAGGTTAACAGCTGATCTTTCAGCAGAAACTCTGCAAGCCAGAAGGGTGTGGCAGGACATGTTTAAAGGGATGAAAGGGAAACAGCTACAACAAAGATTACTCTACCTATCAAGGATCTCATTCAAATTCAATAGAGAAATTAAAACCTTTACAGACAAACAAAAGCTAAGAGAATTCAGCACTACCAAACCACCTTTAAAACAAATGCTTAAGGAACTTCTTTAGGCAGGAAACACAAGAGAAGGAAATGACTTACAAGAGCAAGCCAAAAACAACTAAGAAAATGGTAATAGGAACATACATATCGATAATTACCTTAAATTTAATGATTTAAAAGACATAGACTGGTTGAATGGATACAAAAACAAGCCCCATATATATGCTGTCTACAACAGACCCACTTCAGACCTAGGGACACATACAGACTGAAAGTGAGGGGATGGAAAAAGATATTCCATGCAAATGGAAATCAAAAGAAAGCTGGAGTAGCAATTCTCAGATCAGACAAAATAGAATTTAAAATAAAGACTATTACAAGAGGCAAAGAAGGACACTACATAATGATCAAGGGATAATTCAAGAATAACATATAACAATTGTAAATATTTATGCATCTAACATAGGAGCACCTCCATATATAACGCAAATGCTAACAGCCATAAAAGGGGAAATTGACAGTAACACAATAATAGTAGGAGACTTTAACACGCCACTTTCACCAATGGACAGATCAACAAAAATGAAAATAAATAAGGAAACACAAGCTTTAAACGACACATTAAACAATGTGGACTTAATTGATATTTATAGGACATTCCATCCAAACACAACAGAATTCACTTTCTTCCCAAGTGCTCATGCAATATTCTCCAGGATAGATCATATCTTGGGTCACAAATAAAGCTGTGGTAAATTTAAGAAAATTGAAATTTTATCAAGTATCTTTTCTGACCATGGTGCTATAAGACTAGATATCAATTACAGGAAAAAAAAAACTGTAAAAAATACAAACACATGGAAGTTAAACAATACACTACTAAATAACCAAGAGATCACTGAAGAAATCAAAGAGGAAATTAAAAAATACTGGAAACACATGACAATGAAAACACAACAGCTCAAAACCTATAGGATGCAGCAAAAGCAGTTCTAAATGGGAAATTTATCACAATACAATCCTTCCTCAAGAAACAAGAAAAATATTAAATGAAAAACCTAACCTAACACCTAAAGCAATTAGAGAAAGAAGAAGAACAACAAAAAAAACCCCCAAAGTTAGCACAGGGAAAAAAATCATAAAGATCAGATCAGAAATAAATGAAAAAGAAATGAAGGAAAAATAACAAAGATCAATAAAACTAAAAGCTGGTTCTTTGAGAAGATAAACAAAACTGATAAACTGTTAGCCAGACTCATCAAGAAAAAGAAGGAGAAGACTCAAATCAACAGAATTAGAAATGAAAAAGAAGTGCCTACTGACACTGCACAAATACGAAGGATCATGAGAGATTACTACAAGAAATTATATGCCAATACAACTGACAACCTGGAAGAAATGGACAAATTCTTAGAAAAGCACAACCTTCTGAGACTGAACCAGGAAGAAAGAGAAAATATAAAGAGACCAATCACAAGCACTGAAATTGAAACTGTGATTAAAAATCTTCCAACAAACAAAAGCCCAGAACCAGTTGGATTCACAGGAGAATTCTATCAAACATTTAGAGAAGAGCTAGTACCTATCCTTTTCAAACTCTGCCAAAATACAGCAGAGGGAGGAACACTCTTAAACTTATTCTGCAAGGCCACCATCACCCTGATACCAAAACCATACATAGACGTTACAAAAAAAGACAAATACAGGCCAATATCACTGATGAACATCGATACAAAAATCCTTAATGAAATACTAGTAAACAGAATCCAGCAGTACATTAAGAGGATCATACACCATGATCAAGTGGGGTTTATTGCAGGAATGCAATATATAATATAATTTTTTCAATATATGTAAATCAATCAATGTGATACACCATATTAACAAATTGAAAGATAAAAACCATATGATAATCTCAATAGATTCAGTAAAATCCTCGACAAAATTCAACATCCATTTATGATAAAAAACCCTCCAGAAAGTAGGCATAGAGGGAACTTTTCTCAACATAATAAAGGCCATATATGACAAACCCACAGCCAACATCATTCTTAATGGTGAAAAACTGAAACCATTTCCACTAAGATCAGGAAAAAGACAAGTTGCCCACTCTCACCACTATTTTTCCACAAAGTTTTGGAATTTTTAGCCCCAGTAAGCAGAGAAGAAAAAGAAATAAAAGGAATCCAAATTAGAAAAGAAGTAAAACTGTCACTGCTTGCAGATGACATTATACTACACACAGAGAATCCTTAAGATGCTATCAGAAAACTACTAGAGCTAATCAATGAATTTGGTGAAGTAGCAGGATACAAAATTAATGCACAGAAATGTCTTGCTTTCCTATGCACTAATGATGAAAAATCTGAAAGAGAAATTAAGGAAACACTCCCATTTACCATTGCAAAAAAAGAATAAAATACCTAGGAATAAACCTACCTAAGGAAACAAAAGACCGGTATGCAGAAAACTATACTGGTGAAAGATATTAAAAACTATACTGATGAAAGACACTGGTGAAAGAAATTAAAGATGATACAAACAGATAGAGAGATATACCATGTTCTTGGATTGGAAGAATCAACATTGTGAAAATGACTATACTACTGAAAAGCAGTCTACAGATTCAATGCAATCCCTATCAAAATACCAATGGCATTTTTCACAGAACTAGAACAAAAAAATTCACAATTTGTATGGAAACACCAAAGACCCCGAATAGCCAAAGCAATATGGAGAAAGAAAAACGGAGTTGCAGAAATCAGGCTCCCTGACTTTGGACTATAGTCCAAAGCTACAGCAATCAAGACAGTATGGTACTGGTATAAAAACAGAAATATAGATTAATGGAACAGGATAGAAAGCCCAGAGGTAAACTCACGCACATGTGGTCAACTTATCTTTGACAAAGGAGGCAAGAATATACAGTGAAGCAAAGACAGCCTCTTCAATAAGTGGTGCTGGGAAAACTGGACAGCTCCAAGTAAAAGAATGAAATTAGAACACTCCCTAACACCATACACAAAAATAAACTCAAAATGGATTAAAGACCTAAATGTAAGACTGGACACTATAAAACTCTTAGCAGAAATTATAGGCAGAACATTCTATGACATAAATCACAGAAAGATCCTTTTCGACCCATCTCCTAGAGAAATGGAAATAAAAACAAAAATAAACAAATGGGACCTAATGAAACCTAAAAGATTTTGCACAGCAAAGGAAACCACAAACAAGACAAAAAGATAACCCTCAGAATGGGAGAAAATATTTGCAAATGAATCAACGGACAAAGGATTAATCTTCAAAATTTACAAGCAGCTCATGCAGCTCAATATCAAAAAAACAAAAAACCCAATCCAAAAATGGGCAGAAGGCCTAAATAGACATTTCTCCAAAGAAGATATACAGACTGCCAACAAACACATGAAAGGAAGCTCAACATCATTAATCATTAGAGATATGCAAATGAAACTACAATGAGGTATCACCTCACAGTCAGAATGGCCATCATCAAAAAGTCTATAAATAAATGCTGGAAAGGGTGTGGATAAAAGGGAACCCTCCTGCACTGTTGGTCAGAATATAAATTGATACAGCCACTCTTGAGATCAGTATGGAGGTTCCTTAAAAAACTAAAAATAGAGCTACCATATGACCCAGCAATCCCACTACTGGGTATATACCCTGAGAAAACCATAATTCAAAAAGAGTCATGTACCACAATGTTCATTGCAGCTCGGTTTACAATAGCCAGGACATGGAAGCAACGTAAGTGTCCACCGACAGATGAATGGATAAAGAAGTTGTGGCCCTACAATTATTTTTAAAGATTCTACCTGTACCAACTTTTTAACCTCCATGAGGTCAATGTTGGGTGACCCATTCCCCTCAGAGCCCTTTACCAGACCTGTATTTCCATCCCTAGCTGATATAAGTATTGAGTAATCACCCCCAGCTGATGGAGCTGCCACCCTAAGCATTTAACATTCCTAACCCACGGTATACGGGGTTAACCCGCAACCAATTATTGACATGTTGGGAGTACAAAAGCCAGCTCCATGTCTCAAAGAGGTCAGTACTTCAGTGATGTTTATGTACCACAGTCCCCATCCCCAACCCCTGGTTCAAGTCTAGACTTGACCTGAGACCTCATCCTTACTCCACTCTTTACCCTCACCTTTTCTCCTCTGCTCTCCCCCAACAGGTCCTTCTTGAAGAGCTCCCCAACAATAAATCCCACACCTGAACCTCTGCTTCTATGACATGCAACCAAAGATAGTTCATAACCATGTCCCCACTCTTCTTCCTGCCACCCATCAGCATCACCGATAGGCTTGTTGTTTACCCTAAATAAGTTCACTGCTAGCCTGTGGAATCAAATCAGAGGCCCAAGATCTAGCATAAGGGACTTATCAGGTAGGATCCCTCATTCAATATGCGGATGGTAGGAGTGCATTGGAGAGAATGCTTCTTGATGCTTTTGCCCCCAGCTGCAAGAATTGTACATTATAGCCTTGATTCCATTACTGGAGGTGCTTTTTGTGTCCTCTGCCATAATTTTTCATTAATAACCAAGTTGGCACTTTCTATCTAATGATAATTGACTCTTTTTTTTTCCTAACAGGGAAAAATAAGTCCAACAGTGCCCTGGCATGGGAAAGAGACTAACAGGATGTGAGAGCACAGGGAATAAGACCATGCCTGGCACACCTAAGAAAAATCCACAGGAATTTTTTTTCTTTTTTTTTTTTTTTTTATCTCTGGAGCCCAGGACAGGGTGAGAAGAAGCCAGAAGACTACTGACACTAAAAAGGGAAGATGAGAAGGTGCCAAAGCACTTAGAGAATCTGAAAAATTGGTCACAGGGACTCCACTCAGGATGGGGGCTACCCCAAGAAGCATGGTCATTCGACGACAAGAGAAACTAAGTACCAACCCTCTCCTGACTCTGGTGGCTTCAAGTCATCTCCTCATTGAAATAGGAGGACTGATAATTGTAAAAAAAAAAAAAAAAAAAAAAATGCAGGAGCCAACAAGCTGGGAAATGCTCCAACTCTAGCAGCAGGTGCCACAAAAGCAGCCTCCACACATACAGACACTCCAACCTCAGCATCCCTGCCACCGCATCCTAGTTGTCTTTTCAACACCAGAAAATAATCTTCCTGAGGCCTGGGACCAGGTCTCACTCATAGTTGCATTCTTCACTTTATAAAGAAGGTCTTACTTCTAAATAGGACCAGCTTCTCCAGCATGATCCCACCCTTTGTTCAACATCTCTCCTAACCTCCTGTTCATTTTCTTCATAGCACACACCACTACTACTTGAAAATATATATTCCCTTGTTTCTCTTTTTACTGTCTGTCTTCCTCATGAGCTTAAAATCTCTGTATGGACAATAACAGTATTTATTTACCATGTTTACCCAGTATCAAGTTCTGTAGACTTCATAAAGACTTGTGGAATGAATGAATGAATATTTTAGCTAATGGCATGCTGGAAAGGGTTGGAGCTGACCATTGTTTTGGCTTGGCCCTTTGATTCAGGATAGGAGCTTATCTTCAAAAGCTAAGTTTGAGTTTGGCACTGGGAACAGATAAAGGTTGGAACACTTCCTGTATCCTGATGCCTAAAGGATAATTGTGTTATGTGTGTAGTTAAAAGGACTGAGTAGGATTTGGTGATTACAAATGGAATAGAAGAAACTTGACCGGAAAAGAGCTTTTACAGTAATCCTCTTTCATTCAGTTTTTATCTTAGAATGCTGATGAGTTTTCCATATGTATCATATTTTCAGTTCTGAGTTTTCAAGAGTTTCACTTATACAGTTCCAAAAGAATAATTGGCATCATATGAATATGCATGTGCATATTTATGATATTGCATCCATCAGCACAATATTACCTGTCCTCCTGGATTTAGAATATATAACTCTGTACTTTAGAATAATGTGTCTGCATGGGTTGGTGTCAAACAAATGACTCTACCATTCTTTACTAGTTTTCCTTTTGTAGTCCTTTATGCCAAAAACAAAGACCACTTTCTTCAAAGGTTGTTTTTATAGAATGTTTTCTCAGATGATACTAAAAAAGCAGAAAGGTTTTGTTTTCATATAGGACAGCATATACTAGATGAAATCTTCTGGAACAATACTATCAACAGTAAAACAATACCTTTAGTGTAATCCATTCAATTCCTCAATTCTGTGAGTTTCTCCGATTGACCTGTCAACTAGTCTCAGATTTTTGGCCCTAGAAATGAAAGCTAGCCCTCCTTTATCACCATGCCAGTCCTCTGTGTCTCCCTTCTACTAAATTCATTTGCTAATGTTTTTTTCTGACTCTGTCCTTTCCACTTTCAGTATACCTAGGTCGCTCCTCCCAGAATTAATGTTGATTGAGCCTGTACACACTTAATGTACACAGTCTTATTTAATCCTTACAATTACCCTGTGAAGTACTGTATCAGAGTTCTCAGGTTGCAAGCAATGGAAACCAACTCCCGCCAAATTAAATAAAAGGAAATTTAGTGGAAGTATCTTGGAGTTCTCAGCATCATTGGGAAAGGCAGAAAACCAAGCTCAGAAATGAGCAGGATCTAAGCTATCTCCACAGAGCTAAGAATCAGAAACTACATGGATAATGTGTGATCAGAACATTGCTACTAAAATAAATGAGTAAATGCTCACACTTACATGTTACTGACTCTGTGCTAGGTGTTATTTTAAGCATTTTACTTAGTATATATATGCATATCAAAATTTGTAATAAATATTTATTTTCTCGGTTTGGTACCTATCTCTCTCAAAGTTTGAAAGCCTCGTGTAAGCAGAAACCGTATGTGTTTTATTCACTGATACATACCTAATGCCAAGGACAGTAGCTGGCACTGGATGAAATAAGTACTATTATTCTCATTTTATACATGAGGAAACTGAGCCACAGGGAAGCTAAATATACCCCAAAGTCATACAGTTGGTGAGTGATGGGGTTAGTATTCAAATACATACGGCCTGTCTCTAGAAACTGTGCCCTTAACCAACATACTACAGATTTCGTCCATTTTTAGTCCTTTCATTCTAGTGGTCAAGATTAGACCTCCAAATAATCCATCGAGTTGGTATTTGTTGGATCATATATATATATATGCCCATCAGCTAGGGAAAAGTGAACCCATGATTACCAGGCCACTAAACTCAATTCACAGAGGAAGCAACAATTTCTCCAAAGGAAATCAGGGTATTGCAAGGAAGATAAAATGGGAAGTCAAAGAACAACAAACATCTCACAACAAACTTCAGAGTAGATAATATTAACTTCCCCATTTTACAGATGAGGAAACTGAGGCAAGATATAATCCTTTACTTTTATAGTAAAGAAGATGACTGTACTGGGCTGAATCTTGTCCCCCCAAAAAACTCATATGTACCCAGAATATGTGAATGTGACCTTATTTGGAAATAAGGTCTTCACGGATATAATCAGGTTAAGATGACGTCTTACTGGATTAAAGGGAGATATAACCCAATGATTGGTGTGCTTACAAGAAGAAGGAAATTTGAATTCAGACACACTGAGAGGGAGAATGCCATGTGACGATGAGGGTCAAAATTGGAGTAATGTGTCTACAAGCCAAGGAAAGCCAAGGATTGCCAGCAACCACCAGAAGCTAGATAGAGGCAAGAAGAAATCCTCCCTAGAGTCTTTATGGAGAGCATGGCCCTGGTAACACCTTGATTTTGGACTTCTGGCCTCCAGAATTGTGAGAGAATAAATTTCTGTTGTTTTAAGCCACCTAGTGTGTGTTAATTTGCTACAGCAGCCCTATAGAACCTAATACACTGAGGCTCAGAGATATTAAGTTATCTTAGATAACAGAACTCGTAAGAAGCATATATTATATTACAATGTTTTCTCTCCTTTCGTTTTCTTCCAATTTTCATGACCTCACTCTACCTCCAATCCCTAATCTTCTAGTTTTTTCCCCATGTTGCCTAACACTTCCCCTATTCCTACCAACTGCAACATCATTTGGGACTTGTTCCTCCCATAATCTTGACTGCTAATCTCCCTCTTGGTTGCTTCCATGACTTAAAATGTTCATTTTGACAAGAGGGAGGTTAGCAGTCAAGATTAGAGGAGGAACAAGTCCCAAATGATGTTGCAGTGGCTAAAGAAGTTGTGGCACATATATACAATGGAATATCACTCAGCCATAAAAAGAAATGAAATTGGGTCATTCGTAGAGATGTGGATGGACTTAGAAACTGTCATACAGAGTGAAGTAAGTCAGAAAGAGAAAAACAAATATCATATATTAACACATATTTGTGGAATCTAGAAAAATGGTACACATAAACTGGTTTGCAAGGCAGAAATGTAGACACAGATGCAGAGGACAAAAGTATGGACAACAAGGGGGTTAAGGGGGTGGGATAAATTGGAAGATTGGGATTGGCATATATATACTAATATGTATAAAACAGATAACTAGTGAGAACCTGTTGTGTAGCACAGGGAACTCCACTTCGCTGTACAGTAGAAACTAACACAGCATTGTAAAACAACTATATCCCAATAAAAAATAAATGAATAAAATATTTTTTAAAAACGAACATTTTATTTCCCAAGGTGTGCTCAACTTTCTGTCAATAAGACAAACTTCTCTGATAATTCAAAAAGAGTTAAAGCACATTAATGTAACATTTTCATTTTAAAACAGCTTTATGAAGATAAATGCCTTGATCAACGGCACCGTGATCAGAGCGGATGAAGGAAGGCATCTAAAGCATTCCATCCTTTGGCTCACATCTATGTGTCTAACAGACTAACAATTTTGCTCACTTTTTCTAAAAATATTGACATTTGGCTTCTTATACCATTTGAATCATTATTCTTTCTTTTAAAACTCTTAACATCCTGGGGAAAAAATAAAAACTTTAACCTTCTGAAACTAGCCACTTTGATTTGCTCTATCTTCTTTCTTTTTTCTTTTTTTTTTTCTGATTTGATTTTTTTTTTACAACTTTATTGGAGTATAATTGCTTTACAATGGTGTGTTAGTTTCTGGTTTATAACAAAGTGAATCAGTTATACATATACATATGTTCCCATATCTCTTCCCTCTTGTGTCTCCCTCACTCACACCCTCCCTATCCCACCCATCTAGGTGGTCACAAAGCACCGAGCTGATCTCCCTGTGCTATGCAGCTGCTTCCCACTAGCTATCTATTTCACGTTTGGTAGTGTATATACGTCCATGCCACTCTCTTGCTTTGTCACAGCTTACCCTTCCCCCTCCCCATATCCTCAAGTCCATTTCTAGTACGTCTGTGTCTTTATTCCTGTCTTACCCCTAGGTTCTTCATGACTTTTTTTTTTTTTTAAATTCCATATATATGTGTTAGCATACGGTATTTGTCTTTCTCTTTCTTACTTCACTCTGTATGATAGACACTGGGTCTATCCATCTCATTACTAATAGTTCAATTTCGTTTCTTTTTAAGGCTGAGTAATATTCCATTGTATCCATGTGCCACAACTTCTTTATCCATTCATCCAATGATGGACACTTAGGTTGTTTCCATCTCTGGGCTATTGTAAATAGAGCTGCAATGAACATTTTGGTACATGACTTTTTTGAAGTATGGTTTTCTCAGGGTATATGCCCAGTAGTGGGATTGCTGGTCATATGGTAGTTCTATTTGTAGTTTTATAAGGAACCTCTATACTGTTTTCCATAATGCTGTACCAATTCACTTTCCCACCAGCAGTGCAAGAGTGCTCCCTTTTCTCCACACCCTCTCCAGCATTGATTGTTTCTAGATTTTCTGATGATGGCCATTCTGACTGGTGTGAGATGATATCTCATTGTAGTTTAGATTTGCATTTCTCTAATGATTAATGATATTGAGGATTGTTTCATGTGTTTGTTGGCAGTCTGTATATCTTCTTTGGAGAAATGTCTATTTAGGTCTTCTGCCATTTTTGGATTGGGTTGTTTTTTTTTTGTTTTTTTTTTTGTTATTGAGCTGCGTGAGCTGCTTATAAATTTTGAAGATTAATCTTTTGTCAGTTGATTCATTTGCAAATATTTTCTCCCATTCTGAGGGTTGTCTTTTGGTCTTATTTATGGTTTCCTTTGCTATGCAAAAGCTTTGAAGTTTCATTAGGTCCCATTTGTTTATTTTTGTTTTTATTTCCATTTCTCTAGGAGATGGGTCGAAAAGGATCTTGCTGTGATTTATGTCATAGAGTGTTCTGCCTATGTTTTGCTCAAAGAGTTTGATAGTTTCTGGCCTTACATTTAGGTCTTTAATCCATTTTGAGCCTATTTTTTGTGTATGGTGTTAAGGAGTGATCTAATCTCATACTTTTACATGTACCTGTCCAGTTTTCGCAGCACCACTTATTGAAGAGGCTGTCCTTTCTCCACTGTACATTCCTGCCTCCTTTATCAAAGATAAGGTGACCATATATGCATGGGTTTATCTCTGGGCTGTTTATCCTGTTCCATTGATCTATCTTTCTGTTTTTGTGCCAGTACAATACTGTCTTGATTACTGTAGCTTTGTAGTATAGTCTGAAGTCAGGGAGCCTGATTCCTCCAGCTCCATTTATCATTCTCAAGATTGATTTGGCTATTCGGGATCTTTTGTGTTTCCATACAAATTGTGAAATTTTTTGTTCTAGTTCTGTGAAAAATGCCAGTGGTAGTTTGATAGGGATTGCATTGAATCTGTAGATTGCTTTGGGTAGTAGAGTCATTTTCACAATGTTGATTCTTCCAATCCAAGAACATGGTATATCTCCCCATCAGTTTGTATCATCTTTAATTTCTTTCATCGGTGTCTTATAATTTTCTGCATACAGGTCTTTTGTCTCCTTAGGTAAGTTTATTCCTAGATATCTTATTCTTTTTGTTGCAGTGGTAAATGGGAGTGTTTTCTTGATTTCACTTTCCGATTTTTCATCATTAGTGTATAGGAATGTCAGAGATTTCTGTGCATTATTTTTGTATCCTGCTACTTTACCAAATTCATTGATTAGCTCTAGTAGTTTTCTGGTAGCATCTTTAGGATTCTCTATGTATAGTGTCATGTCATCTGCAAGCAGTGACAGTTTTACTTCTTCTTTTCTGATTTGGGTTCATTTTATTTCCTTTTCTTCTCTGAATGCTGTGGCTAAAACTTCCAAAACTATGTTGAATAAGAGTGGTGAGAGTGGGCAACCTTGTCTTGCTTCTGATCTTAGTGGAAATGATTTCAGTTTTTCACCATTGAGGACGGTGTTGGCTGTCGGTTTGTCATATATGGCCTTTATTATGTTGAGGAAAGCTCCCTCTATGCCTACGTTCTGCAGGGTTTTTATCATAAATGGATGTTGAATTTTGTGGAAGCTTTCTCTGCATCTATTGAGATGATCGTATGGTTTTTCTCCTTCAATTTGTTCATATGGTGTATCACGTTGATTGATTTGCATATATTGAAGAATCCTTTCATTCCTGGAATAAATCCCACTCTATCATGATGTATGATCCTTTTAATGTGCTGTTGGATTCTGTTTGCTAGTATTTTGTTGAGGATTTTTGCATCTATGTCCATCAGTGATATTGCCCTGTAGTTTTCTTTCTTTGTGACATCCTTGTCTGGTTTTGGTATCAAGGTGATGGTGGCCTTGGAGAATGAGTTTGGGAGTGTTCCTCCCTCTGCTATATTTTGGAAGAGTTTGAGAAGGATAGGTGTTAGCTCTTCTCTAAATATTTGATAGAATTCGCCTGTGAGGCCATCTGGTCCTGTGCTATTGTTTGTTGGATGATTTTTAATCACAGTTTCAATTCCAGTGCTTGTGATTGGTCTGTTCATATTTTCTACTTCTTCCTGGTTCAGTCTTCGCATGTTGTGCATTTCTAAGAATTTGTCCATTTCTTCCAGGTTGTTCACTTTAGTGGCATAGTGTTACTTGCAGTAATCTCTCATGATCTTTTGTATTTCTGCATTGTCAGTTGTTACTCCTCCTTTTTGATTTCTAATTCTATTGATTTGAGTCTTCTCCCTTTTTTTCTTAATGAGTCTGGCTAATGGTTTATCAGTTTTGTTTATCTTCTCAAAGAACCATCTTTTAGTTTTATTCATCTTTGCTGTCATTTCCTTCATCTCTTTTTCATGTATTTCTGTCCTGATTTTTATGATTTCTTTCCTTCTGCTAACTTCGGGGTTTTTTGTTCTTCTTTCTCTAATTGCTTTAGGTGCAAGGTTAGGTTGTTTATTCGAGATGCTTCCTGTTTCTTAATTTAGGATTGTATTGCTATAAACTTCCCTTTTAGAACTGCTTTTGCTGCATCCCATAGGTTTTGGGTCATCGTGTCTCCATTGTCATTTGTTTCTAGGTATTTTTAAATTTCCTCTTTGATTTCTTCAGTGATCACTTCATTATTAAGTAGTGTATTGTTTACCTCCATGTGTTTGTATTTTTTACAGATCTTTTCCTGTAATTGATATCTAGTCTCAGAGTGTTGTAATCAGAAAAGATACTTGATACAATTCCAATTTTCTTAAATTTACCAAGGCTTGATTTGTGACCCAAGATATGATCTATCCTGGAGAATGTTCCACGAGCACTTGAGAAAAATGTGTATTCTGTTGTTTTTGGATGGAATGTCCTATAAATATCAGTTAAGTCCATCTTGTTTAAAGTATTATTTAACGCTTCTGTTTCCTTATTTATTTTCCTTTTGGATGATCTGTCCATTGGTGAAAGTGGGGTGTTAAAGTCCGCTATATGAATGTGTTACTGTTGATTTCCCCTTTTATGGCTGTTAGTATTTGCCTTATATATTGAGGTGCTCCTATGTTGGGTGCATAAATATTTACAATTGTTTTACGTTATTCTTGGATCGATCCCTTGATCATTATGTAGTGTCCTTCTTTGTCTCTTGTAATAGTATTTATTTTAAAGTCTATTTTGTCTGATATGAGAATTGCTACTCCAGCTTTCTTTTGGTTTCCATTTGCATGGAATATCTTTTTCCATCCCCTTACTTTCAGTCTGTATGTGTCTCTAGGTCTCTCTTGTAGACAGCATATATATGGGTCTTGTTTTTGTATCCATTCAGCAAGCCTGTGTCTTTTGGTGGGAGCATTTATTTCATTTATATTTAAAGTAATTATCGATATTTATGTTTCTATTACCATTTTCTTAATTGTTTTGGTTTCGTTATTGTAGGTATTTTCCTTCTCTTGTGTTTCTTGCCTACAGAAGTTCCTTTAGCATTTGTTGTAAAGCTGGTTTGGTGGTGCTGAACTCTCCGAGCTTTTGCTTGTCTGTAAAGGTTTTAATTTCTCCAACAAATCTGAATGAGATCCTTGCTGGGTAGAGTAATCTTGGTTGCAGGTTTTTCTCCTTCATCACTTTAAATATGTCCTGCCAGACCCTTCTGGCTTGCAGAGTTTCTGCTGAAAGAACAGCTGTTAACCTTATGGTGATTCCCTTGTGTGTTATTTGTTGTTTTTCCCTTGCTGCTTTTAATATATTTTCTTTGTATTTATTTTTTGACAGTTTGATTAATATGTGTCTTGGCATATTTCTCTTTGGATTTATCCTCTATGGACTCTCTGTGCTTCCTGGACTTGATTAAATATTTCCTTTCCCATATTAGGGAATTTTTCAACTATAATCCTTCAAATATTTTCTCAGTCCCTTTCTTTTTCTCTTCTTCTTCTGGAACCCTTACAATTCGAATGTTGATGTGTTTAATGTTGTCCCAGAGGTCTCTGAGACTGTCCTCAGTTCTTTTCATTCTTTTTTCTTTATTCTGCTCTGCAGTAGTTATTTCCACTATTTTATCTTCCAGGTCACTTATCCGTTCTTCTGCCTCAGTTATTCTGCTATTGATCCCATCTAGAGTAGATTTAATTTCATTTATTGTGTTGTTCATTGTTGCTTGTTTCATCTTTAGTTCTTCTAGGTCTTTGTTAAATGTTTCTTGCAATTTGTCTATTCTATTTCCAAGATTTTGGATCATCTTTACTATCATTATTCTGAATTCTTTTTCAGGTAGACTGCCTATTTCCTCTTCATTTGTTAGGTCTGGTGGGTTTTTGTCTTGCTCCTTCATCTGCTGTGTGTTTTTCTGTCTTCTCATTTTGCTTATCTTACTGTGTTTGGGGTCTCCTTTTTGCAGGCTGCAGATTTGTAGTTCCCGTTGTTTGGTGTCTGTCCCCAGTGGCTAAAGTTGGTTCAGTGGGTTGTGTAGGCTTCCTGGTGGAGGGGACTAGTGCCTGTGTTCTGGTGGATGAGGCTGGATCTTGTCTTTCTGGTGGGCAGGTCCACGTCTGCTGGTGTATTTTGGGGTGTCTGTGGATTTATTATGATTTTAGGCAGCCTCTCTGCTAATGGGTGGGGTTGTGTTCCTGTCTTGCTAGTTGTTTGGCATAGGTGTCCAGCACTGTAGCTTGCTGGTCGCTGAATGAAACTGGGTGCTGGTTTTGCAATGGAGATATCTGGGAGATTTTCGCCGTTTGATATTACGTGGAGCTGGGAGGTCTCTTGTGAGCCAGTGTCCTGAAGTTGGCTCTCCCGCCTCAGAGGCACAGCACTGACTCTTGGCTGCAGCACCAAGAGCCTTTCAACCACATGGCTCAGAATAAAAGGTAGAAAAAGTAGAAAGAAAGAAAGAAAGAAAGAAAGGAGGGATGGAGGGGGGGGAGGGAGGGAGGGAGGGAGGAAGGAAGGAGGGAAGGAAGGAAGGAAAGAAAGAAGGAAAGAAGATTAGGTAAAATAAAATAAAGTTATTAAAATAAAAAATAATTATTAAGGAAAAAAAATTTTTTTTAAGAAAAAAAAAAAAAAAAACAGACGAATAGCACCCTAGGACAAACGGTGGAAGCAAAGCTATACAGACAAAATCTCACACAGAAGCATACACATACACACTCACAAAAAGAGGAAAAGGGGAAAAAATCATAAATCTTGCTCTCAAAGTCCACCTCCTCAATTTGGGATGAGTCGTTGTCCATTCAGGTATTCCACAGATGCAGGGAACATCAAGTTGATTGTGGAGCTTTAATCCGCTGCTTCTGAGGCTGCTGGGAGAGATTTCCCCCTCTCTTCTTTGTTCTCACAGCTCCCGGGGCTCAGCTTTGGATTTGGTCCCGCCTCTGCGTGTAGGTCGCCGGAGGGCGTCTGTTCTTCGCTCAGACAGGGCGGGGTTAAAGGAGCAGCTGCTTCGGGGGCTCTGCCTCACTCAGGCCGGAGGGAGGGAGGGGTCCAGAGTGCGGGGCGAGCCTGCGGCGGCAGAGGCCCGCGCGAAGTTGCACCAGCCTGAGGCACGCCATGCGTTCTCCCGGGGAAGTTGTCCCTGGATCCTGGAACCCTGGCAGTGGCGGGCTGCACAGGCTCCCCGGAAGAGGGGTGTGGATAGTGACCTGTGCTCGCATACAGGCTTCTTGGTGGCAGCAGCAGCAGCCTTAGCGTCTCATGCCCGTCTCTGGGGTCCGCGATTTTAGCCACGGCTCGCGCCCGTCTCTGGATCTCCTTTAAGTAGCGCTCTTAATTCCCTCTCCTCGCGCACCAGGAAACAAAGAGGGAAGAAAAAGTCTCTTGCCTCTTCGGCAGGTCCAGACTTTTCCCCGGACTCCCTCCTGGCTAGCCGTGGTGCACTAACCCCCTACAGGCTGTGTTCACGCAGCCAACCCCAGTCCTCTCCCTGTGCTCTGACCAAAGCCCGAGCGTCAGCTCCCAGCCCCGCCCGCCCCGACGGGTGAGCAGACAAGCCTCTCGGGCTGGTGACTGCCGGTCGGCACCGATCCTCTGTGCGGGAATCTCTCCGCTTTGCCCTCCACCCCCCTGTGGCTGCGCTCTCCTCCGCAGCTCCGAAGTTTTCTCCCTGCGCCTCCCGCAGTCCCTGCCCACGAAGGGGCTTCCTAGTGTGTGGAAACCTTTCCTCCTTCTCGGCTCCTTCCCACTGGTGCAGGTCCCGTCCCTATCATTTTGTCTCTGTTTATTCTTTTTTATTTTGCCCTACAGGTACGTGGGGCTTTCTTGCCTTTTGGGAGGTCTGAGGTTCTTCTGCCAGCGTTCAGTAGGTGTTCTGTAGGAGTTGTTCCACGTGTAGATGTATTTCTGGTGTATCTGTGGGGAGGAAGGTGATCTCCGCGTCTTACTCTTCCGCCATCTTCCCCTCGTCCTCTATCTTCTTTATTATAACCTGTGACCTACACCATGCTAAACAAAACAAAACGAAACAAAACAAAAATCTGTTTTCTGTTCCCTTGTATCAGTAGAGGATTATTGATCTTCAAGTAAGTAGAAAATCCCTCTTACAAATAGGATGCTATTTACCATTTAGCAAAAGAGAAGGAAACAAGAATGGTTGTCAATTCAACAAGCAATGTCGGCCCTGTGCCTCTATGTGGCAGACACAATTCTAAGTACTTTATATTCATTAACTCACTTAATCTTCACAAAACCCTAGAAGGTAAATATTATTATCACTATCACTTTGTATATGAGAAAACTGTGGCACAGAGAGATGAATAAATGTCTTGTGTATTATGGGTTTTTTTAGGGCTGCCATAACAAAGTACCACAACTGAGTGGCTTAACAGAAATTTAGTGTCTCACAGTTCTGGAGGCTAAAAGTTTGAGATCAAGGTGTCAGCAGCACTGGCCCTTTCTGAGGGCTACAAGGGAGGATCTGTTCCACCCCTCTCTCCTAGCTTCTGATCATTTGCTGGCAATCTTTGGCATTCCTTGGCTTGTAGATGCATTACCCCAATCTCTGCATTCACTGTCCCTTGAGGTTTCTTTTTTCCCCCACCTATAAGTATTGTACTTATCTTGACTTTGTGAGCTATGAACGCTATGTGGTTGGTATAATCAGAAACAGTCTAATAAATAATGTAGAAAAGGTACAGGGATGTAATTAACCTGTATGGAAAGTAGCAAAAGAAAAAGAACAGATTATAAACTGTGTTTGCCTCAGTCCCTTAGAAGTACTTTGAGCATAGATAAAGGAATATTTTAAATAACATTTTCAGTCTCATTTTGACAGCATACAATTCAACATATGATTCATGTTTACTATTTCATGTTTTAATTATACAGTAAGGAAAAAACTCATGTCCTTTTGAACCACAGCATTATCTCTGCCTTCTCACATATCATATTTGCAATAAACTACATCTTTCTCTTTCAATGAAGAACATAAAAGGATAGATAGAAAAGTCTCACTTAGAAAGAAATATTTAAATGTGATGGCCATTTGGTGAAATTACTGAAATGAAAATAATAGGCTTCCATTTCCAAAGTAATAAAATCAATTTTCTTAGAAAACACACTCATCCCGTTGTAGATGTTAGAAATGATAAATGGTTGTCAATCCCTAGAAATAAAGAGTGATAATTCACTTTTAACAAATAGATTTGCCACACTTTCTTTACATTTGATGGTCTTGACTGCATCAAGGATCTGTAAAGTAATAATTATCTATAAAACAATGGACAAACTAGTAAGTTAAGTAAAAGCATGAAAACTTTTAGCAAAAGGAGGAGTATTTCAGAACAAAGTTGACTATTAGATTTTCTTCCAATATTATTAAATTGGTCTGATGACTAAAGTCACTTTAAATACTACTACAATTAGAATTAACCTAGAAACCTAACTTATGAGATTTGAAGAAAAATCACCATAGATTTTTTTTTTTTTACTGAGGTATATCTCAGAAAAAGAACTTTTGGATTGCACGGCATGTGGCAAGATAAGGGGACTGGGGGGGTAGATGGAATATGTAGAATGTTCGTAATTTTATATTTTAATACTCCTCTTATGTTATTCAAATAATTGAGGTAAACTATTTTCAGGAGGGTGCATGGGAAAACTGAGACAAGAGACAAATGTGAGAGGCAGACATTGTGATGGTTGCAGAATCTCTTTTTTCTGAGGATAAATATGCATTTCTTATAGAAGATGCCTGGCAGGTCTGCACCCATCAGATTTGTCTGAATCCCAGTTTAGATTTAAATAGAGAGGGATCTCTGTACCACAGGTATCCTCCACGGCACCTTGCTTGGAATAGAAGACACATAGAGAGATTAAGAGACAAACGTCTCAGGCTGAAAAACAATTCTAGGGCTTCCCTGGTGGCGCAGTGGTTGAGAGTCCGCCTGCCGATGCAGGGGACACGGGTTCGTGCCCCGGTCCGGGAAGATCCCACATGCCGCGGAGCAGCTAGGCCCGCATGGCCGCTGAGCCTGCGCGTCTGGAGCCTGTGCTCCACAACGGGAGAGGCCACAACAGTGAGAGGCCCACGTACCGAAAAAAAAAAAAAAGAGAGAGAGAGAGAAGAGAAAAAAAAAAACATTGCCAGCCCCAATCCAGATGCAGTGATCTATTGAAAGAAGCTCATTGGAGGTGAGGTCCTGGAGCTTTCTTTTTTTTCTAAATATTTTTGGATTATTCTGATGCTCAGCATGATTTGGGAACAATTAACAATGCCAGTTCTCTACTGTGAATGACCTTAATGTTTGTTTTCCCCACTCCTTGGTTGTCATACATTGCTAGATAACATCGCAATGCCACACTGGTTGTTTGCTTTAAATTTCAAATGACTTAATATCATTTGAGCCCCCCAAGTGCTCAGAACATTTTTAGTATAGCTTATTGACTTTTCATTGAGTTTCCCCAGTCGTTATTATTATCTCTTGTCTAAACTTTGTCTTATTCTCACTCCAATTTGCTCACAGGAGGAAGCATTGTTGCCATGTTACTAAGAAGATATAGGCCAGCAGCTTTCAACTGTGGCTGCACAATAGACTCACCTAGGGAGTGTTTAAAAATCCTGGGGTCTGGGCTCCACCCCTAGAGACTATGATTTAATTGGACTGGCATGAAATCTACACAACAATATTATTATTTTTTAAGAACTCCCCAAGTGATTCTAATCTGCAGCCAATGGTAAAAACCACTGATCTGGTCATTTGACACCAATTATCTCAACTTCCAACAGCACCACCCCATCCTCTACACACACACAAACACGCACACATATGCTAACATTTTTTTGTAACCAATTTAAACTTTCTTCTTTCACAGAAGAAATATGCCTATTCATTTTCAAGACTAACCTTGACTCTACTGCATCCTACCTCCTCTAAGAACTTGATACCTTTTTCCACACTCTTTCATATCTTCAATCACACTGTTATGCATGTTTAAACAATTTCCCCACTGCTTTCAGATATATATGTCTCTTCTATTTTACAAAATTTCTGCTACCATCAACAAGTCAACAACAGCAACATTACATTTTTGTCATCCATTATTCAGAATTAATAAGTTCTCTAATAAAACAATATGTGCCCATTTTCTCCACTCTCTCTCTTTGTGTCTTCTCTAACCTAAACTTCAGACTCTTCCTACCTCACTCCAACCTAAATACAACCCACAGATTAACTTTCCAAGTATACATCTGATCATGTCACCCCTTTGTTTAAAAATTTCCAATGGATTCCTACTACTTTCGTTCAGCAAATATTTATTAGGCAGAGTGCAGGGCACTGGAGATACAAAGGGAATAGGATACAGACTATATCCTCAAAGAATTCATATTGGTAAGGAAACTAGTGCTTTGATGACCAAATTAATTCTACTTGCAAACTAAAGTTTTTAGTCTTCGTTTGGGCATTTGAGACCATTGATATTAGCTCTGTCTCTCTAACTTGATCTCTTAATAAAGCACTTGCTATAAGAATCAGTAGAAGGATCAGAAGTGGCATTTGAATCCAGAACTGATTCCAAAGTCTTGTCTCTCAGTACAAAGGAAAGAAAGGGATCAGCAACAGTTCTGAGTTTTCTTTCCAGGTTGACTTGGAGGACAGTGATACTGCAAATTAAAATATGGAATGAATGCATGATGAAATGATCAAAACAAGTACAAAAAGAAAATTTGTAGAAAAACATGAAAAGTCAGAAAAGATAAGCTGAAGGAGGCCAAGATGAAGATAGTACCATTGCATGTAAGAAGGGAAGGAGGTAAGAACAGAAAGTGAGGATGATGAAGAAGGTAAGGAGGAAAGAGAAAGTAGAAAGGAGCACCATATTAAAAGCAAGAGAGAAATCATTGTTCAGCAAACATCCACAACAATAAATTTATGAATTCCATTTGAAGGAATGTCTCAAGAAAAACTTTAAGAATGTCTGCACCAAAAGGAGAATACCTGCAGGGTGTCTAGCATAATAACACTGAGGTGGGATATTTGGCCAGGCCAGGCTTGGAGAAGCAATATCCATTTCAGACTATGACTAAGAATAACCAGGTCATGGGGATTTTCCCTAAAACAACCAGATAATATTTTATTGTGATTCTGTTACTTTCTAGCTTTATAATTATGAATGATTACCAAACCAAAAATGTAGATTAACACTTATTTTGGTATAATTCTTATAATTCTACTTTCACATTCTAAAATTTTTTTATTTAAAACAGTTTTGATAATAGGTATCACCAAAGATAAGAAGATAAATACAGTAGAGCAGAAATCACTTCATACTTAAATAGTAGTACTTATTTTATAGTGATATTATGAGATTACATGAGTTAATACATGAAAAGCAATCATAAGTACTCAAAAACAGGTATGTATTATTATTCTGAAATAGTTCTCTATGTCCAAAAGTTGGACACTAGCTCAAAGCCTTATTACAGCTAGTAGGTGTCATATTCTTATTCTTACTTAAGACTCCATTCTTTAGCAAAATTTACCAAACCCCAAATTGTGTAACCTCAGCCAATACTGTGGGCACTCTAGAGTTGGGATGATCCTTCATGGTTGTCATGAATGGAGATGGGAGAACAGGACTGTATACCCTGCGTTGACCAGTCTTTGGATGCAGATTGTCCCCTGGGAGGGTTGTGATCTTGAGTGAGACAGCTCTATTCCACTGACGGCAAGACCCAGTTTGGAGTCAGCTGAGACACATCAGCCACTTACAATCTCAAAAGCTGGGAGGATGAGTGGCTCGGTCCTGAAGTACTCTGCATGGCTCACCATAGGATCCACTACAAACACACAGTGCCTGTTTTCAGGGTTCCTTAGAAATGGTAAGGTAAAGAAACTATGCTTTACCATTAGCCCTCCCCCAGCCACTCCAGCTCTATAGTATAGACACCAAGGCCCAGGTAACATCTATCGTAGGCCAGTCAACACAATCTTAGATTGCGATCACTTTAATTTACCTGAGGACATTCACATCACTGTAGGAACCAACCTCTTCCACAGCCATAAGGTGGGACTAGTCTTATCAAGTTGCAGTATTCCTGTTTATTCCTATCAAAATTGACTTCCACAATTCACAGATATTTTCTATATCATTCCTGAAATCCTAATATCAACATAATCCAATAAGAAAATTTTACATAGCATTTTCTTTATATTCTTGCTCCATTAGCCCCCAACATGTACAGACAAGGTTGAGGGTGAATATCCTAGGAGTGTAGGTGCAGGCCACACATATAAAATCTAAGTCATCTCAGAACACTCACTCCTGGCTGCATCCAGCCCTTCTACAGTAGACTGTCAGCTGTTATCTGCTATCTTGGTCTTATCCAGGAATAACATGATATAATCATTCCTTATCATATGAGCCACCAAATTCAAGAACATTTAAATACCACAAATCTAATATATCCTAATTTTATACAATAGCAAGAGTCTTCTAGCCCAGGTATATAATCTCATGTGCATTTTCACATACTTCCAGCCTATCTTGAAGCAAAAGATATCACTCCACAAAATCAAGGCAGTTATAGAAGAAAGAACAAGAGACTGAATTCCTAGAACATGTGGAAATGTAGGGATGCACCAAGAATCTTCCAAAAATGCAGAGGTTCAGGACCTAGGTTAGTGGAAGCCTAGGTATAGTTCCTTAAAAATTAGAAAGTACATTTATACACGTGAGGAATGTTTCTGATTACTCAGAAACAAGCCATGCAGTTTCTTTCCTAATGCTAAATAATTGAAGATTGATGAGAAGTTTCATTCTAGTTTTCTTCTGTGTGTGCCCATTTTGGATGGAATTATAGGTAATACACATAAAATCTTTTTTCTCATCATTTACATTTTTAGAAAAATAAGTCGTATGTTGCTAAGACCATGAAACAAAAGAGAGAAAAACAACTTCATAGGCCAGAAGTTACTTTCAATACCTATCTAATGACTCTGTATTTCAATTTTGTTCTGTCTTCTCAAATACATTTTATGGGACTGTGCTGTATGTGTGAATGATGCTATAACTTCAGACATGGACATACCTATCTTGTTATGTTTTATCTTACATAATTGAACCATCCACAATAGCATTGTTTCAGAAATAAAGACAAATGATTTAACTTTTTAATTAAGCTTTAAAACCCCTAATTAAATGCCTAAATTGCAAAGAACAATTTCAGTCTTTAGATTGCTGTGTGTGGATTTTCCTACTACATGGTAACTGCCAGAGAAAGTAACAAAGAGCTATAAATCAAATTTTGTAATCGGGACCATTAATGCATCTTTCATTATCTAGCAGGGCAAGAACAGAGAACACACAATGCTTCAGGTAAAACATAAATGCACTCATATTGGCTACAAGTGCCTTCTTTTAAGCTTGAAATTTTGGAAGTCTATTAGGCAACATGTACCTGTGTAACTAGTGGCCTGGAAAACTTATCAGGACATGATTACATGGCTGGTTGGGTCTACCTGGGTCCAAGTGTATTTTTCAATATCTGAAGGCGTTTTTTTTAAGCATGGAATTTTGAGAACAATGAAACAAGTTAAGAAGACTCGTGAGTATTCACATTTATTGAACATCTATTATAAACCTTACAGTGTATTTTCCTTTACATACATTCTCACATTTAACTGCATTTCAGTCCTATGAGATAAGAGCATTTTTGCCTATCTGAGGAAGCTGAAGCTTAGAGAGTTTGTGTAACATATGGGTGGTGACTCAACCAGAAAAGTGGCAGAACAGGGTTTCTGAGTCAGATTCTCAAACATTATTAGCTGTTAGAAAAAATGCAAATGAAAACCAAAGTGAGACACCTCTACACACCTATTGGAATGAAAAAAATGTAAAATAAAAAACTTACCAAATGATGGCAAGGACACAAAACAGCTATAATTCTCATACACTGCTGGAGCCAGGGACAGAGTGCAAAATGATATAGTCACTTTGGAAAATAGTTGGGCAGTCTTTTTATAAAGTTAAGTCTTCACTTACCACATGATCCTACAATCCTATCCCTTAGTATACACCTAAGTAAATAAAAAGTTATGTTCACACAAAATGCCATACACAAATGTTTATAGCAACTTTACTCATAATCACCCAAAACTGGTATGTGTGTGTATGTGTGTATGTGGTGTGTAAGTGTGGCCTGTGTGTGTTTTAAGGGTGAGAATCACTATATCTCTTCTGAAAATAGGAAATACCAATTTGTCTATTTCAATTGTACTCACTTTTAATGCCTGGATAATTTTAGTGAATTTTATGACTGAAGTTTGAAAAATAAAAAATAGTTCTAAAGTGACAATTTAATACTTTTCAAAAAACACAGAGACATAAACTAATGGCTAAAATAAACTGAAAGGGGAATATAAACCAAAATTGGGCATTTTCCAATGGTCCAAAGGAAACATTTAAAATTCATAGCTGAGGAATATAGGGTGCTTTCCCTGAAGAGTGTACTCAAATGTCAATGTGTATAAGATTCACTAAAAGAGCCTGTTTTGCGTGTTGTGGTGTGCTGCCCAGACCCCACCTTCTGGACTGATGCACTCTCTTTTCCAGCTGCTAGGGTTATTGGCTACTGATGACTCACAGCCGAGTCCCTCTCCAGGCATCTCCCTAAACCAAAGGGAGTTGTCTGACCCAAGGTTACATCCTTCAATGCTAGCAAATGGCAGTAAACTTATATAAACTCAAAAACTTTAGTCTCAATTGCAGCTGCTTTGCCAACAGTGGTGTTTCTGCTTCAGAAGATCAGCATAGCCCCTGTGACATTGTATGTTGCCCTTAGTTTGGCCAATGCCATTTTTTCCATTCTCAAGAAGAAGGATCAGAAGCACTTCATATTCTTATGAGATGAACAACAAAATACCTTTATGGTGGTGCCTAAGCTATGTTAACTCTCCCACCTTCTGTCATAGTACAGTTCAAAGGGATCTGGATCATTTGAACATTCCACAGAATATTTAAATAGTGCATTCTGTTGATGATATCATGATAATCAGACCAGATGAACAAGAAGCAGCAAATATGATAGAGGCCTTGGTAAGATTCATAAAGTAAGGTACGGAAAATAAACTCTGTGAAGATCTATGGGCCCACATCTGTGAAATTCTCAGAGATCCAGTAGTCTGGGGAATGCTGAGACATTGCCTCAAGAATAAAGGAAAAATCATTATACCTCAGAAGTCCCATCACCAGGAGGGAAACACAACCATCTGGCAGGTCTCTGCATGTTCCAGAAACAACATATTTCACACTTGGGAATACTGTCTGACCTATTTTCCAAGTGACAGCTCTGTGTCAGGTTCAGGATGTGGTGCACAATTCTAGGTAGATCCTATGGCACTAAAAGTATCTATAGTGGGAGAAGATGCTTTGTAAAGCTTATGGCAAGCTCCAATAGAAGAAGAATAATATACATCCTCTAGAGATCTGGTGCAAGGCCATACCATTTTCAGCAAGGAACTATACAGCTTTCAAAAACTCTGGCATGTTACTAAACTTTAGTGGAAATGTAGCATTTGACCTTGAAAGTTCAAGAGAACATGTAGCTAGAGCTACCTACCCATCACTAATTGTAAATAGTCAGATATACCAAGTCATAGGTGGAAGCAACAGTAATATAAGAGGGAACAATACATTTAGGGACCATACTGATCATAAGTAAGGCCACAGTGAGAAAGTAAATGGCATAGGCAGGTGGTCCAGACTTCCGTGTCATTTACCAGTATTTTATTTGTACCTCTCCATCAGCTCACACCCATGGCTGCAGAGGGAAGGTGGAAGAGGTGCCTTTATGACCAGCTGATGGAGAAGGAAAGACTGAGTTTGTTTTACAAATGGGTCTGTCAGTATGTGTGTACAAGATGAAGATGGATGCTTCATTACAGCCCCACTCAGGGGTGGTCTGAAAGATAGCAGTAAGGGGAATCCTCTCAATGGGTAGAGCTTTGAGGATCTGAGGATGTACCTAGTCAACCACTTTGTTGGAATAAAAATGACCAAGTTAAGGATATACATGAACTTGCCATAGAAATGAGTGGCATAGAAATGAGTCACCATATCTGCAGGTATACTTGACCCTGATCCTCGGGAAAAAGTAGGACTTCTCATACACAGTGCTGGCAGGGAAGAATTATTTGATACCCAGATGATCCATCAGTGCATCTTGTGGCACTTTGCTTCTTAATTTTGATGGTAAATGGACAAGTGCAACAATCACAGCCTGAGAAGAGCACAGTGATCAGAAGCTCAGACCTCTCTGAGATGAGAGTCTAACTCACTCCACCAAGTTACCCTCCTGGACCAACAGAGATGTTAGTCAAGGTGAGAGGAATCTAGAATGCATGTTGAGAATGGAGGCAATCAGTGCTCATTGCAGTCTCAAGATTAGTTTCAGTAGCTGAAGCTATAATTCACCTCACTGACTTTCTTCTTATGTTTCCCCAGAAAACAGACCAACTGGAATCCTGGGGCAAGTTTTACCAAATGGCATGAACTTACTAAATGCTACAAATATACCCAAGTGGTGGAAAGAATGGACGATAGTGGCTTCTGTAGACGGAGGCACTCATTCCTCCAGAAACCCAGAGTGTTGGCTACTGATGTGGATGATTACAATTGTGCTTAGCTAAGGGAAACTGCCTCACCCAAAGTTACACTCCCTCCATGCCTATAATAAATAATTGTTCAATGCAAAAACACAAAGGCCTGGTCCATTTGCCTCAGTTCATGGCAAATCTGAAGGCCCTAGCTCCAAAATCCCCTGTAGGATTGGCTGAGGTTTCTGTTACAATAGCCAATTATGCTTCCCTCACTCCCTTACAAGTGCTGTACCTGAGAGCAATCTCTCAGTAAACGTTCTAATACAAAACTCTGCTTCAGAGTCTGTTTACTGAGGAATCTGACCTAAGACACTCCTGCAACTGCCAATTTCTGGCCAAACCTCCAAAGGTGAGACCAAGAAATCTATAATTTTAATAAACACCAAAGGAGATTCTGATACAGTAGAGTCAAGGACCATACTTTGAGAAACAGTGCATTCAGTAAGCCCAAGACATGGATGAGCTAGTATTGCAAAAAGAAAGTATCTGGAATTCTGTCACCAGAATCCATGGAGCTGCCTCCATACCTTTGCATTCAACCTCCAGGAGAAAAATGCAGTGAAGTCCTAGCTGTGGTGCTGAGATTCAGCCCATCATTTTCCCAGAAGAATGTGGCCTGCTTAAGCATCAGACTAATCCCATATTTCCTCTGCCTTCTACAACCATGTTTCTTCTGGTCCAGTTACAGAGCTACCTTCTCAAATGGAAGAATTCCAACATCAAAATTTGCACATTATTACTTATTGTTGGTCTCCTCTATATCCATTCATAAGCTAGTGTGTTCAGAGCTTCAGATAAGCCAACTAAACCCAAGGTATAGAAACAAAGTGATGATTATATATTCCCGCATTTCATCTTTCTAATTTACTTTTACCAAAACACCTCAGTTTTTCCAGTTTCATCCTGAGCAGTTATTATTTCCATTTACCTTTCCCATTATTACAACTAAGGTGCTGAAAAATCAGGGTCTCCTGATCTTAATTTGAGTCTATTAATGTCACTATCTTTTCTTAGGATTCATTATCAGAGTAACTGTTTCTTCCATCTCTCCTCCTTAAGACTCTCATCCTATATCTTTCGTCAAATTGAAATAATCTCCATTCATTCTCAAGAAATCTTAGTAATTCAAGTTACTCATACATTCCTGAGCAAAGAGGTGGAGAAAAATGAGGTTCATCATTAATTTCCAGATCCATGTTTTTTTCAGGGCTGTATCTTCCTAACATTTTATCCAGCATGACAGATTTGGCTATTTAAAAATAGAAAGTAACTATGGGTGCATTATTAGTGATTTCTTAAATACTCTTTCCAATCCAAGATGAGGAGAAAGAAAAAGGTTATTACAAGAGTTCAGACCACAGAACACTTGTCCAGGTCATTTTTCAAAGAGAATTTCACCCTGGACATCCATTTCTTATAATTTTATTTATTCATTAGTCACCATTCCAATCTCTTAATTAGGCAATAACCGGGGTGATACATCTCCAGTTGATCTATTCTGCTTTTGCTTTTCTCTGGCTGTAGTCTTTGTAGGAACAGACTAATGGTTAAAAATGCAGAATTTACAAACAGACAAATCAAATTCAAATCCCAATTGTGCCATCTTGGACAAGTTAATTACCTTCCTTTTCCTACTTAAAATGGAAATACTAATATTAATACTAATGGTAAAACGGAAATACTAATATCCATTTCATGAGGTCATGATGAGAACTCAATGAAATAATGAATATAATGTATACAGTATTGGTGATTATTATATGGTGTTTTAATATAGCAGCTATTATTATTGATACCCTTACAGCATTGTCATCAAAAGAACTTTTTGACAAAATTTCAATAAGGAATAAGTGAGAATCACCTGTAAAGAAGTTACAGGGACAGGATCCCTATAATCATTTTTTAAGTTCCGTCAAGAAGCACTTGCTGGGCTTCCCTGGTGGCGCGGTGGTTGAGAGTCCGCCTGTCGATGCAGGGGACACGAGTTCGTGCCCCGGTCCGGGAAGATCCCACATGCCGCGGAGCGGCTGCGCCCGTGAGCCATGGCCGCTGAGCCTGCGCGTCCGTCCGGAGCCTGTGCTCCGCAACGGGAGAGGCCACAACAGGGAGAGGCCCGCGTACCGCAAAAAAAAAAAAAAAAAAAAAAAAAGAAGCACTTGCTATTGTCTGTAGGGAAGTGTCCATCTTGACAAAAAAGGTCCCAGATCCAGTTCCTGTTGATTTTTAACAGGTCTATCCTGGCAGTGCTGCTCTGCCTTTATTTTACTCTCATATAAAAAGTTTTATATGGGCTGTCATCAAAAATATGCCCTCATCTTTTCATATATTTTAGTTTTTAGTTTCATTGGAAAGTACAAAATATCTTAATTATTCATTTAAGTATGTATTTAAGATAAGATGTATTGCATGAGAAAACATTTGAATTAGTGTCCACACACTAGAACGCTTTTTAGTAAGGTTTTATCAGTTTTGCCAGTTAGTTTTGGAAATTAACACAAATTCAACCACGAAAATCTAAGGAATGATTTATCTATACATGAAGAACACATTTGATTCAGTACCACCCCGAAGAGAATCTGCAAGGCCAGCAACTCTATTTGACCATAAACCACTTCAGTGAATAACACACTCTAATGAAGGATGAAGATGAATCGTCCTGGTTAGTGCTAATGCTTCAGTGCAGCGAGAGAGAATAAGTACCCCCACAAATGACTATTAGGTTTACTTTTTTTCCCACTTTAAGGCACTAGAATAAATAAATATTTAATGAAAGAAAAAATGGGACTCTATAAAACCAAACTGGGAGGCTTAGCAGAGCTTTATTGAGAAAAAGTATAGGGTCCTAAAATCAAATCCAAGCCAAAGCAATTCACACACTGGAGAAGAGGGCCCCTGACTTTTCAACATCTTAGCAGCTTTTATTATCATGAGGACAAAATTTATGTAGTTGTTCATTCATCACATCATGGACACTTGAGGTGGAAGAATCATCTGGTCTGGTATTTCTAAACTTCAGTTATTATACAGCTACTTCTGTCACATCTGTATATAATCTATATTCAGATTTACTTATTATTCTTTAAATTAACTCTAATTTTTGTTTTAAAACATTTATGCTCAAGAGAAAACTTACACTGTTGTTTTGAATATGTTATAGTATATAACAGTATTATGTTAAAGTACTAGTTATTTTATCCTGATACACATTAAAACAGACACATATTTAAAATTTATTTACTCACAGTCCACCTAAAATCATCTTGTATATCACAAGTGGTACTTGTAATAGACATTGGGAACAGTGGTCTGGTTCAACTTTCTATATATGAATACTATCTTGGAAACAAATTTTATATACTTCTCAGGTTTCCTTAGAGGCAGCTGTTCCCTGGACCCTCAGCTGCTCTGTCCACCTCAGCCAACAACACTTTGCTCACAGTGTTCCTCCCCCTGAGACCAATAAGCTACCTGCCCTAGGTCCCGCTCCTTCTCACCTTTGGCCACCTCAAAGCAATGTGGCTGACAAATCCCACACATGGAGTTTCTGGCTCTTCCCGTCACTTCCAGATTAGACAAAACACTACACATTCAAGGCATGGGATGTGACAGAGAGCAGCTTTTGAAGGTGTCAGATGATAAAACTCAGAGTGCAGAGGAGTTAATCCACAAAGCAAATGTTGAGTATAATTCCCCTATTTTTTGCTTCCATAAATGAATCTAGGCAAAATTTCTCTTTAAAGCCCATCCTGAAAATGTCCTTATACAAAAAAGAGTCACTTACTGAGCGCCCTCCTATGTCTTTTCGTAATCTGTTGTGAAATAGTACCTGATTTCTCATTGCTTCACAGCCTGCCTTCCTCACTTGCCTTTTTACTCACTGTCTGCCCTAGGTTTGGCATCTCTCAAATAAATCATTAGCACTTTAAATCTTGCCTCAGGATCTTTTTCTAGAAAATTCAGATTAGAAAAAATGCCCTTTATAACCCTCCCAGACAAGTCTTTCAGCCTCTGCTTGATTACCTCAAATGACATACAACTTATTGACACAAAAATAATCCTTTCCAGTTTCACATAGCTCTCATTAGTAGAATATTCTTACAGTGAGCTAATCTATTACAATCTCACTGAGACTTTATTCTGTGTCCAGTGCAGGTGGGTGCTCTCAGGGAGAATGAGAAGGGTTTGCTCTAGTATTGGCCCTCATGAAGCATGCTAGGAAGACACAACAGGTTCATATAAAATCACTAAAAAATAATAGTTGAATAGTATCAGTCTGTGACAGCTTGTCCTACTGTGCTTTAGAAAATGAGAAAATTAAAGACAGTGTATAGATTTTTTTATTAAATTAATTTTATTCATTTGTAGAACTATTCTTTATTCTGAGATTATGCCCTTTTTATCTTTTTGGTATTTAAAATACCCTTTCTTTTATTAAGTGATAATAGATAAAAGTATTTTAAAATGTTCCTTCTTGACTATATAAAAAATAGCAAACTTACAATGATCACCACACTTGTTTTTATTTTTTTTCCCCATTCTTCACATGACATTTTATTTTATTTTATTTACATCTTTATTGGAGTATAATTGCTTTACAATGTTGTGTTAGTTTCTGCTGTACAACAAAGTGAATCAGTTATACATATACATATATCCCCATATCCCCTCCCTCTGGAACCTCTCTCCCACCCTCCCTATCCCACCCCTCTAGGTCATCATAAAGCATGGAGATGATCTCCCTGTGCTATGCAACAAGTTCTCAATAGCCATCTATTTTACATTTGGTAGTGTATATATGTCATTGCTACTCTTTCATTTCAACCCAGCTTCCCCTACCTCTTCTCCATGTCCTCAAGTCTATTCTGTACGTCTGTGTCTTTATTCCTGCCCTACCACTAGGTTCAACAGTACCATTTTTTTAGATGCCATATATATGCGTTAGCATACGGTATTTGTTTTTCTCTTTCTGACTTACTTCAATCTCTATGACAGACTCTAGGTCCATCCACCTCACTACAAATAACTCAATTTCGTTTCTTTTTATGGCTGAGTAATATTCCATTGTATATATGTGCCACATCTTCTTTATCCATTCATCTGTTGATGGACATTTAGGTTGCTTCCTTGTTCTGGCTATTGTAAATAGTGCTTCAATGAACATTGTGGTACATATCTCTTTTTGAATTATGGCTTTCTCAGGGTATATGCCCAGTAGTGGGATTGCTGGGTCATATGGTAGTTCTATTTGTAGTTTTTTAAGGAATCTCCATACTGTTCTCCATAGTGGCTGTATCAATTTACATTCCCACCAACAGTGCAGGAGGGTTCCCTTTTCTCCACACCCTCTCCAGCATCTATTGTTTCTAGATTTTTTGGTGATGGCCATTCTGACTGGTGTAAGGTGATACCTCATTGTGGTTTTGATGTGCATTTCTCTAATGATTAGTGATGTTGAGCATCTTTTCATGTGTTTGTTGGCAATTTGTATGTCTTCTTTGGAGAAATGTCTATTTAGGTCTTCCACTCATTTTTGTATTGGGTTTTTTATTTTTTTGATATTGAGCTGCATGAGCTTCTTGTATATTTTGGACATTAATCATTTGTCAGTTGCTTCATTTGCAAGTATTTTCTCCCATTCTGAGGGTTGTCTTTTCATCTTATTTATGGTTTCCTTTGCTGTGCAAAAGCTTTTAAGTTTCATTAGGTCCCATTTGTTTATTTATGTTTTTATTTCCATTACTCTAGGAGGTGGGTCAAAAAGGATCTTGCTGTGATTTATGTCATAGAGTATTCTGCCTATGTTTTCCTCTAAGAGTTTTATAGTATCTGGCCTTACATTTAGGTTTTTAATCCATTTTGAGTTTATTTTTGTATATGGTGTTAGGAAGTCCACATTTGTTTTTAAATTTAAAGATCTTATTTATTGAACAAACAACTAAATCAAATTAAATACAAAATAGAGATGAAAGTTGAGATATCAGATAAAGTCTACAAGTTATCTTACCTTAATGTGAATATCCATGACTAGAGATTAAGCTATGGGTTCTAGTCTGTGTTCTAGAAATTCTTAGTCGATAATTTCCCATCTAGATCCTTAACCATGGTGAGAAATGTTTAATCATAAGTTATAGTTTTCCGAGTAAACTCTATCCCATCTTTGTTACTTCTACTGGTATCTCGGTTTTCTTTTCTGGTTTGTTTGACACTTTCTACCATGTGAGACAACTGTTATATCAGATTTTCAATAGTAAATCCCCTATCAACCTGGTAATTATTTTCATTACTCACAAAAACTGCTATTGAATTCCTCCAAGAAATGATTGATATGCTGCATCTTGTTTTGACATATCACACTAATGATGGAGGGAAAGAGTGAAGGAAAAAGTTTTAATCATGCATTCTAGAAGTTGGAAATGTGGCTTCAGGGTAATGGGAAGCGGTTACTGGCTATATCTCCTTCAATTTAGACTCAAGGCACACAAGCAGGCCAGCATTTCCTTCAAAACAGATTCTCTCCTAATGCCAGACACCAAGATAGTTTCTGAGGTTGATGAACTTAGTGACCTTAGTGCAACAACTATCGGAAGCCCAACCCCAGACAGTGAAGCTTAAAGAGTTAGTCCAACAGCACCCATCAGATGATAACAGAAGTAATAATAAATAGTAATAATGTTTATTGAGTAGTACTTAACTACACACTAGGCTCTGTGGTAAGTGCTTTATGTGTATTATATCACTTAATCCCACTGCACATTATCTAACTCCCTCACAAGTTCCAAGTGAGGAGTTCTCAGGGGGAGGGTCTGTTCAGCACCAGCACGTGTCCTAGGTTCCTACCACAGCACCTGGCCCACGAAAGGTGCTCAATAAATATTCATTCTCAGAATGAATGAATGAATGAATGACCATCTCCTTCTTCTTTGAACTTGGTACTTGGGGTCTCCAGAAGGAACTCCAGGATTCTGGAGAGAAATCTGTATAACCATTGAAGATGCTGAAAACACAAATAGGTTTTAAACTATATATTTTTTTGAAGTCTGTAAAGCTGTAAGAGTTTTTCATCAACTGTAAGATCTGAATCAATAGTGAATTTATACTTCAAACTAACGGAAAAATGTTTTAGTGTTGTTTATCATATGCTCCTATGTGGATAAAAGGAGAGTTCTTAAACAAAGATAATCAAGTATGTAATGAGAAACCAGGGTCATGTAACAACAGTGGACAGAAGAACTGCATTTCAGTATGGAAAGCTTTCCGGAAGTTGATTGAAGAAGCACCCCCTATGCCCCCACTTCTTGCAAATAAGATGCTTAGTATATATGGATGTCAACCAACCTGGCTGTCTCCCAGACCTTCTCTATAAAGAATACAACCAAAGCTACAAGTATATAGGCATTCCAGAACTGCGATAGTGCCTTCCACAGTGCCTTTGGGAGTATCACAGACAAAATGAAATCCTCATGAGTGATTTTGATGGTAAAGAACTTACCTTTAAAGAAAAACTGGGGAGAAAGAGATGACAGAAGCAG
Organism: Stenella coeruleoalba; assembly: GCF_951394435.1. NCBI lineage: Eukaryota > Metazoa > Chordata > Mammalia > Artiodactyla > Delphinidae > Stenella > Stenella coeruleoalba. Next base: position 75,876,673 of record NC_137154.1, read on the forward strand.
ACAAGAGTTCTGTTTTAAAGGGTTTGTGCCAAACTGGGGTTATCATTTGCAGCAAAGTCAGACTGTGAGAAGGCAATGATAACACCAAAAAACATGTAATAGGATCCCCCAAAGCACGCTTGTGACCCCACAGTTTCAGCAATCCTAGGAAGCTCTAGTCACTGCTAGGTAATGGAAGTGCTACCTCCTTCCCTGTGCCCACTTAGTGATAGATGGCCCCACCCAGAGCAGAGAGCATCTTTAAGAAAGAAGACAGATAGACAATAAGCTTTTCATTTTATCATAAAGTGTTCACTTACAAAGAAAAAGTTTCAGACAGAGACTGATACACACACAAAAAGTGCTATTATTTCAAAAACCTCTGGAGCAGATAAAACACAAAGCATTTTACAGATCTGGTGGATTCTTTAGAGAAAGACCAAAAAAATTGCCAGATGAGAAAAACTTTCTTATAATAACCTTGGTCCTTGCTAAAGAATCTTTTTAATACTCTTATTTCCTTCTCATTGTTCTTATATTTTACTAATATTGTCTACTCTTTTCTCCATTTGCTCAAGTTTCTTGATACATTCTTTTCCAGAGAAATTCAGAAAAGAACGTGAGGAGTATAATTTTTCAAAGCCCCAAAATACGTGTAGTAAATATAAAGCCCAGTTTACAAACTCAGATGTGGAAGAAACAAAACTTCCCTTTATTTTCTAGAAAGCAATCCAGTCTGTAATTGGAGTTTCCATTCCTGTTTCTCAGAGCAAGTGTTAAACTTAACCTTATTCGTTTTGGAGGTTTCCCTCAAGATTCTCTCAAGGTTCCTAAGGGCTTAAGCATTGTCAAACAACATGGTGGTGGATACTCTCTAATTATTGGGGCACTTGTTTAACTGTTTCTGCCAGAGCATTTGCTGTTCCTGTCACGTGATCCCCTCAGAGCCTATGGATCTCTGCTGCTTCTGGGCCACCCTTGAGGCACAAACATCTTGCCTCAAAACTGTTCTCAGTTCCACATGCCAGAATGCGTCCTGTAACAACTTCTGTCTCTGGTCTCGCCACTGCCATGAGAAGCCGATCCGCCACTGCAGTCAAGCCATCATATGACTGATGCCACATCACAGAGGATCCAGAGCCAGAGCCACTCAGCTAAATTCTTCTGATCTCTTCCTTCTGGTGACAAGGGAATCTCTTTTTAATCCAGAGGATTTCTTTATATTTTTTAAATAACAAATCATTGCTCCCATGCATTCTACTTCTTTCTATAGACTCTGCAAACGCCCCTTCAGTCTCCTAAACCTTAGGCTTTTGAAAAACAATAACCAAAAATATGTTGGCTACTTCTACTCTCTTTGCCCCATACCTTCCTGAGGCAACTAGGACATAACAAAATCTGATTGGTAAGAAACAAGGGAAAAGGAGAAAGAGAAACAGGGAGAAAACATCTCACATATTGACCCAAACTGACTTTGGTCAAATTTCCTATTAATATGTGTACATATAACCAAGTTCTGTTGAGTCTTCCTGTCTCCCATCTCTTCCTTCCTTTTCATTCCCTTGTCACTATTTTGGCCCAGGACATTATCATTTCTCATTTGAAATACTGTAAAAACCACCTAGCCCGGCCTCCCTGGTCTAACTTCCTCACTGTTATCAGCGTGGGTTTGGTAATAAAAAAATCAAATCTTACCATGTCACTAAGTTTTTTGGAAATGGTTCAGAGTCTCTGGGTTGCTTTCAAGAATTAATCCAACCTCCTGAGCATGTCATGGGAGACTTCATGGTGTGGTCCTTGCTTCTCCAGCCTCATCTCTTGCTGTTCCTCAGCACATACTGAACCCTAGAGCCATAACCAGGCTAGAATATTACTGTTCTATTCCAAGTCTTCCTGCTGTTGTCCATGCTGTTCTCTTTTTCTGGACTCCATTCCCTCCAGTCTTCTCATGTGGAACTAACTTTCCTTTCAGACTGTCCTCTGGGATCACTCTCCCAGGGAGTTTCTTGACCTCCCTCTCTGTGATTAGGAGCCTCTTCCCTGAGTACCTATAACACTCCATACAAACCACATTATTATAAACGTTGGTTTGCTAATCTCTCTTTCCCAAGAGTGTGTGAGCTCCATGAAATCAGGAATTCTTTCACCTCTGTATCCCCAGGATCTAGCACAGTGATGCACAGATAGTTAACGTTCACAAAACAATTCTTGAACTACTGTGTAATCATACAATTTATGCTAATAAGATAAGGCTAATTTCAACATTAAATATCTAGCACACTGGATATCTGTGTCAAGTAAATTAAAATAATAATAATAAGCTTTACTGACCAATTCTAAACTCACTGACTAGGTTAACATTTAATTTTTTTTTTCCCCTAAGAAAAATGCTCTCATATCAGCCTAAATACCTGGAGTTCTTGATTCATCTCTGATATAAGTAACAAGGTTCTATTTTTTGGTGTTCCTAGAAAAACAAAACAGAGTAAGAAATGCATATAGGTATAACTTATATGTTACTCTGTACCTTAATATAATCTTACCCTTTGGGGGGCAACTGATTGAAAGTTAAATGAGAATAGACTTTAAAAGTTATAACGAAAGGAAGTCAATAGATTGAAGACTTATTCTATCAGACTATCCTCAATTGCACAAGACTTTGTTAATGGTCACTGTATAACACTTTTCAAAGGGCATTGCATGCTGCATGTTTTTCTAGATGCAGTACCATGTGATTATAGAATTATGGAGTGATTATTTGGTTACTTATTTCACGTAACATATTAAGTAAGCTAAACAAAGAAATTCAAAAAATGTTCTCAAAACGCTATCGAAATGAATATTTAATTTTGTAAAAATTAATTTGACCTACTTTTACACTATTTTATCCTTTTGTTCATTTAAGCCCTCAAAGTCATTATCCTTGGATTAGCTGTCAGATATTCCTAATTAAAGTTATCCTTAAGTATAATGCGGGTAAAATTCTCAACTCATGGTATAATGAAAGGAGAATGGTTTGTATTATACACATCTCAGTTCCCTTTAAAGTGTACACAGCAAATATTCAGCATTATATTGGTGGTCAGAAAGCATCTGCCGTTAGATAGATAGAGGCTGACACCTCTATCACACAATTAACTAGTGTGATTAATGAAGAAGGAGATCAATGTTTCATGCAATTTTAATTTTATGCTCTGGGCTTGATATGGAAAGAATTTGTACTGGGTAATAAAGGAATATAGGTTCATTCTAATAAGCATGAAAAATGATTTTTAAAAAATGGGTCCAACTCATTAGCTAGACATCTACAAGCCTATATGACCCTCAGTGCCCTGGCAGAATTTGGGGATAATCTTAATGCCTAATTACCAGTTATGTGACTATACTTCAACAAATTGGTTCCTTTATGAAAGTCAAACAAACATAGAAGTATTCATGCTGAGGTATGACAAAAACCAAAATGCTTATATAGAAAAACATCTTGACCTCAAAAGCTAAATCATATTAACAGCATTTTCTACAAGGCTACATTTTTAACATCTATTGTGGGCCTCTGTAGGCACTTTGACAAGAATGACATTTTGTCAGAATTAACAAACCAGGGAAAGAATGTATGCTCTAACCCTGACGTGAGTGCTATTGAAATAAAAACACAGACAACACTGGATGCTGTGTTCAGCTACAACATGCATTTCTGAGATGTTGCTGATTCAACTTGATCTCAATGTCCATATTGTAACGAGCTGGCCTCTTGCCTCCAGAGAATACTATGAGATTTCAGTAGCTTAAATTAAGATGAAGTACATGTTGTCTTTTAAATAAGATCCTAGGCATAACACAGTGTAAAGAAGACAATTTTTGAAAAAACAAATACAATATGTAGTTCTGAATAATTGAACTCAGAGTTAGGAGTAAATAAAAAACAACTTCTCCCGGAATTTTTTCTGAGAATGACTACTTGTCACTTTTTAAAAATAAGTTCCTATTTTTTTTTTTTTTTTAGGAAATTCATCTTAAAAAATTTTTGGAGGGAAATCATGATGGAACCAGGGACTCAGCAATCAATAAGATTCTCAACATGTTTCAAATCACCTTTGACCAAAGTCATTGTTGTTTAGTTTCGTTTTGAAGCAAGCATGCCTTGGGCACTTACACTATGATAAGTGCTGAAGGAATTCGCATGAACACAGGGCCTCATCTTGAAAAAGTTCAAAACTTAGGGAAACGGAAGTACAAACTGTATAATGCAGGGAGGTCATGCACAAGTGGTATAGGAAAGGAACCAGCTAAATGCTGTGAGAATCCAGGGGCACAAAGGAATTAGCAATTAATTCCAAGCTTGGCAGAGAGATGTTGGAGAGGCTAATATGCACTCATTCATTTATTCATTCGTTCATCAAACATTTATTGACTATCAATGTATTAGGCCAGTATTAGACACTGACTATATACAGGTGAATAAAATATAATCCCTGCCCTTCAAGATCACACAGCTTCACTTCCATCATCAATGAATATTTTTGCTTGGCCTTAGAGAATATAATGATGAGACCAACAGTAGTACAGATTTCATGGAGTTTATAATCTGGAAGGATATATTGACAAGTAAGTGGACGATCGTGATAATATGAGTTAATAATAATGGCTAACTAACTTTTACTATGTGCTTAAATGAATTAGCCCATTTAATCCTCATTCTGAACTCCTGAGATAGGCACTGTTTAAGCCTCATCTTAGAAAGGGGAGAACAAGTACAGAGAATGTGTGTAGCCTATTCAAAATCAAATTTAAGGAAAAGGCAGAGCCAGAATTTGAACCCAGGTGATCTGGCAGCAGAACTAGTGCTCTAAGGTGTCACATTACCTCTCCAAGTTCTGGGATGGGAAAATGCAGGGTGCTGTGGTGCAAAGGTGAGATTTAACCTAGGGGTGGAAGGCGTGCCAAAAGCTACCTGGAAAAAGCAACATCTATCTATTTTGAAACTTGTAAATAACAGTGATAAATGCTTTTCAAGAAGAAAGCACGGGAAGCTAGTGCACGGTTCCTGCTACATTTGAGGCAAGACTACGAAGGATTAGTAGAATTTGGACAGGAGGAAAAGAGAACAGCATTCCAAGCTGAGGGAACACCACAGACAAAGGCAGGGAAGCTGACTTAACTATTTTCTCCTTTTTGGTAAAGCTCTTACACTTGCTATTCATTTGGAAAATAACTGAAATTGATTGTCTGATGTCAAAAATCCTGGGAGGGCAGGTCTTTCTGAAGGATACTGAATATGCAAATGGAGTGTTGGACTTTTAAATACTTCAATTTGCTCATCAGGATTCCAATATTACTTAGAGTCCAAGGAACATTGACTGTAACATTTTTCCACTGCAGAAGGATCTAACCACGAAAAGCATCCTCAAAAAATTTTGTCAGATGTAACCATAAAAATAATAGCTAATATTTATTAAGCATTCACTCTGTGTCTGGCTCGATGCTGTACACTTTACATGAATTACTTCATCATATAATTGTGTGGATTAAGTGATTATGTACTGTCATTTTCCACTTTTTAGGAAGGAGGAAACTAAAACTTAGAAAGATTAACTAATTTCCCCAAAGTCCCAGAGATGAAAGAGCCACAATGGAGATAAGTCAGATATCAACCCACCTTCTTAAATATTGTTATATGTAGCTGAGTTCCAACCAAAAGGTTTTTAACCCAACCTTTATGTTGTCATTGATGAGAAGAAACTGTCTTATTTTTTCTTTTTCTTTTAACAGCGTAGAGGAAAGAGAAGGAGTAAAGCTTGAGTTGAGTCCCAGCTCTACAACTTTCTGCTCTGTGACCTTGGGCAATCATTTCACCACTCTGAGCCTCAGTATCTCATCTTTAAGTTGAAAGGATTTAACTACAGGGTGTCTTAATGATTCTTCTGGCTATAAAGATCTATGATTTTGTTTTTATTTTAAAAAGAAAAAGCATAGTAATCACTAACTATTCCCACATTTTTAAAAAGAAAAAGCAGGCTGGATAATCTAAAAACTTTTAAAGAGTTCAAATTTACTAGATTTTTGGTAAATGTTGGCTAAAATCATCTGAGGAATAGACATGACATCTTCAGTGTGCTGAATTATTCTCTGCCCCTGTGAAAGGCTGAACATCTACCATATTTTTCACTCATAACTCTGAGGGCTAGTGACACAGTTCATTTCCTTATTTCAAAAAGATTGATTTCATCCCCGAGAAAAGGTGCACATGAGCTGGAAAAAAATGAATGTTTATGGGAACTGGGAGCATCCATTCTCATTCTATTAAAGCATCAGCTTATGTTCCGCTTCGGCCTTGCCTACCAAATTCAGAGTTGCTCAGTCTTCAGTCTAGGAAACCATGTGTTTGTGAAAAGGAACAAGCTGTCTCTTTTAATCCAAGAGCCAAATGTTAAGATTCCTCAAGTGTCAGTTTGAATTGTAGTGTTCATAACTTTAAATTGCATGGATTGTGTCTGCTCAGGGCTAGGCCTCCAGGAACTCCCAGTACAAGTCTATGGTCATGAGAAAGGCCAGATAACCAGAAAAATGGCCCCAACAAGGGTGGCTTCTTCTGATAACTCCAGGGCCCACTTCCCACTGACCTCCTCAAACCTGCTTTACTTTTTTTTAATTGAAGTATAGCTGATTTACAATGTTGTGTTAATTTCTGCTGTACAGCAAAGTGATTCAGTTATACATATATATACATTCTTTTTATATTCTTTCCCATTATGATTCATCATAGGATATTGAATATTGTTCCCTGTGCTATGCAGTAGGACCTTGTTGTTTACCCTTTCTATATACAATAGTTTGCATCTGCTAACCCCAAACTCCCAATCCATCCCTCCTCCATGCCCCTTCCCCCTTGGTAACCACAAGTCTGTTCTCTATGTCTGTGAGTCTGTTTCTGTTTCGTAGATAAAACCTGCTTTCACATTGGGCTTCTCTGTTCTATTTGTTTGGAGGCCTCACCTACCCCAAACGCCCTCTCAGCGGGGGTTTCCAATAGACTGAAAATCTGATCAAGCCCTTCCTAAGATGCAGCTTTTTATTAACAGCCTCTTTAACACCGTGAACAGCAAGCAAGAGCTGTTACCTGCCCAACTTGTGCTCCATGTAGGAGTTCAAGAAAGAAGTGGAAGGAGGGCAGAGGCAAAGCAGGTCATGATAAGAAAAAGAAATTGGAAAAATTTCTGCCAAGACATGTGGAACAAAATATAATACTTTTACGTTTATGCATCACTTTCCCAAACAAGATCTTTTTTGATTTTCAGAATTAGGCAGGCGGGATAAGTGCTCTTAGCCCAATTTTAAAATAAGAAAGCTAATCCTTAGAAGTGGCATAGGTTTCAATGTTTTGTGGGAGCCATTTAATTCCTGTGACTGCAGACCAAGTGCTCAGGCATAGCTTTGAGCAAGACAACCAATAAGATTTAAGGTCATCTATCCTAAAATTCATACTAAAATTGATGCAACTTGGATCTTACATTAAGGCTCAGTTAATCTTAACCACTCAACAAACATTTCTTGGCCACCTACGTTCCCCGTTCTCAAGGAGCATACATGCCAAGTCTAACTTTCCAGCTGCTGCACTATATTTGGAAACTAATAAAACTCAATGATGAATAATAAATTGTAACTCCATTAGCCCAAATGTTGACTTTGTACAAATTGGCATAAACAGCTTTCCTCAAGACACTTTGTGATATTTGCTAGAATACTGTCATCATAATTCTCCAAACATGATGAACACAATGTAAAGGGAGCCACTTAGAATTGTGCAAAGTGCAACCTACAGAACCATAAGAGGGGAGCTTTGGCTCAGGGAAGGTTTCAGGACTCAGGAAAGAATCTTGAAACGAAGACACTGTTTCAAAGACAAGAGAGGAAGATGGAAGGTGTGGAGGCATAAGCACAATCTACATGAGGTCAGTGCAGAGGTGAACTTGAACGGAGCAAGCAATAGTACAAATAATGAAGATAATAATGAACATTATTTATTATTTAGTGTGTGCCAGAGCCTAAACTTTCCATGTACTGATTTATTTAACCCTTAAAGCAGCTCAGTGAGAAAAACATCAGTTATTATGAAAGAGAAAACGAAGGCCCACAGAGAGCTTAAGTACCTGGGACCCTATGGAAAGTATCACTGACTTCAACTGCTGTGTAACATGTATATGCAATTACTAATAAAAAAGACTACTTATCAAGGTCTGCTCAGTCAATCTGTTTGTAAGAAATGAGTAATGGAGACAGCATAAATTATTTGTAATTTTTATATATTATGTTTTTAATCAGTATTCATCATATTGGGAAAGTAAGATAAAAATATCTATTTCAACAAGCTTATATAAGCAGACTATAAATTAATTTCCATTAATGACAATTTTAGGAGGCACATTTCAAATTAATCCATTTTCACCAAAAATAATTTCCTTGATATATTATATGAATTCATTTGAACACTGTGAAACAGGTGATTTTTTTTTAAATCTCAATATTGAATAAGTTGCAGACTACCCCAATTATAAACTTCTTGTAATAGTCCTACACCAAAAACTGGATGATTCCATTAATGTAGATGACTCAGTACAAAGTTAAGTCTTATTTTGTTTAGTGGACTAAGAAAGATTTTGATAAATTTTAAGCCCTTTTTAATCTATTTTTAAATTTAGAAAGCAAAGCAAGGCAATGCAATCTTTGAAGTATTTCTGCACTGAACAGGGCAGTGCTCTCTTAAAGCCACTGCAGTGGTACTAGTTATTTTATAAGATTACAATGTTGATTCCTACAGACACTCCTCAAATTCAAGCCCTCCTCTTCCCTATACCTCTGTTTACTTAGAAAACTTCTCACTTTGGAAGTCTTTCTCTCACAAAACCCAGCTTTAGAGACAGCACACATATACCTAAGAATGGAGCTTAAGGTGCTCGTACTATATTATTGCTTCTAGAAAATTATAATAAGTTAGACAAACTTGCTGTATGTATCTACTTAAAAGTATACAGAAATACATTGCAATGCTAATTCGAGGATCAAATGATCAAAATAGTAGGGTAGACTTGGTCTGCAACATCTGGCCCAGAATTTTTTCCTCCAAGTGGCTAAAACACCCTTCAATTTCATGAAAATAGAGGTTTTAATGCACTTTAAAAATGGATTCAATTGACTACCTCGACATCTAATAGATATTGAAAATCAAGATTTTAATTATTTAGGGCTTCCCTGGTGGCGCAGTGGTTGAGAGTCCGCCTGCCGATGCAGGGGACACGGGTTCCTGCCCTGGTCTGGGAAGATCCCACATGCGGCAGAGCGGCTGGGCCCATGAGCCGTGGATGCTGAGCCTGCACGTCCGGAGCCTGTGCTCCACAACGGGAGAGACCACAACAGTGAGAGGTCCGCGTACCGGAAAAAAAAAAAAAAAAAAAAAAGATTTTAATTATTTAAAGATAAGTGAACCTCACTTTTATTGACTTTATTGCTCTAAGAGGGCTATAAAATTTAAGATAAAATGTTTTCTGTGATTTATGAATCTATAAGAGCTTCTGGATAGACACAAATATTTGGCAGTGGGTTCACTAATCACCTGGAATCATAAGTTCCCTACCTGAGGAAAGAACTTCACAGTAGGCTCCGAGCTGTATTGAAGCCTCAGTGGCAAATACTCATACTTCCAAATGTCATATGTCTCCTTGGGAGTTTTCAAGTTACAGAAATTATAGTTTACCTCAGAGACAATATTCCTTATAAGCTGTTGACCCCTCCTTACTGTCTACCACCCCATGGGCTTCTAGCTCAAAAAAGGGATACATTTATTTCATCATTCCTGATTGCATAGTCTGTTCTTCAAATTCTGCTTTAAATGAGTTATAGCATTTTAATGGTTTGCTTATCAATTAATAAGTTAAATAAAACCTTGGAATGTTTATTTTATATTTGTATAAGAGGCATGATTTTATATATCTTGAAGCTATAGTTTAACAAAAATATGACTACAAAGTCACAATACTGTATGGAGAAGGGGAGGAGTTGAGTTAAAGAAGAGAATTGTGAGGTGGGGAAAAAGGGACCCCTCAAGCTCTGTTTTTGGGAATGTAAATTGGTGCAGCCATTATGGAAAACAGTATGGAGATTCCTCAAAAAATTAAATATAGAACTACCGTATGAACCAGCAATTTCACTCCTGGGTATTTATCTAACAAACCAAAAATGCTCATCAGAAAAGATATATGCACCCCTATGTTCATTGCAGCATTATTTACAATAGTCCAGGGTATGGAAGCAACCTAAGTGACTATCAATGGATAATAAATGGATAAAGAAGATGTGCCATATGTATATGTATATATATATATATATATATATATATATATATACACGCACACACACACATATATATATGGGACTACTACTCAGCCAAAGGAAAGAATGAAATTTTGCCATTTGTGACATATCATAACTAGACTTATCATGGTGATCACTTTGAAATGCACAGAAATATCGAATCACTATGTCGTATACCAGGAACCAACATAGTGTTGTAGGTCAACTATACTTCAAAAACAAACAAACAAACAAACTCGTAGGAAAAAGAGATCAGATTTGTGGTTACTAGAAATAGGATGTAGGGGAAGAGGGGGAAGGGGGAATTGGATGAAGGCAATCAAAAAGTACACACTTCCAGTTTAATTTTGTATCTGTATGGGATGATGGATGTTCACGAAACTTATTGTGCTGATCCCTTCATGATGTATGTGAATCAAATCATTTTGCTGTGCACCCTAAACTTATACAGTGCTGTATGTCAATTATATATCAATAAAACTGGAAGGAAAAGAAGAAGAGAATTGTGAGTTCTCTTGGACTTTTATTACATAAAACATCAGAGAATTGAGCATCTATTCAGATCAAAAATCCAATAGGCAGCAGTCTATTTTAGCAGTGTCCCACTATCTCCCTAATCAACTACTAACACAATTTCTTTCTTAATATCTTGTGAAGAATGTTCATTTGAAAAAATACTAGACATTCTCTTCCAGGTTAATCTGGGAAGAGAGTGGCCAGCTGTTTTTCAACTAAATTTTATCAATATAACTAATGCTTCTTTGCACATGCTTGTTCCTAAGCAAAAAGAAGCTAATACAAACTAAATTCTTGTTGAAACCATTATTCTGGTGACAGGTAACCAGGAAAGATAAAAATCAATAAAGGAAAAACTGAATAAGACAGATGAGTTATAGCCCATATA